>NC_135437.1:1282000-1602500 GCF_051991255.1 Vanacampus margaritifer
GCTCCCAGGGGTCGAATTTCCCCATTGAAATGAATGGCGGGCAACCAGGAGTCAAAATCCCCGATTGAAATGAATGGCTGGCTCCCAGTGGTCGAAATCCCCCATTGAAATGAATGGCGGGCGCCCAGGAATCAAAATCCCCCAATGAAATGAATGGCGGGCTACCAGGGGTCGAATTCCCCTATTTAAATGAATTGTGGGCTCCCAGGGGTCGAAATCCCCCATAGGAATGAATGGCGGGGGCGCCTAGGGGTCGGAATCCCCCATTGAAATGAATGGCTGGCTCCCAGTGGTCGAAATCCCCCATTGAAATTAATGGCGGGCTCCCAGGGGTCGAATTTCCCCATTGAAATGAATGGCGGGCAACCAGGAGTCAAAATCCCCGATTGAAATGAATGGCTGGCTCCCAGTGGTCGAATTCCCCCATTGAAATGAATGGCGGGCGCCCAGGAATCAAAATCCCCCAATGAAATGAATGGCGGGCTACCAGGGGTCGAAATCCCCCATTGAAATGAATGGCGGGCTCCCAGTGGTCGAAATCCTCCATTGAAATGAATGGCGGGCTACCAGGGGTCGAATTCCCCTATTTAAATGAATGGTGGGCTCCCAGGGGTCGAAAACCCCCATAGGAATGAATGGCGGGGGCGCCTAGGGGTCGGAATCCCCCATTGAAATGAATGGCTGGCTCCCAGTGGTTGAAATCCCCCATTGAAATTAATGGCGGGCTCCCAGGGGTCGAATTTCCCCATTGAAATGAATGGCGGGCAACCAGGAGTCAAAATCCCCGATTGAAATGAATGGCTGGCTCCCAGTGGTCGAAATCCCCCATTGAAATGAATGGCGGGCTACCAGGGGTCGAATTCCCCCATTGAAATGAATGGCGGGCGCCCAGGAATCAAAATCCCCCAATGAAATGAATGGCGGGCTACCAGGGGTCGAAATCCCCCATTGAAATGAATGGCGGGTGCCCAGGGGTCGAAATCCCGCAATGAAATGAATGGCGGGCTAACCAGGGGTCGAAATCCCCCATTGAAATGAATGGCGGGCTACCAGGGGTCGAATTCCCCCGTTTAAATGAATGGTGGGCTCCCAGGGGTCGAAATCCCCCATAGGAATGAATGGCGGGGGCGCCTAGGGGTCGAAATCCCCCATTGAAATGAATGGCTGGCTCCCAGTGGTCGAAATCCCCTATTGAAATTAATGGCGGGGTCCCAGGGGTCGAATTCCCCCATTGAAATGAATGGCGGGCGACCAGGAGTCAAAATCCCCGATTGAGATGAATGGCGTGCGCCTAGGGGTCGAAATCCCCCATTAAAATGAATGGCTGGCTCCCAATGCTCGAAATCCCCCATTGAAATGAATGGCGGAATACCAGGGGTCGAATTCCCCCATTGAAATGAATGGCGGGCGCCCAGGAATCAAAATCCCCCAATGAAATGAATGGCGGGCTACCAGGGGTTGAAATCCCCCATTGAAATGAACGGCCGGCGCCCAGGGATCGAAATCCCCCATTGAAATGAATGACGGACGCCGAGGAATCAAAATCCCCCAATGAAATTAATGGCGGGCTACCAGGGGTCGAAATCCCCCATTGAAATGAATGGCGGGATCCCAGGGGTCGAATTCCCCCATTGAAATGAAAGGCGGGCTACCATTGGTCGAAATCCCCCATTGAAATGAATGACGGGCTCCTAGGGGTTAAAATTTCCCATAGAAATGAATAACGGGTGCACAGGGGTCGAAATACCCCATTGAAATGAATGGCCGGGCGCCCAGGGGTCGAAATCACCCATTGAAATGAATGGCGGGCTACCAGGGGTCGAATTCCCCCATTGAAATGAATGGCTGGCTCCCAGTGGTCGAAATCCCCCATTGAAATGAATGGCGGGCTACCAGGGATCGAGATTCCCCCATAGAAATGAATATTGGGCTCCCAGTGGTCGAAATCCCCCATTGAAATGAATGGCGGGCTACCAGGGGTCGAATTCCCCCATTTAAATGAATGGTGGGCTCCCAGGGGTTGAAATCCCCCATAGGAATGAATGGCAGGTTACCAGGGGTTGAAATCCCCCATTGAAATGAATAGTTGGCTACCAGGGATCGAGATTCCCCCATAGGAATGAATGGCGGGGGCGCCTAGGGGTCGAAATCCCCCATTGAAATTAATGGCTGGCTCCCAATGGTCGAAATCCCCCATTGAAATGAATGGCGGTTTACCAGGGGTCGAAATCCCCCATTTAAATGAATGGTGGGCTCCCAGGGGTCGAAATCCCCCATAGGAATGAATGGCGGGGGCGCCTAAGGGTCGGAATCCCCCATTGAAATGAATGGCTGGCTCCCAGTGGTCGAAATCCCCCATTGAAATTAATGGCGGGCTCCCAGGGGTGGAATTCCCCCATTGAAATGAATTGCGGGCAACCAGGAGTCAAAATCCCCGATTGAAATGAATGGCTGGCTCCCAGTGGTCGAAATCCCCCATTGAAATGAATGGCAGGCTACCAGGAGTCGAATTCACCCATTGAAATGAATGGCGGGCGCCCAGGAATCAAAATCCCCCAATGAAATGAATGGTGGGCTCCCAGGGGTCAAAATCCCCCATAGGAATGAATGGCAGGTTACCAGGGGTTGAAATCCCACATTGAAATGAATAGCGGTCTCCCAGGGGTCGAATTCCCCCATTGAAATGCATGGCGGGCGCCCAGGAATCAAAATACCCCAATGAAATGAATGGCGGGCTACCAGAGGTCGAATTCCCCCATTGAAATGAATGGCGTGTGCCCAGGTTTTAAATCCCGCAATGAAATGAATGGCGGTCTACCAGGGGTCGAAATCCCCCATTGAAATGAATGGCGGACTACCAGGGTTCGAGATTCCCCCATAGAAATGAATATTGGGCTCCCAGTGGTCGAAATCCCCCATTGAAATGAATGGCGGGCTACCAGGGGTTGAAATCCCCCATTGAAATGAATGGCGGGCTCCCAGTGGTCGAAATCCTCCATTGAAATGAATGGCGGGCTACCAGGGGTCGAATTCACCTATTTAAATGAAAGGTGGGCTCCCAGGGGTCGAAATCCCCCATGGGAATGAATGGCGGGGGCGCCTAGGGGTCGGAATCCCCCATTGAAATGAATGGCTGGCTCCCAGGGGTCGAATTTCCCCATTGAAATGAATGGCGGGCACCTAGGGGTCGAATTTCCCCATTGAAATGAATGGCGGGCAACCAGGAGTCAAAATCCCCGATTGAAATGAATGGCTGGCTCCCAGTGGTCGAAATCCCCCATTGAAATGAATGGCGGGCTACCAGGGGTCGAATTCACCCATTGAAAGGAAATGGCGGGCGCCCAGGAATCAAAATCCCCCAATGAAATGAATGGTGGGCTACCAGGGGTCGAAATCCCCCATTTAAATGAATGGTGGGCTCCCAGGGGTCAAAATCCCCCATAAGAATGAATGGCAGGTTACCAGGGTTTGAAATCCCCCATTGAAATGAATGGCGGGCACCCAGGGGTTGAATTCACCTATTGAAATGAATGGCGGGCCCCCAGGGATCAAAATCCCCCAATGAAATGAATGGCGGGCTACCAGGGGTCGAATTCCCCCATTGAAATGAATGGCGGGTGCCCAGGGTTTAAATCCCGCAATGAAATGAATGGCGGTCTACCAGGGGTCGAAATCCCCCATTGAAATTAATGGCGGGCTACCAGGGATCGAGATTCCCCCATAGAAATGAATATTGGGCTCCCAGTGGTCGAAATCCCCCATTGAAATTAATGGCGGGCTACCAGGGGTTGAAATCCCCCATTGAAAAAAATGGCGGGCTCCCAGTGGTTTAAATCCTCCATTGAAATGAATGGCGGGCTACCAGGGGTCGAATTCCCCTATTTAAATGAATGGTGGGCTCCCAGGGGTCGAAATTCCCCATAGGAATGAATGGCGGGGGCGCCTAGTGGTCGGAATCCCCCATTGAAATGAATGCCGGGCTACCAGGGGTCGAATTCACCCATTGAAATGAATGGCGGGCGCCCAGGAATCAAAATCCCCCAATGAAATGAATGGCGGACTACCAGGGGTCGAAATCCCCCATTTAAATGAATGGTGGGCTCCCAGGGGTCAAAATCCCCCATAGGAATGAATGGCAGGTTACCAGGGGTTGAAATCCCCCATTGAAATGAATGGCGGGCTCCCAGGGGTCGAATTCCCCCATTGAAATGAATGGCGGGCGCACAGGAATCAAAATACCCCAATGAAATGAATGGCGGGCTACCAGAGGTCAAAATCCCCCATTGAAATGAATTGCGGGCGCCCAGGGGACGAAATCCCGCAATGAAATGAATGGCGGGCACCCAGGTGTTGAATGCCCCTATTGAAATGAATGGGGGCACCCAGGGATCAAAATCCCCCAATGAAATGAATGGCGTGCTACCAGGGGTCGAATTCCCCCATTTAAATGAATGTTGGGCTCCCATGGGTCGAAATCCCACATTGAAATGAATGGCCGGGCACCCAGGGGTCGAAATCACCCATTGAAATGAATGGCGGGCGCCCAGGAATCAAAATCCCCCAATGAAATGAATGGCGGGCTACCAGGGGTTGAAATCCCCCATTGAAATGAACGGCCGGCGCCCAGGGATCGAAATCCCCCATTGAAATGAATGACGGACGCCGAGGAATCAAAATCCCCCAATGAAATTAATGGCGGGCTACCAGGGGTCGAAATCCCCCATTGAAATGAATGGCGGGATCCCAGGGGTCGAATTCCCCCATTGAAATGAAAGGCGGGCTACCATTGGTCGAAATCCCCCATTGAAATGAATGACGGGCTCCTAGGGGTTAAAATTTCCCATAGAAATGAATGGCGGGTGCACAGGGGTCGAAATACCCCATTGAAATGAATGGCCGGGCGCCCAGGGGTCGAAATCACCCATTGAAATGAATGGCGGGCTACCAGGGGTCGAATTCCCCCATTGAAATGAATGGCTGGCTCCCAGTGGTCGAAATCCCCCATTGAAATGAATGGCGGGCTACCAGGGATCGAGATTCCCCCATAGAAATGAATATTGGGCTCCCAGTGGTCGAAATCCCCCATTGAAATGAATGGCAGGCTACCAGGGGTCGAATTCCCCCATTTAAATGAATGGTGGGCTCCCAGGGGTTGAAATCCCCCATAGGAATGAATGGCAGGTTACCAGGGGTTGAAATCCCCCATTGAAATGAATAGTTGGCTACCAGGGATCGAGATTCCCCCATAGGAATGAATGGCGGGGGCGCCTAGGGGTCGAAATCCCCCATTGAAATTAATGGCTGGCTCCCAATGGTCGAAATCCCCCATTGAAATGAATGGCGGTTTACCAGGGGTCGAAATCCCCCATTTAAATGAATGGTGGGCTCCCAGGGGTCGAAATCCCCCATAGGAATGAATGGCGGGGGCGCCTAAGGGTCGGAATCCCCCATTGAAATGAATGGCTGGCTCCCAGTGGTCGAAATCCCCCATTGAAATTAATGGCGGGCTCCCAGGGGTCGAATTCCCCCATTGAAATGAATTGCGGGCAACCAGGAGTCAAAATCCCCGATTGAAATGAATGGCTGGCTCCCAGTGGTCGAAATCCCCCATTGAAATGAATGGCAGGCTACCAGGAGTCGAATTCACCCATTGAAATGAATGGCGGGCGCCCAGGAATCAAAATCCCCCAATGAAATGAATGGCGGGCTACCAGGGGTCAAAATACCCCATTTAAATGAATGGTGGGCTCCCAGGGGTCAAAATCCCCCATAGGAATGAATGGCAGGTTACCAGGGGTTGAAATCCCACATTGAAATGAATAGCGGTCTCCCAGGGGTCGAATTCCCCCATTGAAATGCATGGCGGGCGCCCAGGAATCAAAATACCCCAATGAAATGAATGGCGGGCTACCAGAGGTCGAATTCCCCCATTGAAATGAATGGCGTGTGCCCAGGTTTTAAATCCCGCAATGAAATGAATGGCGGTCTACCAGGGGTCGAAATCCCCCATTGAAATGAATGGCGGACTACCAGGGTTCGAGATTCCCCCATAGAAATGAATATTGGGCTCCCAGTGGTCGAAATCCCCCATTGAAATGAATGGCGGGCTACCAGGGGTTGAAATCCCCCATTGAAATGAATGGCGGGCTCCCAGTGGTCGAAATCCTCCATTGAAATGAATGGCGGGCTACCAGGGGTCGAATTCACCTATTTAAATGAAAGGTGGGCTCCCAGGGGTCGAAATCCCCCATGGGAATGAATGGCGGGGGCGCCTAGGGGTCGGAATCCCCCATTGAAATGAATGGCTGGCTCCCAGGGGTCGAATTTCCCCATTGAAACGAATGGCGGGCACCTAGGGGTCGAATTTCCCCATTGAAATGAATGGCGGGCAACCAGGAGTCAAAATCCCCGATTGAAATGAATGGCTGGCTCCCAGTGGTCGAAATCCCCCATTGAAATGAATGGCGGGCTACCAGGGGTCGAATTCACCCATTGAAATGAATGGCGGGCGCCCAGGAATCAAAATCCCCCAATGAAATGAATGGTGGGCTACCAGGGGTCGAAATCCCCCATTTAAATGAATGGTGGGCTCCCAGGGGTCAAAATCCCCCATAAGAATGAATGGCAGGTTACCAGGGTTTGAAATCCCTTATTGAAATGAATGGCGGGCACCCAGGGGTTGAATTCCCCTATTGAAATGAATGGCGGGCCCCCAGGGATCAAAATCCCCCAATGAAATGAATGGCGGGCTACCAGGGGTCGAATTCCCCCATTGAAATGAATGGCGGGTGCCCAGGGTTTAAATCCCGCAATGAAATGAATGGCGGTCTACCAGGGGTCGAAATCCCCCATTGAAATTAATGGCGGGCTACCAGGGATCGAGATTCCCCCATAGAAATGAATATTGGGCTCCCAGTGGTCGAAATCCCCCATTGAAATTAATGGCGGGCTACCAGGGGTTGAAATCCCCCATTGAAAAAAATGGCGGGCTCCCAGTGGTTTAAATCCTCCATTGAAATGAATGGCGGGCTACCAGGGGTCGAATTCCCCTATTTAAATGAATGGTGGGCTCCCAGGGGTCGAAATTCCCCATAGGAATGAATGGCGGGGGCGCCTAGTGGTCGGAATCCCCCATTGAAATGAATGCCGGGCTACCAGGGGTCGAATTCACCCATTGAAATGAATGGCGGGCGCCCAGGAATCAAAATCCCCCAATGAAATGAATGGCGGGCTACCAGGGGACGAAATCCCCCATTTAAATGAATGGTGGGCTCCCAGGGGTCAAAATCCCCCATAGGAATGAATGGCAGGTTACCAGGGGTTGAAATCCCCCATTGAAATGAATGGCGGGCTCCCAGGGTTCGAATTCCCCCATTGAAATGAATGGCGGGCGCACAGGAATCAAAATACCCCAATGAAATGAATGGCGGGCTACCAGAGGTCAAAATCCCCCATTGAAATGAATTGCGGGCGCCCAGGGGACGAAATCCCGCAATGAAATGAATGGCGGGCACCCAGGGGTTGAATTCCCCTATTGAAATGAATGGGGGCACCCAGGGATCAAAATCCCCCAATGAAATGAATGGCGTGCTACCAGGGGTCGAATTCCCCCATTTAAATGAATGTTGGGCTCCCATGGGTCGAAATCCCACATTGAAATGAATGGCCGGGCACCCAGGGGTCGAAATCACCCATTGAAATGAATGGCGGGCTACCAGGTGTCGAATCCCCCTATTTAAATTAATGGCGGGCGCCTAGGGGTCGGAATCCCCCATTGAAATGAATGGCTGGCTCCCAGTGGTCGAAATCCCCCATTGAAATTAATGGCGGGCTCCCAGGGGTCGAATTTCCCCATTGAAATGAATGGCGGGCAACCAGGAGTCAAAATTCCGGATTGAAATGAATGGCTGGCTCCCAGTGGTCGAAATCCCCCATTGAAATGAATGGCGGGCTACCAGGGGTCGAATTCCCCCATTGAAATGAATGGCGAGCGCCCAGGAATCAAAATCCCCCAATGAAATGAATGGCGGGCTACCAGGGGTCGAAATCCCCCATTGAAATGAATGGCGGGCTCCCAGTGGTCGAAATCCTCCATTGAAATGAATGGCGGGCTACCAGGGGTCGAATTCCCCGATTGAAATGAATGGCTGGCTCCCAGTGGTCGAAATCCCTCATTGAAATGAATGGTGGGCTACCAGGGGTCGAAAACCCCCATAGGAATGAATGGCGGGGGCGCCTAGGGGTCGGAATCCCCCATTGAAATGAATGGCTGGCTCCCAGTGGTTGAAATCCCCCATTGAAATTAATGGCGGGCTCCCAGGGGTCGAATTTCCCCATTGAAATGAATGGCGGGCAACCAGGAGTCAAAATCCCCGATTGAAATGAATGGCTGGCTCCCAGTGGTCGAAATCCCTCATTGAAATGAATGGTGGGCTACCAGGGGTCGAATTCCCCCATTGAAATGAATGGCGGGCGCCCAGGAATCAAAATCCCCCAATGAAGTGAATGGCGGGCTACCAGGGGTCGAAATCCCCCATTGAAATGAATGGCGGGTGCCCAGGGGTCGAAATCCCGCAATGAAATGAATGGCGGGCAAACCAGGGGTCGAAATCCCCCATTGAAATGAATGGCGGGCTACCAGGGGTCGAATTCCCCCGTTTAAATGAATGGTGGGCTCCCAGGGGTCGAAATCCCCCATAGGAATGAATGGCGGGGGCGCCTAGGGGTCGAAATCCCCCATTGAAATGAATGGCTGGCTCCCAGTGGTCGAAATCCCCTATTGAAATTAATGGCGGGGTCCCAGGGGTCGAATTCCCCCATTGAAATGAATGGCGGGCGACCAGGAGTCAAAATCCCCGATTGAGATGAATGGCGGGCGCCTAGGGGTCGAAATCCCCCATTGAAATGAATGGCTGGCTCCCAATGGTCGAAATCCCCCATTGAAATGAATGGCGGGCTACCAGGGGTCGAATTCCCCCATTGAAATGAATGGCGGGCGCCCAGGAATCAAAATCCCCCAATGAAATGAATGGCGGGCTACCAGGGGTTGAAATCCCCCATTGAAATGAACGGCCGGCGC
Organism: Vanacampus margaritifer; assembly: GCF_051991255.1. NCBI lineage: Eukaryota > Metazoa > Chordata > Actinopteri > Syngnathiformes > Syngnathidae > Vanacampus > Vanacampus margaritifer. The sequence goes on from NC_135437.1 coordinate 1,291,080, forward strand.
CCAGGGATCGAAATCCCCCATTGAAATGAATGACGGACGCCGAGGAATCAAAATCCCCCAATGAAATTAATGGCGGGCTACCAGGGGTCGAAATCCCCCATTGAAATGAATGGCGGGTGCGCCTAGGGGTCGGAATCCCCCATTGAAATGAATGGCTGGCTCCCAGTGGTCGAAATCTCCCATTGAAATTAATGGCGGTCTCCCAGGGGTCGAATTTCTTCATTGAAATGAATGGCGGGCAACCAGGAGTCAAAATCCCCGATTGAAATGAATGGCTGGCTCCTAGTGGTCGAAATCCCCCATTGAAATGAATGCCGGGCTACCAGGGGTCGAATTCACCCATTGAAATGAATTGCGGGCGCCCAGGAATCAAAATCCCCCAATGAAATGAATGGCGGGCTACCAGGGGTCGAAATCCCCCATTTAAATGAATGGTGGGCTCCCAGGGGTCAAAATCCCCCATAGGAATGAATGGCAGGTTACCAGGGGTTGAAATCCCCCATTGAAATGAATGGCGGGCTCCCAGGGGTCGAATAACCCCATTGAAATGAATGGCGGGCGCCCAGGAATCAAAATACCCCAATGAAATGAATGGCGGGCTACCAGAGGTCAAAATCCCCCATTGAAATGAATTGCTGGCGCCCAGGGGACGAAATCCCGCAATGAAATGAATGGTGGGCTCCCATGGGTCGAAATCCCACATTGAAATGAATGGCCGGGCACCAAGGGGTCGAAATCACCCATTGAAATGAATGGCGGGCTACCAGGAGTCGAATTCCCCTATTTAAATGAATGGTGGGCTCCCATGTGTCGAAATCCCCCATTGAAATGAATGACCGGGCGCCCAGGGGTCGAAATGACCCATTGAAATGAATGGCGGGCTACCAGGGGTCGAAATACCACATTGAAATGAATGGTGGGCTACCAGGGGTTAAAATCCCCCATTGAAATGAATGGCGGGCTACCAGGTATCCAGATTCCCCAGAGGAATGAATGGCGGGAGCACCTAGGGGTCGAAATCCCCCATTGAAATGAATGGCTGGCTCCCAGTGGTCGAAATTCCCAATTGAAATGAATGGCGGGCGACCAGGAGTCAAAATCCCCCAATGAAATGAATGGCGGGCGCCTAGGTGTCGAAATCCCCCATTGAAATGAATGGCTGTCTCCCAGTGGTCGAATTCCCCCATTGAAATGAATGGCGGGCGACCAGGAGTCAAAATCCCTCATTGAAATGAATGGTGGGCTTCCAGGGGTTGAAATCCCCCATAGGAATGAATAGCGGGTTACCAGGGGTTGAAATCCCCCATTAAAATGAATGGCGGGCTCCCAGTGGTTGAAATCCCCCATTGAAATGAATTGCGGGCTACCAGGGGTCAAATTTCCCCATTTAAATGAATGGTGGGCTCCCAGGTGTCAAAATCCCCCATAGGAATGAATGGCAGGTTACCAGGCGTTGAAATCCTCCATTGAAATGAATGGCGGGCTACAAGGGATCGAGATTCCCCCATAGGAATGAATGGCGGGGCGCCTAGGGGTCGAAATTCCCCATTGAAATGAATGGCGGGCTACCAGGGGTCGAAATCCCGCAATGAAATGAATGGCGGGCTACCAGGGATCGAGATTCCCCCATATAAATGAATATTGGGCTCCCAGTGGTCGAAATCCCCCATTGAAATGAATGGCTGGCTCCCAGTGGTCGAAATCCCCCATTGAAATTAATGGCGGGCTCCCAGTGGTCGAAATCCCCCATTGAAATGAATGGCTGGCTCCCAGTGGTCGAAATCCCCCATTGAAATTAATGGCGGGGTCCCAGGGGTCTTATTCCCCCATTTAAATGAATGGTGGGCTCCCAGGGGTTGAAATCCCCCATAGGAATGAATGGCAGGTTACCAATGGTTGAAATCCCCCATTGAAATGAATTGTGGGCTCCCAGGAGTCGAAATCCCCCATAGGAATGAATGGCAGGTTACCAGGGGTTGAAATCCTCCATTAAAATGAATGGCGGTCTACCAGGGATCGAGATTCCCCCATAGGAATGAATGGCGGGGGCGCCTAGGGGTCGAAATCCCCCATTGAAATGAATGGCTGGCTCCCAATGGTCGAAATCCCCCATTGAAATGAATGGCGGGCTCCCAGGGGTCGAATTCCCCCATTGAAATGAATGGCGGGCGACCAGGGGTCGAATTCCTTCATTGAAATTAATTGCGGTGCGCCCAGGAATCAAAATCCCCCAATGAAATGAATGGAGGGCTACCAGGGGTCGAAATCCCCCATTGAAATGAATGGCAGGTTGCCCAGGGGTCGAAATCCCGCAATGAAATGAATGGCGGGCTACTAGGGGTCGAAATCCCCCATTGAAATGAATGGCGGGCTACCAGGGATCTAGATTCCCCCATAGAAATGAATATTGGGCTCCCAGTGGTCAAAATCCCCCATTGAAATGAATGGCGGGCTACCAGGGGTCGAATTCACCCATTTAAATGAATGGCGGGCGCCCAGGAATCAAAATCCCCCAATGAAATTAATGGCGGTCTACCATGGGTTGAAATCCCCCATTGAAATTAATGGCGGGTGCCCAGGTGTCGAAATCCCGCAATGAAATGAATGGCGGGCTACCAGGGATCGAGATTCCCCCATAGGAATGAATGGTGGCGGCGCCTAGGGGTCGAAATCCCCCCTTGAAATGAATGGCGGGCGCCCAGGGGTCAAAATCCCCCAATGAAATGAAATGCGGGCGCCAAGGGGTTGAATTCCCCTATTGAAATGAATGGCGGGCACCTAGGGATCAAAATCCCTTAATGAAATGAATGGCGGGCTACCAGGGGTCGAAATCCCACATTGAAATGAATGCCGGGCGCCCAGGAATCAAAATCCCCCAATGAAATGAATGGCGGGTGCCCAGGGTTTAAATCCCACAATGAAATGAATGGCGGTCTACCAGGGGTCGAAATCCCCCATTGAAATGAATGGCGGGCTACCAGGGATCGAGATTCCCCCATAGAAATGAATATTGGGCTACCAGTGGTCGAAATCCCCCATTGAAATGAATGGCATGCTACCAGGGGTTGAAATCCCCCATTGAAATGAATGGCTGGCTCCCAGTGGTCGAAATCCTCCATTGAAATGAATGGCGGGCTACCAGGGGTCGAATTCCCCTATTTAAATGAATGGTGGGCTCCCAGGGGTCGAAATCCCCCATAGGAATGAATGGCGGGGGCGCCTAGGGGTCGGAATCCCCCATTGAAATGAATGGCTGGCTCCCAGTGGTCGAAATCCCCCATTGAAATTAATTGCGGGCTCCCAGGGGTCGAATTTCCCCATTGAAATGAATGGCGGGCAACCAGGAGTCAAAATCCCCGATTGAAATGAATGGCTGGCTCCCAGTGGTCGAAATCCCCCATTGAAATGAATGGCGGGCTACCAGGGGTCGAATTCCCCCATTGAAATGAATGGCGGGCGCCCAGGAATCAAAATCCCCCAATGAAATGAATGGCGGGCTACCAGGGGTCGAAATCCCCCATTGAAATGAATGGTGGGTGCCCAGGGGTCGAAATCCCGCAATGAAATGAATGGCGGGCTACCAGGGGTTGAAATCCCCCATTGAAATGAATGGCGGGCTACCAGGGGTCGAATTCCCCCATTTAAATGAATGGTGGGCTCCCAGGGATCAAAATCCCCCAATGAAATGAATGGCGGGCTACCAGGGGTCAAATTCCCCCATTGAAATTAATGGCGGGTGCCGAGGGTTTAAATCCCGCAAAGAAATGAATGGCGGTCTACCAGGGGTCGAAATCCCCCATTGAAATGAATGGCGGGCTACCAGGGATCGAGATTCCCCCATAGAAATGAATATTGGGCTCCCAGTGGTCGAAATCCCCCATTGAAATGAATGGCGGGCTACCAGGGGTTGAAATCCCCCATTGAAATGAATGGCGGGCTCCCAGTGGTCGAAATCCTCCATTGAAATGAATGGCGGGCTACCAGGGGTCGAATTCCCCTATTTAAATGAATGGTGGGCTCCCAGGGGTCGAAATCCCCCATAGGAATGAATGGCGGGGGCGCCTAGGGGTCGGAATCCCCCATTGAAATGAATGGCTGGCTCCCAGTGGTCGAAATCCCCCATTGAAATTAATTGCGGGCTCCCAGGGGTCGAATTTCCCCATTGAAATGAATGGCGGGCAACCAGGAGTCAAAATCCCCGATTGAAATGAATGGCTGGCTCCCAGTGGTCGAAATCCCCCATTGAAATGAATGGCTGGCTACCAGGGGTCGAATTCCCCCATTGTAATGAATGGCGGGCGCCCAGGAATCAAAATCCCCCAATGAAATGAATGGCGGGCTACCAGGGGTCGAAATCCCCCATTGAAATGAATGGTGGGTGCCCAGGGGTCGAAATCCCGCAATGAAATGAATGGCGGGCTACCAGGGGTTGAAATCCCCCATTGAAATGAATGGCGGGCTACCAGGGGTCAAATTCCCCCATTTAAATGAATGGTGGGCTCCCAGGGATCAAAATCCCCCAATGAAATGAATGGCGGGCTACCAGGGGTCAAATTCCCCCATTGAAATGAATGGCGGGTGCCGAGGGTTTAAATCCCGCAAAGAAATGAATGGCGGTCTACCAGGGGTCGAAATCCCCCATTGAAATGAATGGCGGGCTACCAGGGATCGAGATTCCCCCATAGAAATGAATATTGGGCTCCCAGTGGTCGAAATCCCCCATTGAAATGAATGGCGGGCTACCAGGGGTTGAAATCCCCCATTGAAATGAATGGCGGGCTCCCAGTGGTCGAAATCCTCCATTGAAATGAATGGCGGGCTACCAGGGGTCGAATTTCCCTATTTAAATGAATGGTGGGCTCCCAGGGGTCGAAATCCCCCATAGGAATAAATGGCGGGGGCGCCTAGGGGTCGGAATCCCCCATTGAAATGAATGGCTGGCTCCCAGTGGTCGAAATCCCCCATTGAAATTAATTGCGGGCTCCCAGGGGTCGAATTTCCCCATTGAAATGAATGGCGGGCAACCAGGAGTCAAAATCCCCGATTGAAATGAATGGCTGGCTCCCAGTGGTCGAAATCCCCCATTGAAATGAATGGCGGGCTACCAGGGGTCGAATTCCCCCATTGAAATGAATGGCGGGCGCCCAGGAATCAAAATCCCCCAATGAAATGAATGGCGGGCTACCAGGGGTCGAAATCCCCCATTGAATTGAATGGTGGGTGCCCAGGGGTCGAAATCCCGCAATGAAATGAATGGCGGGCTACCAGGGGTTGAAATCCCCCATTGAAATGAATGGCGGGCTACCAGGGGTCGAATTCCCCCATTTAAATGAATGGTGGGCTCCCAGGGGTCGAAATCCCGCATAGGAATGAATGGCGGGGGCGCCTAGGGGTCGAAATCCCCCATTGAAATGAATGGCTGGCTCCCAGTGGTCGAAATCCCCCATTGAAATTAATGGCGGGGTCCCAGGGGTCGAATTCCCCCATTGAAATGAATGGCGGGTGACCAGGAGTCAAAATCCCCGATTGAGATGAATGGCGGGCGCCTAGGGGTCGAAATCCCCCATTGAAATGAATGGCTGGCTCCCAGTGGTCGAAATTCCCCATTGAAATGAACGGCGGGCTACCAGGGGTCGAATTCCCCCATTGAAATGAACGGCGGGCGCCCAGGGATCGAAATCCCCCATTGAAATGAATGACGGACGCCGAGGAATCAAAATCCCCCAATGAAATTAATGGCGGGCTACCAGGGGTCGAAATCCCCCATTGAAATGAATGGCGGGGGCGCCTAGGGGTCGGAATCCCCCATTGAAATGAATGGCTGGCTCCCAGTGGTCGAAATCCCCCATTGAAATTAATGGCAGTCTCCCAGGGGTCGAATTCCCCCATTTAAATGAATGGCGGGCGCCCAGGAATCAAAATCCCCCAATGAAATAAATGGCGGTCTACCATGGGTTGAAATCCCCCATTGAAATTAATGGCGGGTGCCCAGGGGTCGAAATCCCGCAATGAAATGAATGGCGGGCTACCAGGGATCGAGATTCCCCCATAGGAATGAATGGTGGCGGCGCCCAGGGGTCAAAATCCCCCAATGAAATGAAATGCGGGCGCCTAGGGGTTGAATTCCCCTATTGAAATGAATGGAGGGCTCCCAGGGATCAAAATCCCCCAATGAAATGAATGGCGGGCTACCAGGGGTCGAAATCCCACATTGAAATGAATGGCGGGCGCCCAGGAATCAAAATCCCCCAATGAAATGAATGGCGGGCTACCAGGGGTCGAAATCCCCAATTGAAATGAATGGCGGGTGCCCAGGGGTCGAAATCCCGCAATGAAATGAATGGCGGGCTACCAGGGGTCGAAATCCCCCATTGAAATGAATGGCGGGCTACCAGGGATCGAGTTTCCCCCATAGAAATGAATATTGGGCTCCCAGTGGTCGAAAACCCCCATTGAAATGAATGGCTGGCTCTCAGTTGTCGAAATCCCCCATTGAAATGAATGGCGGGCTACCAGGGGTCGAAAACACCCATTAAAAAGTATGGCGGGATCCCAGGGGTCGAATTCCCCCATTGAAATGAAAGGCGGGCTACCATTGGTCGAAATCCCCCATTGAAATGAATGACGGGCTCCTAGGGGTTGAAATTTCCCATAGAAATGAATGAAGGGTGCACAGGGGTCGAAATCCCCCATTGAAATGAATGGCCGGGTGCCCAGGGGTCGAAATCACCCATTGAAATGAATGGCGGGCTACCAGGGGTTGAATTCCCCCATTGAAATGAATGGCTGGCTCCCAGTGGTCGAAATCCCCCATTGAAATTAATGGCGGGCTACCAGGGATCGAGATTCCCCCATAGAAATGAATATTGGGCTCCCAGTGGTCGAAATCCCCCATTGAAATGAATGGCGGGCTCCCAGGGGTCGAATTCCCCCATTGAAATGAATGGCGGGCGACCAGGAGTCAAAATCCCCCAATGAAATGAATTGCGGGCTTCTAGGAGTCGAAATCCCCCATTGAAATGAATGGCTGTCTCCTAGTGGTCGAAATCCCTCATTGAAATGAATGGTGGGCTTCCAGGGGTCGAAATCCCCCATAGGAATGAATTGCGGGCTACCAGGGGTCAAATTCCCCCATTTAAATGAATGGTGGGCTCCCAGGTGTCGAAATCCCCCATAGGAATGAATGGCAGGTTACCAGGCGTTGAAATCCTCCATTGAAATGAATGGCGGGCTACCAGGGGTCAAATTCCCCCATTTAAATGAATGGTGGGCTCCCAGGTGTCGAAATCCCCCATAGGAATGAATGGCAGGTTACCAGGGGTTGAAATCCCCCATTGAAATGAATGGCGGGCTCCCAGTGGTCGAAATCCTCCATTGAAATGAATTGCGGGCTACCAGGGGTCAAATTCCCCCATTTAAATGAATGGTGGGTTCCCAGGTGTCGAAATCCCCCATAGGAATGAATGGCAGGTTACCAGGCGTTGAAATCCTCCATTGAAATGAATGGCGGGCTACCAGGGATCGAGATTCCCCCATAGGAATGAATGGCGGGGCGCCTAGGGGTCGAAATTCCCCATTGAAATGAATGGCGGGCTACCAGGGGTCGAATTCCCCCATTGAAATGAATGGCGGGTGCCCAGGGGTCGAAATCCCGCAATGAAATGAATGGCGGGCTATCAGGGATCGAGATTCCCCCATAGAAATGAATATTGGGCTCCCAGTGGTCGAAATCCCCCATTGAAATGAATGGCTGGCTCCCAGTGGTCGAAATCCCCCATTGAAATTAATGTCGGGGTCCCAGGGGTCGAATTCCCCCATTGAAATGAATGGCGGACGACCAGGAGTCAAAATCCCCGATTGAGATGAATGGCGGGCGCCTAGGGGTCGAAATCCCCCATTGAAATGAATGGCTGGCTCCCAGTGGTCGAAATCCCCCATTGAAATGAATGGCGGGCTACCAGGGGTCGAATTCCCCCATTGAAATGAATGGTGGGCTTCCAGGGGTCGAGATCCCCCATAGGAATGAATGGCGGGTTACCAGGGGTTGAAATCCCCCATTGAAATGAATGGCGGGCTCCCAGTGGTCGAAATCCCCCATTGAAATGAATGGCTGGCTCCCAGGGGTCGAATTCCCCCATTGAAATGAATGGCGGGCGATCAGGAGTCAAAATCCCCCATTGAAATGAATGGCTGGCTCCCAGTGGTTGAAATCCCCCATTGAAATTAATGGCGGGCTCCCAGGGGTCGAATTTCCCCATTGAAATGAATGGCGGAAAACCAGGAGTCAAAATCCCAGATTGAAATGAATGGCTGGCTCCCAGTGGTCGAAATCCCCCACTGAAATGAATGGCGGGCTACCAGGGGTCGAATTCACCCATTGAAATGAATGGCGGGCGACCAGGAGTCAAAATCCCCCAATGAAATGAATGGCGGGCGCCTAGGGGTCGAAATCCCCCATTGAAATGAATGGCTGTCTCCCAGTGGTCGAAATCCCCCATTGAAATGAATGGCGGGCTCCCAGGGGTCGAATTCCCCCATTGAAATGAATGGCGGGCGATCAGGAGTCAAAATCCCCCAATGAAATGAATGGCGGGCTTCTAGGGGTCGAAATCCCCCATTGAAATGAATGGCTGTCTCCCAGTGGTCGAAATCCCCCATTGAAATGAATGGTGGGCTTCCAGGGGTCGAAATCCCCCATAGGAATGAATGGCGGGTTACTAGGGGTTGAAATCCCCCATTGAAATGAATATTGGGCTCCCAGTGGTCGAAATCCCCCATTGAAATGAATGGCGGGCTACCAGGGGTCGAATTCCCCCATTTAAATGAATGGCTGGCGCCCAGGAATAAAAATCCCCCAATGAAATGAATGGCGGTCTACCAGGGGTTTAAATCCCCCATTAAAATTAATGGCGGGTACCCAGGGGTCGAAATCCCGCAATGAATTGAATGGCGGGCTACCAAGGGTCGAAATCCCCCATTGAAATGAATGGCGGGCTACCAGGGATCGAGATTCCCCCATAGAAATGAATATTGGGCTTCCAGTGGTCGAAATCCCCCATTGAAATGAATGGCGGGCTACCAGTGATCAAGATTCCCCCATAGGAATGAATGGCGGGAGCGCCTAGGGGTCGAAATCCCCCATTGAAATGAATGGCTGGCTCCCAATGGTCGAAATCCCCCATTGAAATGAATGGCGGGCTCCCAGGGGTCGAATTCCCCCATAGAAATGAATGGCGGGCGACCAGGGGTCGAATTCCTTCATTGAAATGAATGGCGGTGCGCCCAGGAATCAAATTCCCCCAATGAAATGAATGGCGGGCTACCAGGGGTCGAAATCCCCCATTGAAATGAATGGCAAGTGCCCAGGGGTCGAAATCCCTTATTGAAATGAATGGCGGGCTACCAGGGATCTAGATTCCCCCATAGAAATGTATATTGGGCTCCCAGTGGTCAAAATCCCCCATTGAAATGAATGGCTGTCTCCCAGTGGTCGAAATCCCCCATTGAAATGAATGGCGGGCTCCTAGGGGTCGAATTCCCCCATTGAAATGAATGGCGGGCGACCAGGAGTCAAAATTCCCCAATGAAATGAATGGCTGTCTCCCAGTGGTCGAAATCACCCATTGAAATGAATGGTGGGCTCCCAGGGGTCGAAATCCCCCATAGGAATGAATGGCGGGTTACCAGTGGTTGAAGTCCCCCACTGAAATGAATGGCGGGCTCCCAGTGGTCGAAATCCCCCATTGAAATGAATTGCGGGCTACCAGGGGTCGAATTCCCCCATTTAAATGAATGGTGGGCTCCCAGGGGGCTAAATCCCCCATAGGAATGAATGGCAGGTTACCAGGGGTTGAAATCCCCCATTGAAATGAATGGCGGGCTACCAGGGATCGAGATTCCCCCATAGGAATGAATGGCGGGCGCCCAGGAATCAAAATCCCCCAATGAAATTAATGGCGGGCTACCAGGGGTCAAAATCCCCCATTGAAATGAATGGCAGGTGCCCAGGGGTCGAAATCCCGCAATGAAATGAATGGCGGGCTACTAGGGGTCGAAATCCCCCATTGAAATGAATGGCGGGCTACCAGGGACCTAGATTCCCCCATAGAAATGAATATTGGGCTTCCAGTGGTCGAAATCCCCCATTGAAATGAATGGCGGGCTACCAGGGGTCGAATTCCCCCATTTAAATGAATGGTGGGCTCCCAGGGGTCGAAATCCCCCATAGGAATGAATTGCAGGTTACCAGGGGTTGAAATCCCCCATTGAAATGAATTGCGGGCTACCAGGGATCGAGATTCCCCCATAGGAATGAATGGCGGGGGCGCCCAGGGGTCGAAATCCCCCATTGAAATGAATGGCAGGTGCCCAGGGGTCGAAATCCTGCAATGAAATGAATGGCCGGCTACTAGGGGTCGAAATCCTCCATTGAAATGAATGGCGGGCTACCAGGGATCTAGATTCCCCCATAGAAATGAATATTGGGCTCCCAGTGGTCGAAATCCCCCATTGAAATGAATGGCGGGCTACCAGGGGTCGAATTCCCCCATTTAAATGAATAATGGGCTCCCAGGGGTTGAAATCCCCCATAGGAATGAATGGCAGGTTACCAGGAGTTGAAATCCCCCATTGAAATGAATGGCGGGCTTCCAGGGATCGAGATTCCCCCATAGGAATGATTGGCGGGGGCGCCTAGGGGTCGAAATCCCCCATTGAAATGAATAGCTGGCTCCCAGTGGTCGAAATCCCCCATTGAAATGAATGACGGGCTACCAGGGGTCGAATTTCCCCATTTAAATGAATGGTGGGCTCCCAGGGGTTGAAATCCCCCATAGGAATAATTGGCAGGTTACCAGGTGTTGAAATCCCCCATTGAAATGAATGGCGGGCTACCAGGGATCGAGATTCCCCCATTGAAATGAATGGCGGGCTCCCAGGGGTCGAAATCACCCATTAAAAAGTATGGTGGGCTCCCAGGGGTCGAATTCCCCCATTGAAATGAAAGGGGGGCTACCAGTGGTCGAAATCCCCCATTGAAATGAATGACGGGATCCTAGGGGTTGAAATTTCCCATAGAAATGAATGGTGGGTGCACAGGGATCGAAATCCCCCATTGAAATGAATGGCCGGGCACCCAGGGGTCAAAATCACCCATTGAAATGAATGGCGGGCTACCAGGGGTCGAATTCCCCCATTGAAATAAATGGCTGGCTCCCAGTGGTCGAAATCCCCCATTGAAATGAATGGCGGGCTACCAGGTATCGAGATTCCCCCATAGAAATGAATATTGGGCTCCCAGTGGTCGAAATCCCCCATTGAAATGAATGGCGGGCTACCAGGGGTTGAATTCCCCCATTTAAATGAATGGTGGGCGCCCAGGAATCAAAATCCCCAAATGAAATGAATGGCGGGCTACCAGGGGTCGAAATCCCCCAATGAAATAAAATGCGGGCGCCTAGGGGTTGAATTCCCCTATTGAAATGAATGGCGGGCACCCAGGGATCAAAATCCCCAAATGAAATGAATGGCGGGCACCCAGGGATCAAAATCCCCAAATGAAATGAATGGCGGGCTACCAGGGGTCGAAATCCCCAATTGAAATGAATGGCGGGTGCCCAGGGGCCGAATTCCCGCAATGAAATGAATGGCGGGCTTTCAGGGGTCGAAATCCCCCATTGAAATGAATGGCGGGCTACCAGGGATCGAGTTTCCCCCATAGAAATGAATATTGGGCTCCCAGTGGTCGAAATCCCCCATTGAAATTAATGGCGGGCTTCCAGGGGTCGAAATCACCCATTAAAAAGTATGGCGGGATCCCAGGGGTCGAATTCCCCCAGTGAAATGAAAGGCGGGCTTCCAGTGGTCGAAATCCCCCATTGAAATGAATGATGGGCTCCTAGGGGTTGAAATTTCCCATAGAAATGAATGGTGGGTAAACAGGGGTCGAAATCCCCCATTGAAATGAATGGCCGGGCGCCCAGGGGTCGAAATCACCCATTGAAATGAATGGCGGGCTACCAGGGGTCGAATTCCCCCATTGAAATGAATGACTGGCTCCCAGTGGTCGAAATGCCACATTGAAATGAATGGCGGGCTACCAGGGGTCGAATTCCCCCATTTAAATGAATGGTGGGCTCCCAGGGGTCGAAATCCCCCATAGGAATGAATGACAGGTTACCAGGTGTCGAAATCCCCCATTGAAATGAATGGCTGGCTCCCAATGATCGAAATCCCCCATTGAAATGAATGGCGGGCTCCCAGGGGTCGAATTCCCCCATTGAAATGAATGGCGGGCGACCAGGGGTCGAATTCCTTCATTGAAATGAATGGCGGTGCGCCCAGGAATCAAAATCCCCCAATGAAATGAATGGCGGGCTACCAGGGGTCGAAATCCCCCATTGAAATGAATGGCAGGTGCCCAGGGGTCGAAATCCCGCAATGAAATGAATGGCGGGCTACTAGGGGTCGAAATCCCCCATTGAAATGAATGGCGGGCTACCAGGGATCTAGATTCCCCCATAGAAATGAATATTGGGCTCCCAGTGGTCGAAATCCCCCATTGAAATGAATGGCGGGCTACCAGGGGTCGAATTCCCCCATTTAAATGAATGGTGGGCTCCCAGGGGTCGAAATCCCCCATAGGAATGAATGGCAGGTTACCAGGGGTTGAAATCCCCCATTGAAATGAATGGCGGGCTATCAGGGATCGAGATTCCCCCATAGGAATGAATGGCGGGGGCGCCCAGGGGTCGAAATCCCCCATTGAAATGAATGGCAGGTGCCCAGGGGTCGAAATCCCGCAATGAAATGAATGGCGGGCTACTAGGGGTCGAAATCCCCCATTGAAATGAATGGCGGGCGACCAGGGATCTAGATTCCCCCATAGAATTGAATATTGGGCTCCCAGTGGTCGAAATCCCCCATTGAAATGAATTGCGGTCTACCAGGGGTCGAATTCCCCCATTTAAATGAATGGTGGGCTCCCAGGGGTCGAAATCCCCCATAGGAATGAATGGCAGGTTACCAGGGGTTGAAATCCCCCATTGAAATGAATGGCGGGCTACCAGGGATCGAGATTCCCCTATAGGAATGAATGGCGGGGGCGCCTAGGGGTCGAAATCCCCCATTGAAATGAATGGCGGGCGCCCAGGGGTAAAAATCCCCCAATGAAATGAATGGCAGGCTACCAGGGATCTAGATTCCCCCATGGAAATGAATATTGGGCTCCCAGTGGTCGAAATCCCCCATAGGAATGAATGGCAGGTTACCAGGTGTTGAAATCCCCCATTGAAATGAATGGCGGGCTACCAGGGATCGAGATTCCCCCATAGGAATGAATGGCGGGGGCGCCTAGGGGTCAAATTCCCCCATTGAAATGAATGGCTGGCTCCCAATGGTCGAAATCCCCCATTGAAATGAATGGCGGGCGACCAGGGGTCGAATTCCTTCATTGAAATAAATGGCGGTGCGCCCAGGAATCAAAATCCCCCAATGAAATGAATTGCGGGCTACCAGGGGTCGAAATCCCCCATTGAAATGAATGGCAGGTGCCCAGGGGTCGAAATCCCGCAATGAAATGAATGGCGGGCTACCAGGGATCTAGATTACCCCATAGAAATGAATATTGGGCTCCCAGTGGTCGAAATCCCTCATTGAAATGAATGGCGGGCTACCAGGGGTCGAATTCCCCCATTTAAATGAATGGCGGGCGCCCAGGAATCAAAATCCCCCAATGAAATGAATGGCGGTCTACCAGGGGTTGAAATCCCCCATTGAAATTAATGGCGGGATCCCAGGGGTCGAAATCCCGCAATTAAATGAATGGCGGGCTGTGAAGTTGCTTAAAACAGTAGTCTTAACATTATGTGTATTTTAAAGAATATCCTGTATATATTTTTATGTTTTTATATTATCAACTGTCGTTTAGAGGCGGCGCCTAAGGCACGGCTCAACTTGCTCAAACTGTTCTGTGTTTTTCCATGATATATGAAACTGAAACTTAACTGTAATAAAAGCGACTTGTGGCCGGGGGAGGAGAGGAAGTCGGACGGAGCCGAGCGTGAGTCAACGTCTCACGTCTCCCCTTCTCTCCCCAGCCGCGGTTGCATTGAAACAAAGCACAGCCTCTGCCTTGTTTTTCCTTTGTGCACGGTCGGTAACTAAGGGGATCTGTAATATCAGACCCAACATTTAACTGGTGCCGAAACCCGGGACCTGCATCTGGACGGACGACCGCCGCCGATTCGAGGACACCGAGAATCTGTCGACAGCGTCTCCCCTTGCGGGACGGGTCTCCCCGCTCCGGCCTCGGCCGTTCGCCCGGACACCGGGTCCTGCGAACCAGACCGGCACCGAGGACTAACAGGTATTATGCTGTTTAATTATCACGATTTACACAAAAGTTTGAAAAAGGAACACTAAATATACTGTAGAAGTAACATAAAATAAGTAAAAGCAAAGCGCTTGGGCGTTGGCCCGTGAAGATAGAAAAACCCATGGTATATATGATCCGGGCATCAAAGGGATCACGGTTTTATTAGATGAGATCCATAATACTTTTATTGACTAGTTTTTAACTTGTTAAATAAAAGTGGAGTTTTCGGGTGCCCGGGTAGAGGAAATTAAACGTTGCCGTAAATAATTAAAAATAATCGCCTAAAACACAAAACATGGTTTTAAATTAGAAAATGGTGCACCACAGAAAAGAGAGTGTGTGTGTGTGTGTGTGTGTGTGTGTGCGTGTGTGTGTGTGTGTGTGTGTGTGTGATAAGGAAAGGGAGTAACTGCTGCCCGCTCCGGAGTAGAAACAATGGGCCAGACATTGAGAAAAGAAATAGAACAACACCAGGATGTTAAGTTTATTGCAAGCTTTGACGCTAACGCGTGCAAGTATCTGGAATCCTGGGTGACCAAGTATGATTTTAACCCGTCTTTGAGAGATGTCAGGAACAAAGAGGAAGTTAAGAAAAGTTTAGTGGAGAAAAGAGCAAAGAAGATTAAAAAGGGAAAGAATGTAGAAAAATTGGAAGCACAACTACGTGCTGTTGAAGTGTGGATAAAACAGTGTAAAATGAGGGCAGAAAGCATTTTGGAAAGTGAGAAAAGAAAAAAGGAAAAGACAGAAAGCCACATTGAGTCATGGGAAGTCCCATGTCTCAACAGGAGGGATGATATCTATGGTAGAACAGACAATGACAATACCACAGGGCTTACAAACCTATTTTAAAACTTTTTGTAGGTCATGTATGGTGTGTTGTCGTCACAATGCTCAGGGAAACTTAAGACCACAGAGAGGGAAATGCCCAGTGGGCTCCTACCCATTTGAAGTTTTACACATGGACTTTATTGAACTACACAGAAGTGGTCAGCACAAGTACTGTTTAGTGTTAGTAGACTCACTAACTAAATGGGTTGAACTTGTTCCTTCAAAACATCCAAACGCCCTCACAGTAGCTAAAGCTATTTGTAAACACTTAATACCAGAACATGGCATTCCACGAGTCTTGTGGAGTGATAACGGTAGCCATTTTGTAAATACCATCGTTGACAATATGGCCATCCATTTAGGGATCACCCTAAAAAATCATTGTGCATACCATCCACAGAGCGCAGGCTTAGTTAAACGGACCAACGGTACTATTAAACTAAGACTCAAAAAGACCATGGAAGAAACCAAAAAACCATGGCCTGAGTGATTATCTCTAGTAAAAACTTCCATGAGAATAACGCCAAACCCACAAGGGATCACGCCCTTTGAGGCAGTAACAGGCAGACCCTTTGTGCTCCCCTTATGGGAAAATCAGCCATGGTCAGACAAAACAGGAGAGGCAGATCCACTGACTAAATGGTTATGTGACTTGTTTAAAGAACGGACTGTGTCAAGAGCAAATGATCTGCCCTCTACCTCTCTTCCCCCTGCACAGGAGACGGTGACCCCGGGTGACCTGGTGTTGGTGAAGGTGATAAAAAGGAAAACATGGTCGAGCCCACGCTGGGACGGCCCATTCGTTGTTCTCCTGACCACACCCACCGCTCTCAAAATCGCTAAGAGAGAGACGTGGATCCACCAGAAAAAGGTCACCGAACTCAGATAAGGGATTACCCCCTGATTCTTGTCAAAAAGAAGAAGAACAAACGAGAAGATGACCCTTTTTCAGACATTGTTTGGACTTTGCCTGTGGCTAACCATCACCACAAGCGCCACGAAGATAAAAACGCAAATCTGGGGCCCTGAAGCGTCACGTTTACAGTGTCCAACTTGGCTGAACCCCAAAACCCTCGAGTACGCCTACACCGTCTGCTCCCCACAGGCCCCTGGAACTGTAGATCTTGTGGTGCCCCTAGAAGGACTCAGAAGCAGGTGCACTCCCTGTAGTATGGGGTACTTCGATACTACTACACTGGTGACTGGAAGCGCATATCCAACACCACAGTGGTATGCAGGGATTCAACCAGAGTGGGACGGGATGAAATATGGGGAGGGGTGGGATTCAGTTTTTGCCATGTCCGATTCCACCATCACCTGGAAGATCACTGACACTGCAAAACAATACCAGGAAGAAGTCCCCAAACTCAAGCTCCCCAAGGAGGAGTGTGTGCAATGATTGGAGATCATTGCTGTACTTACATCCCTGACAATAACCAAACCATAATAGACGTCCTACACACCATGAAGAACCTTAGGGATACCATAACACGTGAAGACAAGGTTACCCCTGGCTGGTTAGACTGGTTATTCTCTGGCTCCTGGTCCCAGGTTCTCCTTAAAATTTTGGGCCCCTTCCTTGTGATCATTATAATGTTTATCTTATTATGTGTTATTTGTTCCTGCTGTATTGTCCCAATGTCTAAGAGGTTAGTCGCCCGTATGTTCGTGGCCCAGATGTATCAATATAACTTACTACGCGTAGAGGATTATGTTGACACTGTGGAGACCGACACAAAAGTGTGACCCTCATCTTATTGTGTTTTCCTAACTTCAAATTCAGTTCCATTCTCAGACCAAGAGGTTCTCGTCACCGTGCGGTGGGGGAGTTATGGAATTTTTTCCCTTTAAGTTAAGGGTTTTCGCCATTTCCTGAGAATGGTTCAAATGTTGTGAATCTATTAATGAAGTAATACTGAGAAAACTTAATTGTTTTAGTATTTACTGATGTCCTTTTAAATCCACAAGAGGAGGGAATGTGAAGTTGCTTAAAACAGTAGTCTTAACATTATATGTATTTTAAAGAATATCCTGTATATATTTTTATGTTTTTATATTATCAACTGTCGTTTAGAGGCGCCGCTCAACTTTCTCAAATGTTTTGTATTTTTCCATGACATATGAAAACAGAAACTTAACCATGTTTATATGAAACGAAACTGAAACTTAACTGTAATAAAAGCGACGAGGTGGCCGGGGGAGGAGAGAGAGTTGGACGGAGCCGAGCGTGAGTTAAGGTCTCGCGTCTCCTCTCCTCTCCCAGCCGCGGTTGCATTAAGACAAACAAGCAGCTTCTGCCTCCTTTTTCCTTTGTGCACGGTCGGTAACTAAGGGGATCTGTAATATCAGACCCAACAAACCCTAACCCTAATTTAAACCCACTGTTTTAAAACCTTACCCTAATGTAAAACCTTAGTTTGAAAACCTAACCCTAATTTGAAACCCTAGTTTGAAACCCTAACCCTAATTTGAAACCCCTGTTTGAAACCCTAACCCTAATGTTAAACCCTAGTTTCAAACGCTAACCCTAATGTAAAAACCTAGTTTGAAACCCTAATCCTAATTTGAAACCCTAGTTTGAAACCCTAACCCTAATGTAAAACCCTAATTTGAAACCCAAACCCTAATGATAAAACCTAATTTGAAACCCTAACCTTAATGTAAAACCCTAGTTTGAAACCCTAACCCTAATGTAAAACCCTAGTTTGAAACCCTAACCCTAATGTAAAACCCTTGTTTGTAACCCTAACCCTAATGTAAAACCCTTGTTTGAAACCCTAACCATAATGTTAAACCCTAGTTTGAAACCCTAACCCTAATGTAAAACCCTAGTTTGAAACCCTAACCCAAATTTGAAACCCTAGTTTTAAACCCTAACCCTAATGTAAAACCCTTGTTTGAAACCCTTACCCTAATGATAAACCCTAGTTTGAAACCCTAACCCTAATTTGAAACCCTAAATTGAAACCTTAACCCTAATGTAAAACGTTAGTTTGAAACCCTAACCCTAATGTAAAACCCTTGTTTGAAACCCTAACCCTAATTTAAAGCCCTAGTTTGAAACCCTAACCCTAATGTATATCCCTAGTTTGAAAACCTAACCCTAATTTGAAACCCTCGTTTGAAACCCTAACCCTAATTTGAAACCCTTGTTTGAAACCCTAACCCTAATTTAAAACCTTAGTTTGAAACCCTAACCCTAATTTGAAACCCTTGTTTGAAACCCTTACCCTAATTTGAAACCCTTGTTTCAAACCCTAACCATAATGTAAAACCCTAATTTGAAACCCTAACCCTAATTTGAAACCCTAACCCTTATGTAAAACCCTAGTTTTAAACCCCTTGCCCTAATTTGAATCCCTAGTTTGAAACCCTAACCCAAATGTTAAACCCTAGTTTAAAACCCTAACCCTAATTTGAAACCCTAGTTTGAAAACCTTACCCTAATGTTAAACCTTCGTTTGAAACCCTAACCCTAATGTAAAACAATAGTTTGAAACCCTAACCCTAATTTGAAACCCTAGTTTGAAACCCTAACCCTAATGTAAAAGCCTAGTTTGAAACCCTAACCCTAATTTGAAGCCCTAGTTTGAAACCCTAACCCTAATGTAAAACCCTAGTTTGAAACCCTAACGCTCATGTAAAACCCTATTTTGTAACCCTAACCCTAATGTAAAACCCTAGTTTAAAACCCTAACCCTAATGTAAAAGCCTAGTTTGAAACCCTTACCCTAATTTAAACCCCCTGTTTGAAACCCTAACCCTAATGTAAAACTCTAGTTTGAAACCCTAGCCTTAATGTAAAACCCTAGTTTTAAAACCTAACCCTAATGTAAAACCCTAGTTTGAAACCCCAAACCTAATTTTAAATTATAGTTTGAAACCCTAACCCTAATGTAAAACCCTAGTTTGTAACCCTAATGTAAAACCCTAGTTTGAAACCCAAACCCTAATTTGAAACCCTAGTTTGTAACCCTAACCCTAATGTAAAACCCTAGTTTGAAACCCTAACACTAATGTAAACCCTAGTTTGAAGCACTAACCCTAATGTAAAACCCTAGTTTGAAAAACTAACCCTAATGTAAAACCCTAGTTTGAAACCCTAACCCTAATTTGAAACCCTAGTTTGAAACCCTAACCCTAATGTAAAACCCTAGTTTGAAACCCTAACCCTAATGTAAAACCCTATTTTGTAACCCTAACCCTAATGTAAAACCCTAGTTTGAAAACCTAACCCAAATTTGAAACCCTACTTTGAAACCCTAACCCTAATGTAAACCCTAGTTTGAAACCGTAACCCTAATGTAAAACCCTAGTTTGAAACCCTTACCCTAATGTAAAAGCCTAGTGTGAAACCCTTACCCTAATTTAAACCCCCTGTTTTAAACCCTAACCCTAATGTAAAACCCTAGTTTGAAAACCTAACCCTAATTTGAAACCCCTGTTTGAAACCATAACCCTAATGTAAAACCCTAGTTTGAAACCCTAACCCTATTGTAAACCCTAGTTTGAAGCACTAACCCTAATGTAAAACCCTAGTTTGAAACCCTAACCCTAATGTAAAACCCTAGATTGAAACCCCAAACCTAATTTGAAACTATAATTTGAAACCCTGAACTAATGTAAAACCCTTGTTTGAAACCCTAACCCTAATGTTAAACCCCAGTTTGAAACCCTAACCCTAATGTAAAACCCTAGTTTGAAACCCTAACCCTAATTTGAAAACCTAACCCTAATGTAAAACCCTAGTTTGAAACCCTAACCCTAATGTAAAACCCTATTTTGAAATACTAACCCTAATTTGAAACCGTACTTTGAAACCCTAACCCTAATGTAAAACTCTAGTTTGAAACCATAATGTAAAACCCTAATTTGAAACCCAAACCCTAATGATGAACCCTAATTTGAAACCTAACCCTAATGTAAAACCCTATTTTGAAACCCTAACCCTAATGTAAAACCCTAGTTTGAAAACCTAACCCTAATGTAAAACCCTAGTTTGAAACCCAAACCCCAATTTGAAACCCTAGTTTGAAACCCTAACCCTAATATAAAACCCTAGTTTGAAACCCTAACACTAATTTGAAACCCTAGTTTGAAACCCTAACCCTAATTTAAACCCCCTGTTTTAAAACCTTATTCTAATGTAAAACCCTAGTTTGAAACCCTAACCCTAATGTAAAACCCTTGTTTGTAACCCTAACCCTAAAGTAAAACCCTTGTTTGAAACCCTAACCCTAATGATAAACCCTAGTTTGAAACCCTAACCCTAATATAAAAAACATTATTTGTAACCCTAACCCTAAATTTAAACCCTAGTTTGAAACCCTAACCATAATGTTAAACCCTAGTTTGAAACCCTAACCCTAATGTAAAACCCTAGTTTGAAACCCTAACCCTAATTTGAAACCCTAGTTTGAAACCCTAACCGTAGTTTGAAACCCTAAACCTAGTTTGAAACCCTAACACTAGTTTGAAACCCTAACCCTAATGTAAAACCCTAGTTTGAAACCCCAACCCTAATTTAAAACCCTAGTTTGAAACCCTAACCCTAATTTGAACCCCTAGTTTGAAACCCTAACCCTAATGTAAAATCCAAGTTTGAAACCCCAAACCTAATTTGAAACCCTACTTTGAAATCCCAACCCTAATTTTAAAAATTATTTTGAAACCCTTACCCTAATGTAAACCCTAGTTTGAAGCACTAACCCTAATTTAAAACCCTAGTTTTAAACCCTAACCCTAATGTAAAACGCTAGTTTAATACCCCAAACCTAATTTGAAACCATAGTTTGATACACTAACCCTAATGTAAAACCCTAAATTGTAACCCTAACCCTAATATTAAACCCTAGTTTGAAACTCTAAGCCTAATGTAAAACCCTAGATTGAAACCCTAATCCTAATGTAAAACCCTATTTTGAAACCCTAACCCTAATGTTAAACCCTAATTTGAAACCCTTACTCTAATCTAAAACCCTAGTTTGAAATCCTAAACCTAATGTAAAACCCTAGTTTGAAACACTAACCCTAATTTGAAACCCTTGTTTGAAACCCTAACCCTAATGTAAAACCCTAGTTTGAAACAATAACCCTAATTTGAAAAACTAGTTTGAAACACTAATCCTAATGTAAAACCCTAGTTTGAAACCCTAAACCTTATTTGAAACCCTAGTTTGAAACCCTAACCCTAATGTAAAACCCTAGTTTGAAACCCTTACGCTAATGTAAAACCCGAGTTTTAAATCCTAACCCTAATGTAAAACCCTAGTTTGAAACCCCAAACCTAATTTGAATCCGTAGTTTGAAACCCTAACTCTAATGTAAAACCTTAGTTTGAAACCCCAACCCTTATTTGAAAAAAGAGTTTGAAACCCTAACCCTAATGTAAAACCTTAGTTTTGAACCCGATGCCTAATGTAAAACCCTAGTTTGAAACCCTAACCCTAATGTAAAACCCTAGTTTGAAACCCTAACCTTAATGTAAAACCCTAGTTTGAAACACTAACCCTAATGTAAAACCCTAGATTGAAACCCTAACCCTAATGTAAAACCCTTGTTTGTAACCCTAGCCCTAATGTAAAACCCTTGTTTGAAACCCTAACCCTAATTTGAAACCCTAGTTTTAAACCCTAACCCTAATGTAAAACCCTTGTTTGAAACCCTTACCCTAATGAAAAACCCTAGTTTGAAACCCTAACCCTAATTTGAAACCCTAAATTGAAACCCTAACCCTAATTTGAAACCCCTGTTTGAAACCCTAACTCTAATGTAAAACCTTAGTTTGAAACCCTAACCCTAATGTAAAACCCTTGTTTGAAACCCAAACCCTAAATTAAAGCCCTAGTTTGAAACCCTAACTCTAATGTATATCCCTAGTTTGAAAACCTAACTCTAATTTGAAACCCTCGTTTGAAACCCTAACCCTATTTTTAAACCCTTGTTTGAAACCCTAACCCTAATTTAAAACCTTAGTTTGAGACCCTAACCCTAATTTGAAACCCTCGTTTGAAACCCTAACCCTAATTTGAAACCCTTGTTTCAAACCCTAACCATAATGTAAAACCCTAATTTAAAACCCTAACCCTAATTTGAAACCTTAACCCTTATGTAAAACCATAGTTTTAAACCCTAACCCTAATTTGAATCCCTAGTTTGAAACCCTAACCCAAATGTTAACCCCTAGTTTGAAACCCTAACCCAAATTTGAAACCCTAGTTTGAAACCCTTACCCTAATGTTAAACCCTCGTTTGAAACCCTAACCCTAATGTAAAACAATAGTTTGAAACCGTAACCCTAATTTGAAACCCTAGTTTTAAACCCTAACCCTAATGTAAAAGCCTAGTTTGAAACCCTAACCCTAAATTTAAACCCTAGTTTGAAACCCCAAACCTAATTTGAATCCGTAGTTTGAAACCCTAACCAAATTGTAGAACCCTAGTTTGAAACCCCAACCCTTATTTGAAAAAAACAGTTTGAAACCCTAACCCTAATGTAAAACCTTAGTTTTGAACCCGAACCCTAATGTAAAACCCTAGTTTGAAACCCTAACTCTTATGTAAAACCCTAGTTTGAAACCCTAACCCTAATTTAAAACCCTTGTTTGTAACCTTAACCCTAATGTAAAACCCTAGTTTGAAACACTACTCCTAATGTAAAAACCTAGTTTGAAACCCTAACCCTAATTTGAAACCCTAGTTTTAAACACTAACCCTAATATAAAACCCTTGTTTGAAAACCTAACCCTAATGATAAACCCTAGTTTGAAAGCCTAACCCTAATTTGAAACCCTAGTTTGAAACCCTTACCCTATTGTATATCCCTAGTTTGAAAACCTAACCCTAATTTGAAACCCTCGTTGAAACCCTAACCCTAATTTGAAACACTTGTTTGAAACCATAACCCTAATTTAAAACCTTAGTTTGAAACCCTAACCCTAATTTGAAACCCTCGTTTGAAACCCTAACCCTAATTTGAAACCCTTGTTTCAAACCCTAACCATAATGTAAAACCCTAATTTAAAACCCTATCCCTAATTTGAAACCCTAACCCTTATGTAAAACCCTAGTTTTAAACACTAACCCTAATTTGAATCCCTACTTTGAAACCCTAACCCAAATGTTAACCCCTAGTTTGAAACCCTAACCGTAATTTGAAACCCTAGTTTGAAACCCTAACCCTAATGTAAAAGCCTAGTTTGAAACCCTAACCCTAATTATAAACCCTCGTTTGAAACCCTAACCCTAATTTTAAACCCTAGTTTGAAACCCTAACCCTAGTTTGAAACCCTACTTTGAAACCCTAACCCTAATTTAAAACCCTAGTTTGAAACCCCAAACCTAATTTGATTCCGTAGTTTGAAACCCTAACCAAATTGTAGAACCCTAGTTTGAAACCCCAACCCTTATTTGAAAAAAACAGTTAGAAACCCTAACCCTAATGTAAAACCTTAGTTTTGAACCCGAACCCTAATGTAAAACCCTAGTTTGAAACCCTAACTCTAATGTAAAACCCTAGTTTGAAACCCTAACCCAAATGTAAAACCCTTGTTTGTAACCTTAAACCTAATGTAAAACCCTAGTTTGAAACCCTAACCCTAATTTGAAACCCTAGTTTTAAACCCTAACCCTAATGTAAAACCCTTGTTTGAAAACCTAACCCTAATGATAAACCCTAGTTTGAAAGCCTAACCCTAATTTGAAACCCTAGTTTGAAACCCTTACCCTAATGTAAAACCCTATTTTGAAACCCTAACCCTAATGTAAAACCCTAGTTTGAAACCCTAACCCTAATGTAAAACCCAAGTTTGAAACCTTTACCCTAATGTAAAACCCTAGTTTGAAACCGTAACCCTAATGTAAAACCCAAGTTTGTAACCCTAACCCTAATGTAAAACCCTAGTTTGTAACCCTAACCCTAATGTAAAATCCTAGTTTGAAAACCTAACCCTAATATAAAACCCTAGTTTGAAACCCTAACCCTAATTTTAAACCTTAGTTTGAAACCCTAACCAAAATGTAAAACCCTAGTTTGAAACCCTAACCCTAATTTGAAACCCTGTTTGAAACCCTAACCCTAATGTAAAACTCAAGTTTGTAAGCCTAACCCTAATTTGAAACCCTTACCCTAATGTAAAACACTATTTTGAAACCCTAACATTAATATGAAACCCCTGTTAGAAACCCTAACCCTAATGTAAAACCCTAGTTTGAAACCCTAACCCTAATGTAAAACCCTAGTTTGAAACCCTAACCCTAATGTAAAACCCTAGTTTGAAACCATAACCCTAATTTGAAACCCCTGTTTGAAATCCTAACTCTAATGTAAAACCTTAGTTTCAAACCCTAACCCTAATGTAAAACCCTAGTTTGAAACCCTAAGCCTAATTTAAAGCCCTAGTTTGAAACCCTAACCCTAATGTATATCCCTAGTTTAAAAACCTAACCCTAATTTGAAACCCTCGTTTGAAACCCTAACCCTAATTTGAAACCCTTGTTTGAAACCCTAACCCTAATTTAAAACC
Organism: Vanacampus margaritifer; assembly: GCF_051991255.1. NCBI lineage: Eukaryota > Metazoa > Chordata > Actinopteri > Syngnathiformes > Syngnathidae > Vanacampus > Vanacampus margaritifer. The sequence goes on from NC_135437.1 coordinate 1,315,809, forward strand.
TTAATTTGAAACCCTAACCCTAATTTGAAACCCTAATTTTAAACCCTTGTTTGAAACGCTTACCCTAATGTAAAACCCCAGTTTAAAACCCTAACCATAATTAAAACCCTAACCACAATGTAAAACCCTAATTTGAAACCCTAACCCTAATTTGAAAACCTAACCCTTATGTAAAACCCTAGTTTTAAACCCTAACCCTAATTTGAATCCCTAATTTGAAACCCTAACCCAAATGTTAACCCCTAGTTTCAAACCCTAACCCTAAATTGAAACCCTAGTTTGAAACACTTACCATAATGTTAAACCCTCGTTTGAAACCCTAACCCTAATGTAAAACAATAGTTTGAAACCCTAACCCTAATTTGAAACCCTAGTTTTAAACCCTAGCCCTAATGTAAAAGCCTAGTTTGAAACCCTAACCCTAATTTGAAACCCTAACCCTCATTTGAAACCCTTTTTTCAAACCCTAACCATAATGTAAAACCCTTATTTGAAACCCTAACCCTAATTTGAAACCCTAACCCTTATGTAAAACCCTAGTTTTAAAACCTAACCCTAATTTGAATCCCTAGTTTGAAACCCTAACCCAAATGTTAACCCCTAGTTTGAAACCCTAATCCTAATTTGAAACCCTAGTTTGAAACCCATACCCTAATGTTAAACACTCGTTTGAAACCCTAACCCTAATGTAAAACAATAGTTTGAAACCCTAACCCTAATTTGAAACCCTAGTTTGAAACCCTAACCCTAATGTAAAAGCCTAGTTTGAAACCCTAACCCTAATTTTAAACCCTAGTTTGAAACCATAAAACTAGTTTGAAACCCTACTTTGAAACCCTACTTTGAAACCCTAAACCTAATTTTAAACTCTAGTTTGAAACCGTAACCCTAGTTTGAAACCCTACTATGAAACCCTAACCCTAATTTAAAACCCTAGTTTGAAACCCCAAACCTAATTTGATTCCGTAGTTTGAAACCCTAACCAAATTGTAGAACCCTAGTTTGAAAACCCAACCCTTATTTGAAAAAAACAGTTTGAAACCCTAACCCTAATGTAAAACCTTAGTTTTGAACCAGAACCCTAATGTAAAACCCTAGTTTGAAACCCTAACTCTAATGTAAAACCCTAGTTTGAAACCCTAACCCTAATGTAAAACCCTTGTTTGTAACCTTAAACCCAATGTAAAACCCTAGTTTGAAACCCTAACCATAATGTTAAACCCTAGTTTAAAACACTACTCCTAATGTAAAACCCTAGTTTGAAACCCTAACCCTAATTTGAAACCCTAGTTTTAAACCCTAACCCTAATGTAAAACCCTTGTTTGAAAACCTAACCCTAATGATAAACCCTAGTTTGAAAGCCTAACCCTAATTTGAAGCCCTAGTTTGAAACCCTTACCCTAATGTAAAACCCTAGTTTGAAACCCTAACCCTAATGTAAAACCCTAGTTTGAAACCCTAACCCTAATGTAAAACCCAAGTTTGAAAGCCTTACCCTAATGTAAAGCCCTAGTTTGAAACCGTAACCCTAATGTAAAACCCTAATTTGTAACCCTAACCCTAATGTAAAACCCTCGTTTGTAACCCTAACCCTAATGTAAAATCTTAGTTTGAAACCCTAACCCTAATATAAAACCCTAGTTTGAAACCCTAACCCTAATTTTAAACCTTAGTTTGAAACCCTAATCCTAATGTAAAACCCTAGTTTGAAACCCTAACCCTAATTTGAAACCCTGTTTGAAACCCTAATCCTAATGTAAAACCCTAGTTTGTAAGCCTAACCCTAATTTGAAACCCTTACCCTAATGTAAAACACTATTTTGAAACCCTAACATTAATATGAAACCCCTGTTAGAAACCCTAACCCTAATGTAAAACCCTAGTTTGAAACCCTAACCCTAAAGTAAAACCCTAGTTTGAAACCCTAACCCTAATGTAAAACCCTAGTTATAAACCATAACCCTAATTTGAAACCACTGTTTGAAATCCTAACTCTAATGTAAAACCTAAATTTCAAACCCTAACCCTAATGTAAAACCCTAGTTTGAAACCCTAAGCCTAATTTAAAGCCCTAGTTTGAAACCCTAACCCTAATGTATATCCCTAGTTTAAAAACCTAACCCTAATTTAAAACCTTAATTTAAAACCCTAACCTTAATTTGAAACCCTAATTTTAAACCCTTGTTTGAAACGCTTACCCTAATGTAAAACCCCAGTTTAAAACCCTAACCATAATTAAAACCCTAACCACAATGTAAAACCCTAATTTGAAACCCTAATCCTAATTTGAAACCCTAACCCTTATGTAAAACCCTAGTTTTAAACCCTAACCCTAATTTGAATCCCTAGTTTGAAACCCTAACCCAAATGTTAACCCCTAGTTTGAAACCCTAACCCTAAAATGAAACCATAGTTTGAAACCCTTACCATAATGTTAAACCCTCGTTTGAAACCCTAACCCTAATGTAAAACAATAGTTTGAAACCCTAACCCTAATGTAAAACAATAGTTTGAAACCCTAACCCTAATTTGAAACCCTTGTTTGAAACCCGAACCCTAATGTAAAACCCTAGTTTGAAACCCTAACTCTAATGTAAAAGCCTAGTTTGAAACCCTAACCCTAATGTAAAACCCTTGTTTGTAACCTTGACCCTAATGTAAAACCCTAGTTTGAAACCCTAACCATAATGTTAAACCCTAGTTTGAAACACTACTCCTAATGTAAAACCCTTGTTTGAAACCCTAACCCTAATTTGAAACCCTAGTTTTAAACCCTAACCCTAATGTAAAACCCTTGTATGAAAACCTAACCTTAATGATAAACCCTAGTTTGAAACCCTAACCCTAATTTGAAACCCTAGTTTGAAACCCTTACCCTAATGTAAAACCCTAGTTTGAAACCGTAACCCTAATGTAAAACCCTAGTTTGTAACCCTAACCCTAATGTAAAACCCTAGTTTGAAACCCTAACCCTAATTTTAAGCCTTAGTTTGAAACCCTAACCCTAATGTAAAACCCTAGTTTGAAACTCTAACCCTAATTTGAAACCCTGTTTGAAACCCTAACCCTAATGTAAAACCCTAGTTTGTAAGCCTAACCCTAATTTGAAACCCTAGTTTGAAACCCTTACCCTAATGTAAAACACTATTTTGAAACCCTAACATTAATATGAAACCCCTGTTTGAAACCCTAACCCTATTGTAAAACCCTAGTTTGAAACCTTAACCCTAATTTGAAACCCTAGTTTGAAACCCTAACCCTAATGAAAACCCTAGTTTGAAACCAAAACCCTAAAGTAAAACCCTAGTTTGAAACCCTAACCCTAATTTGAAACCCTAGTTTGAAACCCTAACCCTAATGTAAAACCCTAATTTGAAACCCTAACCCTAATTTGAAACCCAAGTTTGAAACCCTAACCCTAATTTAAACCCCCTGTTTTAAAACCTTACCCTAATGTAAAACCCTAGTTTGAAAACCTAACCCTAATTTGAAACCCTAACCCTAATTTGAAACCCCTGTTTGAAACCTTAACCCTAATGTAAAACCCTACTTTGAAACTCTAATGTAAAACCCTAATTTGAAATCCAAACCCTAATGATAAATCCTTATTTGAAACCCTAACCCTAATGTAAAACCCTAATTTGAAACCCAAACCCTAATGATAAACCCTAATTTGAAACCCTAACCCTAATGTAAAACCCTATTTTGAAACCCTTACCCTAATTTGAAACCCTAGTTTGAAACCCTAACCCTAATGTAAAATCCTAATATGAAACTCCAACCCTAATTTGAAACCCTAGTTTGAAACCCTAACCCTAATTTGAAACCCCTGTTTGAAACCCTAACCCTAATGTTAAACCCTAGTTTGAAACCCTAACCCTAATGTAAAACCCTATTTTGAAACCCTAACCCTAATTTGAAACCCTAGTTTGAAAATCTAACCCTAATGTAAAACCCTAGTTTGAAACCCTAACCCTAATGTAAAACCTAGTTTGAAACCCTAACCCTAATGTAAAACCCTAGTTTGAAACCCTAACCCTAATTTGAAACCCTAGTTTGAAACCCTAACCCCAAATGTAAAACCCTAGTTTGAAACCCTTACCCTAATTTGAAACCCTAGTTTGAAACCCTAACCCTAATGTAAAACCCTAGTTTGAAACCCTAACCCTAATGTAAACCCTAGTTTGAAACCCTAACCCTAATGTAAAACCCTAGTTTGAAACACTAGCCCTCATGTAAAACCCTAATTTGAAACCCAAAACCTAATTTGAAGCCCTAGTTTGAAACCCAAACCCTAATGTAAAACCCTAGTTTGAAACACTAACCCTCATGTAAAACCCTAATTTGAAACCCAAAACCTAATGATAAACCCTAATTTGAAACCCTAACCCTAATGTAAAACCCTATTTTGAAACCCTAACCCTAATTTGAAACCCTAGTTTGAAAATCTAACCCTAATGTAAAACCCTAGTTAGAAACCCTAACCCTAATGTAAAACCTAGTTTGAAACCCTAACCCTAATGTAAAACCCTAGTTTGAAAAGCTAACCCTAATTTGAAACCCTAGTTTGAAACCCTAACCCTAATGTAAAACCCTAGTTTGAAACCCTAACCCTAATGTAAACCCTAGTTTGAAACCCTAATCCTAATGTAAAACCCTAGTTTGAAACCCTAACCCTAATTTGAAACCCTAGTTTGAAACCCTCACCTTAATTTAAACCCCCTGTTTTAAAAACTTACCCTAATGTAAAACCCTAGTTTGAAAACCTAACCCTAATTTGAAACCCTAGTTTGAAACCCTAACACTAATTTGAAACCCTAGTTTGAAACCCTAACCCTAATGTAAAACCCTATTTTGTAACCCTAACCCTAATGTAAAACCGTAGTTTGAAACCCTAATCCTAATGTTAAACCCTAGTTTGAAACCCTAACCCTAATGTAAAACTCTAGTTTGAAACCCTAACCCTAATTTAAAACCCTAGTTTGAAAACCTAACCCTAAAGTAAAACCCTAGTTTGAAACCCAAACCCTAATTTGAAACCCTAGTTTGAACCCTAAACCGAATGTAAAACCCTTGTTTGAAACCCTAACCCTAATGTTAAACCCCATTTTGAAACCCTAACCCTAATATAAAACCCTAGTTTGAAACCCAAACCCTAATTTGAAACCCTAGTTTGAAACCCTAACCCTGATATATAACCCTAGTTTGAAACCCTAACCCTAATTTGAAGCCCTAGTTTGAAACCCAAACCCTAATGTAAAACCCTAGTTTGAAACACTAACCCTCATGTAAAACCCTAATTTGAAACCCAAAACCTAATGATAAACCCTAATTTGAAACCCTAACCCTAATGTAAAACCCTATTTTGAAACCCTAACCCTAATTTGAAACCCTATTTTGAAAATCTAACCCTAATGTAAAACCCTAGTTTGAAACCCTAACCCTAATGTAAAACCTAGTTTGAAACCCTAACCCTAATGTAAAACCCTAGTTTGAAACCCTAATCCTAATTTGAAACCCTAGTTTGAAACCCTAATCCTAATTTGAAACCCTAGTTTGAAACCCTAACCCTAATGTAAACCCAAGTTTGAAACCCTAATCCTAATGTAAAACCCTAGTTTGAAACCCTAACCCTAATTTGAAACCCTAGTTTGAAACCCTCACCTTAATTTAAACCCCCTGTTTTAAAAACTTACCCTAATGTAAAACCCTAGTTTGAAAACCTAACCCTAATTTGAAACCCTAGTTTGAAACCCTAACCCTAATTTGAAACCCTAGTTTGAAACCCTAACCCTAATGTAAAACCTTATTTTGTAACCCTAACCCTAATGTAAAACTGTAGTTTGAAACCCTAACCCTAATGTTAAACCCTAGTTTGAAACCCTAACCCTAATGTAAAACTCTAGTTTGAAACCCTAACCCTAATTTAAAACCCTAGTTTGAAAACCTAACCCTAAAGTAAAACCCTAGTTTGAAACCCAAACCCTAATTTGAAACCCTACTTTGAAACCCTAAACCGAATGTAAAACCCTTGTTTGAAACCCTAACCCTGATGTATAACCCTAGTTTGAAACCCTAACCCTAATTTGAAGCCCTAGTTTGAAACCCAAACCCTAATGTAAAACCCTAGTTTGAAACCCTATCCCTCATGTAAAACCCTATTTTGTAACCCTAACCCTAATGTAAAACCCTAGTTTGTAAGCCTAACCCTTATATAAAACCCTAGTTTGAAACCCAAACCCTAATTTGAAACCCTAGTTTGAAACCCTAACCCTGATATATAACCCTAGTTTGAAACCCTAACCCTAATTTGAAGCCCTAGTTTGAAACCCAAACCCTAATGTAAAACCCTAGTTTGAAACACTAACCCTCATGTAAAACCCTAATTTGAAACCCAAAACCTAATGATAAACCCTAATTTGAAACCCTAACCCTAATGTAAAACCCTATTTTGAAACCCTAACCCTAATTTGAAACCCTAGTTTGAAAATCTACCCCTAATGTAAAACCCTAGTTTGAAACCCTAACCCTAATGTAAAACCTAGTTTGAAACTCTAACCCTAATGTAAAACCCTAGTTTGAAACCCTAATCCTAATTTGAAACCCTAGTTTGAAACCCTAACCCTAATGTAAAACCCTAGTTTGAAACCCTAACCCTAATTTGAAACCCTAGTTTGAAACCCTAACCCTAATGTAAAACCCTAGTTAGAAACCCTAACAATAATGTAAACCCTAGTTTGAAACCCTAACCCTAATGTAAAACCCTAGTTTGAAACCCTAACCCTAATTTGAAACCCTAGTTTGAAACCCTAACCCTAATGTAAAACCCTATTTTGTAACCCTAACCCTAATGTAAAACCGTAGTTTGAAACCCTAACCCTAATGTTAAACCCTAGTTTGAAACCCTAACCCTAATGTAAAACCCTAGTTTGAAAACCTAACCCTAAAGTAAAACCCTAGTTTGAAACCCAAACCCTAATTTGAAACCCTAGTTTGAAACCCTTAACCGAATGTAAAACCCTTGTTTGAAACCCTAACCCTAATGTTAAACCCCAGTTTGAAACCCTAACCCTAATATAAAACCCTAGTTTGAAACCCTAACCCTAATTTGAAACCCTAGTTTGAAACCCTAACCCTAATTTGAAGCCCTAGTTTGAAACCCAAACCCTAATGTAAAACCTTAGTTTGAAACACTATCCCTCATGTAAAACCTTATTTTGTAACCCTAACCCTAATGTAAAACCCTAGTTTGTAAGCCTAACCCTAATTTGAAACCCTAGTTTGAAACCCTTACCCTAATGTAAAACCCTAGTTTGAAACCCTAACCCTAATGTAAAACCCTAGTTTGAAATCCTTACCCTAATGTAAAACCCTAGTTTGAAACCGTAACCCTAATGTAAAACCCTAGTTTGTAACCCTAACCCTAATGTAAAACCCTAGTTTTTAACCCGAACCCTAATGTAAAATCCTAGTTTGAAACCCTAACCCTAATATAAAACCCTAGTTTGAAACCCTAACCCTAATTTTAAACCTTAGTTTGAAACCCTAACCCTAATGTAAAACCCTAGTTTGAAACCCTAACCCTAATTTGAAACCCTGTTTGAAACCCTAACCCAAATGTAAAACCCTAGTTTGTAAGCCTAACCCTAATGTAAAACACTATTTTGAAACCCTAACCCTAATTTGAAACCCTAGTTTGAAACCCTAACCCTAATGTAAAACCCTAGTTAGAAACCCTAACAATAATGTAAACCCTAGTTTGAAATTCTAACCCTAATGTAAAACCCTAGTTTGAAACCCTAACCCTAATTTGAAACCCTAGTTTGAAACCCTAACCCTAATGTAAAACCCTAGTTTGAAACCCTAACCCTAATTTGAAACCCTATATTGAAACCCTCACCTTAATTTAAACCCCCTGTTTTAAAAACTTACCCTAATGTAAAACCCTAGTTTGAAAACCTAACCCTAATTTGAAACCCTAGTTTGAAACCCTAATCCTAATTTGAAACCCTAGTTTGAAACCCTAACCCTAATGTAAAACCCTATTTTGTAACCCTAACCCTAATGTAAAACCGTAGTTTGAAACCCTAACCCTAATGTTAAACCCTAGTTTGAAAACCTAACCCTAAAGTAAAACCCTAGTTTGAAACCCAAACCCTAATTTGAAACCCTAGATTGAAACCCTAAACCGAATGTAAAACCCTTGTTTGAAACCCTAACCCTAATGTTAAACCCCAGTTTGAAACCCTAACCCTAATATAAAACCCTAGTTTGAAACCCTAACCCTAATTTGATACCCTAGTTTGAAACCCTAACCCTGATATATAACCCTAGTTTGAAACCCTAACCCTAATTTGAAGCCCTAGTTTGAAACCCAAACCCTAATGTAAAACCCTAGTTTGAAACACTATCCCTCATGTAAAACCCTATTTTGTAACCCTAACCCTAATGTTAAACCCTAGTTTGTAAGCCTAACCCTTATATAAAACCCTAGTTTGAAACCCAAACCCTAATTTGAAACCCTAGTTTGAAACCCTAACCCTAATGTAAAACCCTAGTTTGAAACCCTAACCCTAATGTAAAACCCTTGTTTGTAACCCTAACCCTAATGTAAAACCCTTGTTTGAAACCCTAACCATAATGTTAAACCCTAGTTTGAAACCCTAACCCTAATGTAAAACCCTAGTTTGAAACCCTAACCCAAATTTGAAACCCTAGTTTTAAACCCTAACCCTAATGTAAAACCCTTGTTTGAAACCCTTACCCTAATGATAAACCCTAGTTTGAAACCCTAACCCTAATTTGAAACCCTAAATTGAAACCTTAACCCTAATGTAAAACGTTAGTTTGAAACCCTAACCCTAATGTAAAACCCTTGTTTGAAACCCTAACCCTAATTTAAAGCCCTAGTTTGAAACCCTAACCCTAATGTATATCCCTAGTTTGAAAACCTAACCCTAATTTGAAACCCTCGTTTGAAACCCTAACCCTAATTTGAAACCCTTGTTTGAAACCCTAACCCTAATTTAAAACCTTAGTTTGAAACCCTAACCCTAATTTGAAACCCTTGTTTGAAACCCTTACCCTAATTTGAAACCCTTGTTTCAAACCCTAACCATAATGTAAAACCCTAATTTGAAACCCTAACCCTAATTTGAAACCCTAACCCTTATGAAAAACCCTAGTTTTAAACCCCTTGCCCTAATTTGAATCCCTAGTTTGAAACCCTAACCCAAATGTTAAACCCTAGTTTGAAACCCTAACCCTAATTTGAAACCCTAGTTTGAAACCCTTACCCTAATGTTAAACCTTCGTTTGAAACCCTAACCCTAATGTAAAACAATAGTTTGAAACCCTAACCCTAATTTGAAACCCTAGTTTGAAACCCTAACCCTAATGTAAAAGCCTAGTTTGAAACCCTAACCCTAATTTGAAGCCCTAGTTTGAAACCCTAACCCTAATGTAAAACCCTAGTTTGAAACCCTAACGCTCATGTAAAACCCTATTTTGTAACCCTAACCCTAATGTAAAACCCTAGTTTAAAACCCTAACACTAATGTAAAAGCCTAGTTTGAAACCCTTACCCTAATTTAAACCCCCTGTTTGAAACCCTAACCCTAATGTAAAACTCTAGTTTGAAACCCTAGCCTTAATGTAAAACCCTAGTTTTAAAACATAACCCTAATGTAAAACACTAGTTTGAAACCCCAAACCTAATTTTAAATTATAGTTTGAAACCCTAACCCTAATGTAAAACCCTAGTTTGTAACCCTAATGTAAAACCCTAGTTTGAAACCCAAACCCTAATTTGAAACCCTAGTTTGTAACCCTAACCCTAATGTAAAACCCTAGTTTGAAACCCTAACACTAATGTAAACCCTAGTTTGAAGCACTAACCCTAATGTAAAACCCTAGTTTGAAAAACTAACCCTAATGTAAAACCCTAGTTTGAAACCCTAACCCTAATTTGAAACCCTAGTTTGAAACCCTAACCCTAATGTAAAACCCTAGTTTGAAACCCTAACCCTAATGTAAAACCCTATTTTGTAACCCTAACCCTAATGTAAAACCCTAGTTTGAAAACCTAACCCAAATTTGAAACCCTACTTTGAAACCCTAACCCTAATGTAAACCCTAGTTTGAAACCCTAACCCTAATGTAAAACCCTAGTTTGAAACCCTTACCCTAATGTAAAAGCCTAGTGTGAAACCCTTACCCTAATTTAAACCCCCTGTTTTAAACCCTAACCCTAATGTAAAACCCTAGTTTGAAAACCTAACCCTAATTTGAAACCCCTGTTTGAAACCATAACCCTAATGTAAAACCCTAGTTTGAAACCCTAACCCTATTGTAAACCCTAGTTTGAAGCACTAACCCTAATGTAAAACCCTAGTTTGAAACCCTAACCCTAATGTAAAACCCTAGATTGAAACCCCAAACCTAATTTGAAACTATAATTTGAAACCCTGAACTAATGTAAAACCCTTGTTTGAAACCCTAACCCTAATGTTAAACCCCAGTTTGAAACCCTAACCCTAATGTAAAACCCTAGTTTGAAACCCTAACCCTAATTTGAAAACCTAACCCTAATGTAAAACCCTAGTTTGAAACCCTAACCCTAATGTAAAACCCTATTTTGAAATACTAACCCTAATTTGAAACCGTACTTTGAAACCCTAACCCTAATTTGAAACCCCTGTTTGAAACCATAACCCTAATGTAAAACTCTAGTTTGAAACCATAATGTAAAACCCTAATTTGAAACCCAAACCCTAATGATGAACCCTAATTTGAAACCTAACCCTAATGTAAAACCCTATTTTGAAACCCTAACCCTAATGTAAAACCCTAGTTTGAAAACCTAACCCTAATGTAAAACCCTAGTTTGAAACCCAAACCCCAATTTGAAACCCTAGTTTGAAACCCTAACCCTAATATAAAACCCTAGTTTGAAACCCTAACACTAATTTGAAACCCTAGTTTGAAACCCTAACCCTAATTTAAACCCCCTGTTTTAAAACCTTATTCTAATGTAAAACCCTAGTTTGAAACCCTAACCCTAATGTAAAACCCTTGTTTGTAACCCTAACCCTAAAGTAAAACCCTTGTTTGAAACCCTAACCCTAATGATAAACCCTAGTTTGAAACCCTAACCCTAATATAAAAAACATTATTTGTAACCCTAACCCTAAATTTAAACCCTAGTTTGAAACCCTAACCATAATGTTAAACCCTAGTTTGAAACCCTAACCCTAATGTAAAACCCTAGTTTGAAACCCTAACCCTAATTTGAAACCCTAGTTTGAAACCCTAACCGTAGTTTGAAACCCGTAACCTAGTTTGAAACCCTAACACTAGTTTGAAACCCTAACCCTAATGTAAAACCCTAGTTTGAAACCCCAACCCTAATTTAAAACCCTAGTTTGAAACCCTAACCCTAATTTGAACCCCTAGTTTGAAACCCTAACCCTAATGTAAAATCCAAGTTTGAAACCCCAAACCTAATTTGAAACCCTACTTTGAAATCCCAACCCTAATTTTAAAAATTATTTTGAAACCCTTACCCTAATGTAAACCCTAGTTTGAAGCACTAACCCTAATTTAAAACCCTAGTTTTAAACCCTAACCCTAATGTAAAACACTAGTTTAATACCCCAAACCTAATTTGAAACCATAGTTTGATACACTAACCCTAATGTAAAACCCTAAATTGTAACCCTAACCCTAATATTAAACCCTAGTTTGAAACTCTAAGCCTAATGTAAAACCCTAGTTTGAAACCCTAATCCTAATGTAAAACCCTATTTTGAAACCCTAACCCTAATGTTAAACCCTAATTTGAAACCCTTACTCTAATCTAAAACCCTAGTTTGAAATCCTAAACCTAATGTAAAACCCTAGTTTGAAACACTAACCCTAATTTGAAACCCTTGTTTGAAACCCTAACCCTAATGTAAAACCCTAGTTTGAAACAATAACCCTAATTTGAAAAACTAGTTTGAAACACTAATCCTAATGTAAAACCCTAGTTTGAAACCCTAAACCTTATTTGAAACCCTAGTTTGAAACCCTAACCCTAATGTAAAACCCTAGTTTGAAACCCTTACGCTAATGTAAAACCCGAGTTTTAAATCCTAACCCTAATGTAAAACCCTAGTTTGAAACCCCAAACCTAATTTGAATCCGTAGTTTGAAACCCTAACTCTAATGTAAAACCTTAGTTTGAAACCCCAACCCTTATTTGAAAAAAGAGTTTGAAACCCTAACCCTAATGTAAAACCTTAGTTTTGAACCCGATGCCTAATGTAAAACCCTAGTTTGAAACCCTAACCCTAATGTAAAACCCTAGTTTGAAACCCTAACCTTAATGTAAAACCCTAGTTTGAAACACTAACCCTAATGTAAAACCCTAGATTGAAACCCTAACCCTAATGTAAAACCCTTGTTTGTAACCCTAACCCTAATGTAAAACCCTTGTTTGAAACCCTAACCCTAATTTGAAACCCTAGTTTTAAACCCTAACCCTAATGTAAAACCCTTGTTTGAAACCCTTACCCTAATGAAAAACCCTAGTTTGAAACCCTAACCCTAATTTGAAACCCTAAATTGAAACCCTAACCCTAATTTGAAACCCCTGTTTGAAACCCTAACTCTAATGTAAAACCTTAGTTTGAAACCCTAACCCTAATGTAAAACCCTTGTTTGAAACCCTAACCCTAAATTAAAGCCCTAGTTTGAAACCCTAACTCTAATGTATATCCCTAGTTTGAAAACCTAACTCTAATTTGAAACCCTCGTTTGAAACCCTAACCCTATTTTTAAACCCTTGTTTGAAACCCTAACCCTAATTTAAAACCTTAGTTTGAGACCCTAACCCTAATTTGAAACACTCGTTTGAAACCCTAACCCTAATTTGAAACCCTTGTTTCAAACCCTAACCATAATGTAAAACCCTAATTTAAAACCCTAACCCTAATTTGAAACCTTAACCCTTATGTAAAACCATAGTTTTAAACCCTAACCCTAATTTGAATCCCTAGTTTGAAACCCTAACCCAAATGTTAACCCCTAGTTTGAAACCCTAACCCAAATTTGAAACCCTAGTTTGAAACCCTTACCCTAATGTTAAACCCTCGTTTGAAACCCTAACCCTAATGTAAAACAATAGTTTGAAACCGTAACCCTAATTTGAAACCCTAGTTTTAAACCCTAACCCTAATGTAAAAGCCTAGTTTGAAACCCTAACCCTAAATTTAAACCCTAGTTTGAAACCCTAACCCTACTTTGAAACCCTACTTTGAAACCCTAGCCCTAATTTAAAACCCTAGTTTGAAACCCCAAACCTAATTTGAATCCGTAGTTTGAAACCCTAACCAAATTGTAGAACCCTAGTTTGAAACCCCAACCCTTATTTGAAAAAAACAGTTTGAAACCCTAACCCTAATGTAAAACCTTAGTTTTGAACCCGAACCCTAATGTAAAACCCTAGTTTGAAACCCTAACTCTTATGTAAAACCCTAGTTTGAAACCCTAACCCTAATTTAAAACCCTTGTTTGTAACCTTAACCCTAATGTAAAACCCTAGTTTGAAACACTACTCCTAATGTAAAAACCTAGTTTGAAACCCTAACCCTAATTTGAAACCCTAGTTTTAAACCCTAACCCTAATATAAAACCCTTGTTTGAAAACCTAACCCTAATGATAAACCCTAGTTTGAAAGCCTAACCCTAATTTGAAACCCTAGTTTGAAACCCTTACCCTATTGTATATCCCTAGTTTGAAAACCTAACCCTAATTTGAAACCCTCGTTGAAACCCTAACCCTAATTTGAATCACTTGTTTGAAACCATAACCCTAATTTAAAACCTTAGTTTGAAACCCTAACCCTAATTTGAAACCCTCGTTTGAAACCCTAACCCTAATTTGAAACCCTTGTTTCAAACCCTAACCATAATGTAAAACCCTAATTTAAAACCCTATCCCTAATTTGAAACCCTAACCCTTATGTAAAACCCTAGTTTTAAACACTAACCCTAATTTGAATCCCTAGTTTGAAACCCTAACCCAAATGTTAACCCCTAGTTTGAAACCCTAACCGTAATTTGAAACCCTAGTTTGAAACCCTAACCCTAATGTAAAAGCCTAGTTTGAAACCCTAACCCTAATTATAAACCCTCGTTTGAAACCCTAACCCTAATTTTAAACCCTAGTTTGAAACCCTAACCCTAGTTTGAAACCCTACTTTGAAACCCTAACCCTAATTTAAAACCCTAGTTTGAAACCCCAAACCTAATTTGATTCCGTAGTTTGAAACCCTAACCAAATTGTAGAACCCTAGTTTGAAACCCCAACCCTTATTTGAAAAAAACAGTTAGAAACCCTAACCCTAATGTAAAACCCTAGTTTGAAACCCTAACCCTAATTTGAAACCCTAGTTTTAAACCCTAACCCTAATGTAAAACCCTATTTTGAAACCCTAACCCTAATGTAAAACCCTAGTTTGAAACCCTAACCCTAATGTAAAACCCTATTTTGAAACCCTAACCCTAATGTAAAACCCTAGTTTGAAACCCTAACCCTAATGTAAAACCCAAGTTTGAAACCTTTACCCTAATGTAAAACCCTAGTTTGAAACCGTAACCCTAATGTAAAACCCAAGTTTGTAACCCTAACCCTAATGTAAAACCCTAGTTTGTAACCCTAACCCTAATGTAAAATCCTAGTTTGAAAACCTAACCCTAATATAAAACCCTAGTTTGAAACCCTAACCCTAATTTTAAACCTTAGTTTGAAACCCTAACCAAAATGTAAAACCCTAGTTTGAAACCCTAACCCTAATTTGAAACCCTGTTTGAAACCCTAACCCTAATGTAAAACCCAAGTTTGTAAGCCTAACCCTAATTTGAAACCCTTACCCTAATGTAAAACACTATTTTGAAACCCTAACATTAATATGAAACCCCTGTTAGAAACCCTAACCCTAATGTAAAACCCTAGTTTGAAACCCTAACCCTAATGTAAAACCCTAGTTTGAAACCCTAACCCTAATGTAAAACCCTAGTTTGAAACCATAACCCTAATTTGAAACCCCTGTTTGAAATCCTAACTCTAATGTAAAACCTTAGTTTCAAACCCTAACCCTAATGTAAAACCCTAGTTTGAAACCCTAAGCCTAATTTAAAGCCCTAGTTTGAAACCCTAACCCTAATGTATATCCCTAGTTTAAAAACCTAACCCTAATTTGAAACCCTCGTTTGAAACCCTAACCCTAATTTGAAACCCTTGTTTGAAACCCTAACCCTAATTTAAAACCTTAATTTGAAACCCTAACCCTAATTTGAAACCCTAATTTTAAACCCTTGTTTGAAACGCTTACCCTAATGTAAAACCCCAGTTTAAAACCCTAACCATAATTAAAACCCTAACCACAATGTAAAACCCTAATTTGAAACCCTAACCCTAATTTGAAACCCTAACCCTTATGTAAAACCCTAGTTTTAAACCCTAACCCTAATTTGAATCCCTAATTTGAAACCCTAACCCAAATGTTAACCCCTAGTTTGAAACCCTAACCCTAAATTGAAACCCTAGTTTGAAACACTTACCATAATGTTAAACCCTCGTTTGAAACCCTTACCCTAATGTAAAACAATAGTTTGAAACCCTAACCCTAATTTGAAACCCTAGTTTTAAACCCTAGCCCTAATGTAAAAGCCTAGTTTGAAACCCTAACCCTAATTTGAAACCCTAACCCTCATTTGAAACCCTTTTTTCAAACCCTAACCATAATGTAAAACCCTTATTTGAAACCCTAACCCTAATTTGAAACCCTAACCCTTATGTAAAACCCTAGTTTTAAACCCTAACCCTATTGTATATCCCTAGTTTGAAAACCTAACCCTAATTTGAAACCCTCGTTGAAACCCTAACCCTAATTTGAAACACTTGTTTGAAACCATAACCCTAATTTAAAACCTTAGTTTGAAACCCTAACCCTAATTTGAAACCCTCGTTTGAAACCCTAACCCTAATTTGAAACCCTTGTTTCAAACCCTAACCATAATGTAAAACCCTAATTTAAAACCCTATCCCTAATTTGAAACCCTAACCCTTATGTAAAACCCTAGTTTTAAACACTAACCCTAATTTGAATCCCTAGTTTGAAACCCTAACCCAAATGTTAACCCCTAGTTTGAAACCCTAACCGTAATTTGAAACCCTAGTTTGAAACCCTAACCCTAATGTAAAAGCCTAGTTTGAAACCCTAACCCTAATTATAAACCCTCGTTTGAAACCCTAACCCTAATTTTAAACCCTAGTTTGAAACCCTAACCCTAGTTTGAAACCCTACTTTGAAACCCTAACCCTAATTTAAAACCCTAGTTTGAAACCCCAAACCTAATTTGATTCCGTAGTTTGAAACCCTAACCAAATTGTAGAACCCTAGTTTGAAACCCCAACCCTTATTTGAAAAAAACAGTTAGAAACCCTAACCCTAATGTAAAACCTTAGTTTTGAACCCGAACCCTAATGTAAAACCCTAGTTTGAAACCCTAACTCTAATGTAAAACCCTAGTTTGAAACCCTAACCCAAATGTAAAACCCTTGTTTGTAACCTTAAACCTAATGTAAAACCCTAGTTTGAAACCCTAACCCTAATTTGAAACCCTAGTTTTAAACCCTAACCCTAATGTAAAACCCTTGTTTGAAAACCTAACCCTAATGATAAACCCTAGTTTGAAAGCCTAACCCTAATTTGAAACCCTAGTTTGAAACCCTTACCCTAATGTAAAACCCTATTTTGAAACCCCAACCCTAATGTAAAACCCTAGTTTGAAACCCTAACCCTAATGTAAAACCCAAGTTTGAAACCTTTACCCTAATGTAAAACCCTAGTTTGAAACCGTAACCCTAATGTAAAACCCAAGTTTGTAACCCTAACCCTAATGTAAAACCCTAGTTTGTAACCCTAACCCTAATGTAAAATCCTAGTTTGAAAACCTAACCCTAATATAAAACACTAGTTTGAAACCCTAACCCTAATTTTAAACCTTAGTATGAAACCCTAACCAAAATGTAAAACCCTAGTTTGAATCCCTAACCCTAATTTGAAACCCTGTTTGAAACCCTAACCCTAATGTAAAACCCTAGTTTGTAAGCCTAACCCTAATTTGAAACCCTTACCCTAATGTAAAACACTATTTTGAAACCCTAACATTAATATGAAACCCCTGTTAGAAACCCTAACCCTAATGTAAAACCCTAGTTTGAAACCCTAACCCTAATGTAAAACCCTAGTTTGAAACCCTAACCCTAATGTAAAACCCTAGTTTGAAACCATAACCCTAATTTGAAACCCCTGTTTGAAATCCTAACTCTAATGTAAAACCTTAGTTTCAAACCCTAACCCTAATGTAAAACCCTAGTTTGAAACCCTAAGCCTAATTTAAAGCCCTAGTTTGAAACCCTAACCCTAATGTATATCCCTAGTTTAAAAACCTAACCCTAATTTGAAACCCTCGTTTGAAACCCTAACCCTAATTTGAAACCCTTGTTTGAAACCCTAACCCTAATTTAAAACCTTAATTTGAAACCCTAACCCTAATTTGAAACCCTAATTTTAAACCCTTGTTTGAAACGCTTACCCTAATGTAAAACCCCAGTTTAAAACCCTAACCATAATTAAAACCCTAACCACAATGTAAAACCCTAATTTGAAACCCTAACCCTAATTTGAAACCCTAACCCTTATGTAAAACCCTAGTTTTAAACCCTAACCCTAATTTGAATCCCTAATTTGAAACCCTAACCCAAATGTTAACCCCTAGTTTGAAACCCTAACCCTAAATTGAAACCCTAGTTTGAAACACTTACCATAATGTTAAACCCTCGTTTGAAACCCTAACCCTAATGTAAAACAATAGTTTGAAACCCTAACCCTAATTTGAAACCCTAGTTTTAAACCCTAGCCCTAATGTAAAAGCCTAGTTTGAAACCCTAACCCTAATTTGAAACCCTAACCCTCATTTGAAACCCTTTTTTCAAACCCTAACCATAATGTAAAACCCTTATTTGAAACCCTAACCCTAATTTGAAACCCTAACCCTTATGTAAAACCCTAGTTTTAAACCCTAACCCTAATTTGAATCCCTAGTTTGAAACCCTAACCCAAATGTTAACCCCTAGTTTGAAACCCTAATCCTAATTTGAAACCCTAGTTTGAAACCCATACCGTAATGTTAAACCCTCGTTTGAAACCCTAACCCTAATGTAAAACAATAGTTTGAAACCCTAACCCTAATTTGAAACCCTAGTTTGAAACCCTAACCCTAATGTAAAAGCCTAGTTTGAAACCCTAACCCTAATTTTAAACCCTAGTTTGAAACCATAAAACTAGTTTGAAACCCTACTTTGAAACCCTACTTTGAAACCCTAAACCTAATTTTAAACTCTAGTTTGAAACCGTAACCCTAGTTTGAAACCCTACTATGAAACCCTAACCCTAATTTAAAACCCTAGTTTGAAACCCCAAACCTAATTTGATTCCGTAGTTTGAAACCCTAACCAAATTGTAGAACCCTAGTTTGAAAACCCAACCCTTATTTGAAAAAAACAGTTTGAAACCCTAACCCTAATGTAAAACCTTAGTTTTGAACCAGAACCCTAATGTAAAACCCTAGTTTGAAACCCTAACTCTAATGTAAAACCCTAGTTTGAAACCCTAACCCTAATGTAAAACCCTTGTTTGTAACCTTAAACCCAATGTAAAACCCTAGTTTGAAACCCTAACCATAATGTTAAACCCTAGTTTAAAACACTACTCCTAATGTAAAACCCTAGTTTGAAACCCTAACCCTAATTTGAAACCCTAGTTTTAAACCCTAACCCTAATGTAAAACCCTTGTTTGAAAACCTAACCCTAATGATAAACCCTAGTTTGAAAGCCTAACCCTAATTTGAAGCCCTAGTTTGAAACCCTTACCCTAATGTAAAACCCTAGTTTGAAACCCTAACCCTAATGTAAAACCCAAGTTTGAAAGCCTTACCCTAATGTAAAGCCCTAGTTTGAAACCGTAACCCTAATGTAAAACCCTAATTTGTAACCCTAACCCTAATGTAAAACCCTCGTTTGTAACCCTAACCCTAATGTAAAATCTTAGTTTGAAACCCTAACCCTAATATAAAACCCTAGTTTGAAACCCTAACCCTAATTTTAAACCTTAGTTTGAAACCCTAATCCTAATGTAAAACCCTAGTTTGAAACCCTAACCCTAATTTGAAACCCTGTTTGAAACCCTAATCCTAATGTAAAACCCTAGTTTGTAAGCCTAACCCTAATTTGAAACCCTTACCCTAATGTAAAACACTATTTTGAAACCCTAACATTAATATGAAACCCCTGTTAGAAACCCTAACCCTAATGTAAAACCCTAGTTTGAAACCCTAACCCTAAAGTAAAACCCTAGTTTGAAACCCTAACCCTAATGTAAAACCCTAGTTTGAAACCATAACCCTAATTTGAAACCACTGTTTGAAATCCTAACTCTAATGTAAAACCCTAGTTTGAAACCCTAAGCCTAATTTAAAGCCCTAGTTTGAAACCCTAACCCTAATGTATATCCCTAGTTTAAAAACCTAACCCTAATTTAAAACCTTAATTTAAAACCCTAACCTTAATTTGAAACCCTAATTTTAAACCCTTGTTTGAAACGCTTACCCTAATGTAAAACCCCAGTTTAAAACCCTAACCATAATTAAAACCCTAACCACAATGTAAAACCCTAATTTGAAACTCTAATCCTAATTTGAAACCCTAACCCTAATGTAAAACCCTAGTTTGAAACCCTTACGCTAATGTAAAACCCGAGTTTTAAATCCTAACCCTAATGTAAAACCCTAGTTTGAAACCCCAAACCTAATTTGAATCCGTAGTTTGAAACCCTAACTCTAATGTAAAACCTTAGTTTGAAACCCCAACCCTTATTTGAAAAAAGAGTTTGAAACCCTAACCCTAATGTAAAACCTTAGTTTTGAACCCGATGCCTAATGTAAAACCCTAGTTTGAAACCCTAACCCTAATGTAAAACCCTAGTTTGAAACCCTAACCTTAATGTAAAACCCTAGTTTGAAACACTAACCCTAATGTAAAACCCTAGATTGAAACCCTAACCCTAATGTAAAACCCTTGTTTGTAACCCTAACCCTAATGTAAAACCCTTGTTTGAAACCCTAACCCTAATTTGAAACCCTAGTTTTAAACCCTAACCCTAATGTAAAACCCTTGTTTGAAACCCTTACCCTAATGAAAAACCCTAGTTTGAAACCCTAACCCTAATTTGAAACCCTAAATTGAAACCCTAACCCTAATTTGAAACCCCTGTTTGAAACCCTAACTCTAATGTAAAACCTTAGTTTGAAACCCTAACCCTAATGTAAAACCCTTGTTTGAAACCCTAACCCTAAATTAAAGCCCTAGTTTGAAACCCTAACTCTAATGTATATCCCTAGTTTGAAAACCTAACTCTAATTTGAAACCCTCGTTTGAAACCCTAACCCTATTTTTAAACCCTTGTTTGAAACCCTAACCCTAATTTAAAACCTTAGTTTGAGACCCTAACCCTAATTTGAAACCCTCGTTTGAAACCCTAACCCTAATTTGAAACCCTTGTTTC
Source organism: Vanacampus margaritifer (assembly GCF_051991255.1). Taxonomy (NCBI): domain Eukaryota; kingdom Metazoa; phylum Chordata; class Actinopteri; order Syngnathiformes; family Syngnathidae; genus Vanacampus; species Vanacampus margaritifer. The sequence goes on from NC_135437.1 coordinate 1,336,483, forward strand.
AAACCCTAACCATAATGTAAAACCCTAATTTAAAACCCTAACCCTAATTTGAAACCTTAACCCTTATGTAAAACCATAGTTTTAAACCCTAACCCTAATTTGAATCCCTAGTTTGAAACCCTAACCCAAATGTTAACCCCTAGTTTGAAACCCTAACCCAAATTTGAAACCCTAGTTTGAAACCCTTACCCTAATGTTAAACCCTCGTTTTAAACCCTAACCCTAATGTAAAACAATAGTTTGAAACCGTAACCCTAATTTGAAACCCTAGTTTTAAACCCTAACCCTAATGTAAAAGCCTAGTTTGAAACCCTAACCCTAAATTTAAACCCTAGTTTGAAACCCTAACCCTACTTTGAAACCCTACTTTGAAACCCTAGCCCTAATTTAAAACCCTAGTTTGAAACCCCAAACCTAATTTGAATCCGTAGTTTGAAACCCTAACCAAATTGTAGAACCCTAGTTTGAAACCCCAACCCTTATTTGAAAAAAACTGTTTGAAACCCTAACCCTAATGTAAAACCTTAGTTTTGAACCCGAACCCTAATGTAAAACCCTAGTTTGAAACCCTAACTCTTATGTAAAACCCTAGTTTGAAACCCTAACCCTAATTTAAAACCCTTGTTTGTAACCTTAACCCTAATGTAAAACCCTAGTTTGAAACACTACTCCTAATGTAAAAACCTAGTTTGAAACCCTAACCCTAATTTGAAACCCTAGTTTTAAACCCTAACCCTAATATAAAACCCTTGTTTGAAAACCTAACCCTAATGATAAACCCTAGTTTGAAAGCCTAACCCTAATTTGAAACCCTAGTTTGAAACCCTTACCCTATTGTATATCCCTAGTTTGAAAACCTAACCCTAATTTGAAACCCTCGTTGAAACCCTAACCCTAATTTGAATCACTTGTTTGAAACCATAACCCTAATTTAAAACCTTAGTTTGAAACCCTAACCCTAATTTGAAACCCTCGTTTGAAACCCTAACCCTAATTTGAAACCCTTGTTTCAAACCCTAACCATAATGTAAAACCCTAATTTAAAACCCTATCCCTAATTTGAAACCCTAACCCTTATGTAAAACCCTAGTTTTAAACACTAACCCTAATTTGAATCCCTAGTTTGAAACCCTAACCCAAATGTTAACCCCTAGTTTGAAACCCTAACCGTAATTTGAAACCCTAGTTTGAAACCCTAACCCTAATGTAAAAGCCTAGTTTGAAACCCTAACCCTAATTATAAACCCTCGTTTGAAACCCTAACCCTAATTTTAAACCCTAGTTTGAAACCCTACTTTGAAACCCTAACCCTAATTTAAAACCCTAGTTTGAAACCCCAAACCTAATTTGATTCCGTAGTTTGAAACCCTAACCAAATTGTAGAACCCTAGTTTGAAACCCCAACCCTTATTTGAAAAAAACAGTTAGAAACCCTAACCCTAATGTAAAACCTTAGTTTTGAACCCGAACCCTAATGTAAAACCCTAGTTTGAAACCCTAACTCTAATGTAAAACCCTAGTTTGAAACCCTAACCCAAATGTAAAACCCTTGTTTGTAACCTTAAACCTAATGTAAAACCCTAGTTTGAAACCCTAACCCTAATTTGAAACCCTAGTTTTAAACCCTAACCCTAATGTAAAACCCTTGTTTGAAAACCTAACCCTAATGATAAACCCTAGTTTGAAAGCCTAACCCTAATTTGAAACCCTAGTTTGAAACCCTTACCCTAATGTAAAACCCTATTTTGAAACCCTAACCCTAATGTAAAACCCTAGTTTGAAACCCTAACCCTAATGTAAAACCCAAGTTTGAAACCTTTACCCTAATGTAAAACCCTAGTTTGAAACCGTAACCCTAATGTAAAACCCAAGTTTGTAACCCTAACCCTAATGTAAAACCCTAGTTTGTAACCCTAACCCTAATGTAAAATCCTAGTTTGAAAACCTAACCCTAATATAAAACCCTAGTTTGAAACCCTAACCCTAATTTTAAACCTTAGTTTGAAACCCTAACCAAAATGTAAAACCCTAGTTTGAAACCCTAACCCTAATTTGAAACCCTGTTTGAAACCCTAACCCTAATGTAAAACCCAAGTTTGTAAGCCTAACCCTAATTTGAAACCCTTACCCTAATGTAAAACACTATTTTGAAACCCTAACATTAATATGAAACCCCTGTTAGAAACCCTAACCCTAATGTAAAACCCTAGTTTGAAACCCTAACCCTAATGTAAAACCCTAGTTTGAAACCCTAACCCTAATGTAAAACCCTAGTTTGAAACCATAACCCTAATTTGAAACCCCTGTTTGAAATCCTAACTCTAATGTAAAACCTTAGTTTCAAACCCTAACCCTAATGTAAAACCCTAGTTTGAAACCCTAAGCCTAATTTAAAGCCCTAGTTTGAAACCCTAACCCTAATGTATATCCCTAGTTTAAAAACCTAACCCTAATTTGAAACCCTCGTTTGAAACCCTAACCCTAATTTGAAACCCTTGTTTGAAACCCTAACCCTAATTTAAAACCTTAATTTGAAACCCTAACCCTAATTTGAAACCCTAATTTTAAACCCTTGTTTGAAACGCTTACCCTAATGTAAAACCCCAGTTTAAAACCCTAACCATAATTAAAACCCTAACCACAATGTAAAACCCTAATTTGAAACCCTAACCCTAATTTGAAACCCTAACCCTTATGTAAAACCCTAGTTTTAAACCCTAACCCTAATTTGAATCCCTAATTTGAAACCCTAACCCAAATGTTAACCCCTAGTTTGAAACCCTAACCCTAAATTGAAACCCTAGTTTGAAACACTTACCATAATGTTAAACCCTCGTTTGAAACCCTTACCCTAATGTAAAACAATAGTTTGAAACCCTAACCCTAATTTGAAACCCTAGTTTTAAACCCTAGCCCTAATGTAAAAGCCTAGTTTGAAACCCTAACCCTAATTTGAAACCCTAACCCTCATTTGAAACCCTTTTTTCAAACCCTAACCATAATGTAAAACCCTTATTTGAAACCCTAACCCTAATTTGAAACCCTAACCCTTATGTAAAACCCTAGTTTTAAACCCTAACCCTATTGTATATCCCTAGTTTGAAAACCTAACCCTAATTTGAAACCCTCGTTGAAACCCTAACCCTAATTTGAAACACTTGTTTGAAACCATAACCCTAATTTAAAACCTTAGTTTGAAACCCTAACCCTAATTTGAAACCCTCGTTTGAAACCCTAACCCTAATTTGAAACCCTTGTTTCAAACCCTAACCATAATGTAAAACCCTAATTTAAAACCCTATCCCTAATTTGAAACCCTAACCCTTATGTAAAACCCTAGTTTTAAACACTAACCCTAATTTGAATCCCTAGTTTGAAACCCTAACCCAAATGTTAACCCCTAGTTTGAAACCCTAACCGTAATTTGAAACCCTAGTTTGAAACCCTAACCCTAATGTAAAAGCCCAGTTTGAAACCCTAACCCTAATTATAAACCCTCGTTTGAAACCCTAACCCTAATTTTAAACCCTAGTTTGAAACCCTAACCCTAGTTTGAAACCCTACTTTGAAACCCTAACCCTAATTTAAAACCCTAGTTTGAAACCCCAAACCTAATTTGATTCCGTAGTTTGAAACCCTAACCAAATTGTAGAACCCTAGTTTGAAACCCCAACCCTTATTTGAAAAAAACAGTTAGAAACCCTAACCCTAATGTAAAACCTTAGTTTTGAACCCGAACCCTAATGTAAAACCCTAGTTTGAAACCCTAACTCTAATGTAAAACCCTAGTTTGAAACCCTAACCCAAATGTAAAACCCTTGTTTGTAACCTTAAACCTAATGTAAAACCCTAGTTTGAAACCCTAACCCTAATTTGAAACCCTAGTTTTAAACCCTAACCCTAATGTAAAACCCTTGTTTGAAAACCTAACCCTAATGATAAACCCTAGTTTGAAAGCCTAACCCTAATTTGAAACCCTAGTTTGAAACCCCTACCCTAATGTAAAACCCTATTTTGAAACCCCAACCCTAATGTAAAACCCTAGTTTGAAACCCTAACCCTAATGTAAAACCCAAGTTTGAAACCTTTACCCTAATGTAAAACCCTAGTTTGAAACCGTAACCCTAATGTAAAACCCAAGTTTGTAACCCTAACCCTAATGTAAAACCCTAGTTTGTAACCCTAACCCTAATGTAAAATCCTAGTTTGAAAACCTAACCCTAATATAAAACACTAGTTTGAAACCCTAACCCTAATTTTAAACCTTAGTATGAAACCCTAACCAAAATGTAAAACCCTAGTTTGAATCCCTAACCCTAATTTGAAACCCTGTTTGAAACCCTAACCCTAATGTAAAACCCTAGTTTGTAAGCCTAACCCTAATTTGAAACCCTTACCCTAATGTAAAACACTATTTTGAAACCCTAACATTAATATGAAACCCCTGTTAGAAACCCTAACCCTAATGTAAAACACTAGTTTGAAACCCTAACCCTAATGTAAAACCCTAGTTTGAAACCCTAACCCTAATGTAAAACCCTAGTTTGAAACCATAACCCTAATTTGAAACCCCTGTTTGAAATCCTAACTCTAATGTAAAACCTTAGTTTCAAACCCTAACCCTAATGTAAAACCCTAGTTTGAAACCCTAAGCCTAATTTAAAGCCCTAGTTTGAAACCCTAACCCTAATGTATATCCCTAGTTTAAAAACCTAACCCTAATTTGAAACCCTCGTTTGAAACCCTAACCCTAATTTGAAACCCTTGTTTGAAACCCTAACCCTAATTTAAAACCTTAATTTGAAACCCTAACCCTAATTTGAAACCCTAATTTTAAACCCTTGTTTGAAACGCTTACCCTAATGTAAAACCCCAGTTTAAAACCCTAACCATAATTAAAACCCTAACCACAATGTAAAACCCTAATTTGAAACCCTTACCCTAATTTGAAACCCTAACCCTTATGTAAAACCCTAGTTTTAAACCCTAACCCTAATTTGAATCCCTAATTTGAAACCCTAACCCAAATGTTAACCCCTAGTTTGAAACCCTAACCCTAAATTGAAACCCTAGTTTGAAACACTTACCATAATGTTAAACCCTCGTTTGAAACCCTAACCCTAATGTAAAAGAATAGTTTGAAACCCTAACCCTAATTTGAAACCCTAGTTTTAAACCCTAGCCCTAATGTAAAAGCCTAGTTTGAAACCCTAACCCTAATTTGAAACCCTAACCCTCATTTGAAACCCTTTTTTCAAACCCTAACCATAATGTATAACCCTTATTTGAAACCCTAACCCTAATTTGAAACCCTAACCCTTATGTAAAACCCTAGTTTTAAACCCTAACCCTAATTTGAATCCCTAGTTTGAAACCCTAACCCAAATGTTAACCCCTAGTTTGAAACCCTAATCCTAATTTGAAACCCTAGTTTGAAACCCATACCGTAATGTTAAACCCTCGTTTGAAACCCTAACCCTAATGTAAAACAATAGTTTGAAACCCTAACACTAATTTGAAACCCTAGTTTGAAACCCTAACCCTAATGTAAAAGCCTAGTTTGAAACCCTAACCCTAATTTTAAACCCTAGTTTGAAACCATAAAACTAGTTTGAAACCCTACTTTGAAACCCTACTTTGAAACCCTAAACCTAATTTTAAACTCTAGTTTGAAACCGTAACCCTAGTTTGAAACCCTACTATGAAACCCTAACCCTAATTTAAAACCCTAGTTTGAAACCCCAAACCTAATTTGATTCCGTAGTTTGAAACCCTAACCAAATTGTAGAACCCTAGTTTGAAAACCCAACCCTTATTTGAAAAAAACAGTTTGAAACCCTAACCCTAATGTAAAACCTTAGTTTTGAACCAGAACCCTAATGTAAAACCCTAGTTTGAAACCCTAACTCTAATGTAAAACCCTAGTTTGAAACCCTAACCCTAATGTAAAACCCTTGTTTGTAACCTTAAACCCAATGTAAAACCCTAGTTTGAAACCCTAACCATAATGTTAAACCCTAGTTTAAAACACTACTCCTAATGTAAAACCCTAGTTTGAAACCCTAACCCTAATTTGAAACCCTAGTTTTAAACCCTAACCCTAATGTAAAACCCTAGTTTGAAACCCTTACCCTAATGTAAAACCCTAGTTTGAAACCCTAACCCTAATGTAAAACCCTAGTTTGAAACCCTAACCCTAATGTAAAACCCAAGTTTGAAAGCCTTACCCTAATGTAAAGCCCTAGTTTGAAACCGCAACCCTAATGTAAAACCCTAATTTGTAACCCTAACCCTAATGTAAAACCCTCGTTTGTAACCCTAACCCTAATGTAAAATCTTAGTTTGAAACCCTAACCCTAATATAAAACCCTAGTTTGAAACCCTAACCCTAATTTTAAACCTTAGTTTGAAACCCTAATCCTAATGTAAAACCCTAGTTTGAAACCCTAACCCTAATTTGAAACCCTGTTTGAAACCCTAATCCTAATGTAAAACCCTAGTTTGTAAGCCTAACCCTAATTTGAAACCCTTACCCTAATGTAAAACACTATTTTGAAACCCTAACATTAATATGAAACCCCTGTTAGAAACCCTAACCCTAATGTAAAACCCTACTTTGAAACCCTAACCCTAAAGTAAAACCCTAGTTTGAAACCCTAACCCTAATGTAAAACCCTAGTTTGAAACCATAACCCTAATTTGAAACCACTGTTTGAAATCCTAACTCTAATGTAAAACCCTAGTTTGAAACCCTAAGCCTAATTTAAAGCCCTAGTTTGAAACCCTAACCCTAATGTATATCCCTAGTTTAAAAACCTAACCCTAATTTAAAACCTTAATTTAAAACCCTAACCTTAATTTGAAAAACTAATTTTAAACCCTTGTTTGAAACGCTTACCCTAATGTAAAACCCCAGTTTAAAACCCTAACCATAATTAAAACCCTAACCACAATGTAAAACCCTAATTTGAAACCCTAATCCTAATTTGAAACCCTAACCCTTATGTAAAACCCTAGTTTTAAACCCTAACCCTAATTTGAATCCCTAGTTTGAAACCCTAACCCAAATGTTAACCCCTAGTTTGAAACCCTAACCCTAAAATGAAACCCTAGTTTGAAACCCTTACCATAATGTTAAACCCTCGTTTGAAACCCTAACCCTAATGTAAAACAATAGTTTGAAACCCTAACCCTAATGTAAAACAATAGTTTGAAACCCTAACCCTAATTTGAAACCCTTGTTTGAAACCCGAACCCTAATGTAAAACCCTAGTTTGAAACCCTAACTCTAATGTAAAAGCCTAGTTTGAAACCCTAACCCTAATGTAAAACCCTTGTTTGTAACCTTAACCCTAATGTAAAACCCTAGTTTGAAACCCTAACCATAATGTTAAACCCTAGTTTGAAACACTACTCCTAATGTAAAACCCTTGTTTGAAACCCTAACCCTAATTTGAAACCCTAGTTTTAAACCCTAACCCTAATGTAAAACCCTTGTATGAAAACCTAACCTTAATGATAAACCCTAGTTTGAAACCCTAACCCTAATTTGAAACCCTAGTTTGAAACCCTTACCCTAATGTAAAACCCTAGTTTGAAACCGTAACCCTAATGTAAAACCCTAGTTTGTAACCCTAACCCTAATGTAAAACCCTAGTTTGAAACCCTAACCCTAATTTTAAACCTTAGTTTGAAACCCTAACCCTAATGTAAAACCCTAGTTTGAAACTCTAACCCTAATTTGAAACCCTGTTTGAAACCCTAACCCTAATGTAAAACCCTAGTTTGTAAGCCTAACCCTAATTTGAAACCCTAGTTTGAAACCCTTACCCTAATGTAAAACACTATTTTGAAACCCTAACATTAATATGAAACCCCTGTTTGAAACCCTAACCCTATTGTAAAACCCTAGTTTGAAACCTTAACCCTAATTTGAAACCCTAGTTTGAAACCCTAACCCTAATGAAAACCCTAGTTTGAAACCAAAACCCTAAAGTAAAACCCTAGTTTGAAACCCTAACCCTAATTTGAAACCCTAGTTTGAAACCCTAACCCTAATGTAAAACCCTAATTTGAAACCCTAACCCTAATTTGAAACCCAAGTTTGAAACCCTAACCCTAATTTAAACCCCCTGTTTTAAAACCTTACCCTAATGTAAAACCCTAGTTTGAAAACCTAACCCTAATTTGAAACCCTAACCCTAATTTGAAACCCCTGTTTGAAACCTTAACCCTAATGTAAAACCCTACTTTGAAACTCTAATGTAAAACCCTAATTTGAAATCCAAACCCTAATGATAAATCCTTATTTGAAACCCTAACCCTAATGTAAAACCGTAATTTGAAACCCAAACCCTAATGATAAACCCTAATTTGAAACCCTAACCCTAATGTAAAACCCTATTTTGAAACCCTTACCCTAATTTGAAACCCTAGTTTGAAACCCTCACCTTAATTTAAACCCCCTGTTTTAAAAACTTACCCTAATGTAAAACCCTAGTTTGAAAACCTAACCCTAATTTGAAACCCTAGTTTGAAACCCTAACACTAATTTGAAACCCTAGTTTGAAACCCTAACCCTAATGTAAAACCCTATTTTGTAACCCTAACCCTAATGTAAAACCGTAGTTTGAAACCCTAATCCTAATGTTAAACCCTAGTTTGAAACCCTAACCCTAATGTAAAACTCTAGTTTGAAACCCTAACCCTAATTTAAAACCCTAGTTTGAAAACCTAACCCTAAAGTAAAACCCTAGTTTGAAACCCAAACCCTAATTTGAAACCCTAGTTTGAACCCTAAACCGAATGTAAAACCCTTGTTTGAAACCATAACCCTAATGTTAAACCCCATTTTGAAACCCTAACCCTAATATAAAACCCTAGTTTGAAACCCAAACCCTAATTTGAAACCCTAGTTTGAAACCCTAACCCTGATATATAACCCTAGTTTGAAACCCTAACCCTAATTTGAAGCCCTAGTTTGAAACCCAAACCCTAATGTAAAACCCTAGTTTGAAACACTAACCCTCATGTAAAACCCTAATTTGAAACCCAAAACCTAATGATAAACCCTAATTTGAAACCCTAACCCTAATGTAAAACCCTATTTTGAAACCCTAACCCTAATTTGAAACCCTATTTTGAAAATCTAACCCTAATGTAAAACCCTAGTTTGAAACCCTAACCCTAATGTAAAACCTAGTTTGAAACCCTAACCCTAATGTAAAACCCTAGTTTGAAACCCTAATCCTAATTTGAAACCCTAGTTTGAAACCCTAATCCTAATTTGAAACCCTAGTTTGAAACCCTAACCCTAATGTAAACCCAAGTTTGAAACCCTAATCCTAATGTAAAACCCTAGTTTGAAACCCTAACCCTAATTTGAAACCCTAGTTTGAAACCCTCACCTTAATTTAAACCCCCTGTTTTAAAAACTTACCCTAATGTAAAACCCTAGTTTGAAAACCTAACCCTAATTTGAAACCCTAGTTTGAAACCCTAACCCTAATTTGAAACCCTAGTTTGAAACCCTAACCCTAATGTAAAACCTTATTTTGTAACCCTAACCCTAATGTAAAACTGTAGTTTGAAACCCTAACCCTAATGTTAAACCCTAGTTTGAAACCCTAACCCTAATGTAAAACTCTAGTTTGAAACCCTAACCCTAATTTAAAACCCTAGTTTGAAAACCTAACCCTAAAGTAAAACCCTAGTTTGAAACCCAAACCCTAATTTGAAACCCTACTTTGAAACCCTAAACCGAATGTAAAACCCTTGTTTGAAACCCTAACCCTGATGTATAACCCTAGTTTGAAACCCTAACCCTAATTTGAAGCCCTAGTTTGAAACCCAAACCCTAATGTAAAACCCTAGTTTGAAACCCTATCCCTCATGTAAAACCCTATTTTGTAACCCTAACCCTAATGTAAAACCCTAGTTTGTAAGCCTAACCCTTATATAAAACCCTAGTTTGAAACCCAAACCCTAATTTGAAACCCTAGTTTGAAACCCTAACCCTGATATATATCCCTAGTTTGAAACCCTAACCCTAATTTGAAGCCCTAGTTTGAAACCCAAACCCTAATGTAAAACCCTAGTTTGAAACACTAACCCTCATGTAAAACCCTAATTTGAAACCCAAAACCTAATGATAAACCCTAATTTGAAACCCTAACCCTAATGTAAAACCCTATTTTGAAACCCTAACCCTAATTTGAAACCCTAGTTTGAAAATCTACCCCTAATGTAAAACCCTAGTTTGAAACCCTAACCCTAATGTAAAACCTAGTTTGAAACTCTAACCCTAATGTAAAACCCTAGTTTGAAACCCTAATCCTAATTTGAAACCCTAGTTTGAAACCCTAACCCTAATGTAAAACCCTAGTTCGAAACCCTAACCCTAATTTGAAACCCTAGTTTGAAACCCTAACCCTAATGTAAAACCCTAGTTAGAAACCCTAACAATAATGTAAACCCTAGTTTGAAACCCTAACCCTAATGTAAAACCCTAGTTTGAAACCCTAACCCTAATTTGAAACCCTAGTTTGAAACCCTAACCCTAATGTAAAACCCTATTTTGTAACCCTAACCCTAATGTAAAACCGTAGTTTGAAACCCTAACCCTAATGTTAAACCCTAGTTTGAAACCCTAACCCTAATGTAAAACCCTAGTTTGAAAACCTAACCCTAAAGTAAAACCCTAGTTTGAAACCCAAACCCTAATTTGAAACCCTAGTTTGAAACCCTTAACCGAATGTAAAACCCTTGTTTGAAACCCTAACCCTAATGTTAAACCCCAGTTTGAAACCCTAACCCTAATATAAAACCCTAGTTTGAAACCCTAACCCTAATTTGAAACCCTAGTTTGAAACCCTAACCCTAATTTGAAGCCCTAGTTTGAAACCCAAACCCTAATGTAAAATCCTAGTTTGAAACACTATCCCTCATGTAAAACCTTATTTTGTAACGCTAACCCTAATGTAAAACCCTAGTTTGTAAGCCTAACCCTAATTTGAAACCCTAGTTTGAAACCCTTACCCTAATGTAAAACCCTAGTTTGAAACCCTAACCCTAATGTAAAACCCTAGTTTGAAACCCTAACCCTAATGAAAACCCTAGTTTGAAACCAAAACCCTAAAGTAAAACCCTAGTTTGAAACCCTAACCCTAATTTGAAACCCTAGTTTGAAACCCTAACCCTAATGTAAAACCCTAATTTGAAACCCTAACCCTAATTTGAAACCCAAGTTTGAAACCCTAACCCTAATTTAAACCCCCTGTTTTAAAACCTTACCCTAATGTAAAACCCTAGTTTGAAAACCTAACCCTAATTTGAAACCCTAACCCTAATTTGAAACCCCTGTTTGAAACCTTAACCCTAATGTAAAACCCTACTTTGAAACTCTAATGTAAAACCCTAATTTGAAATCCAAACCCTAATGATAAATCCTTATTTGAAACCCTAACCCTAATGTAAAACCCTAATTTGAAACCCAAACCCTAATGATAAACCCTAATTTGAAACCCTAACCCTAATGTAAAACCCTATTTTGAAACCCTTACCCTAATTTGAAACCCTAGTTTGAAACCCTCACCTTAATTTAAACCCCCTGTTTTAAAAACTTACCCTAATGTAAAACCCTAGTTTGAAAACCTAACCCTAATTTGAAACCCTAGTTTGAAACCCTAACACAAATTTGAAACCCTAGTTTGAAACCCTAACCCTAATGTAAAACCCTATTTTGTAACCCTAACCCTAATGTAAAACCGTAGTTTGAAACCCTAATCCTAATGTTAAACCCTAGTTTGAAACCCTAACCCTAATGTAAAACTCTAGTTTGAAACCCTAACCCTAATTTAAAACCCTAGTTTGAAAACCTAACCCTAAAGTAAAACCCTAGTTTGAAACCCAAACCCTAATTTGAAACCCTAGTTTGAACCCTAAACCGAATGTAAAACCCTTGTTTGAAACCCTAACCCTAATGTTAAACCCCATTTTGAAACCCTAACCCTAATATAAAACCCTAGTTTGAAACCCAAACCCTAATTTGAAACCCTAGTTTGAAACCCTAACCCTGATATATAACCCTAGTTTGAAACCCTAACCCTAATTTGAAGCCCTAGTTTGAAACCCAAACCCTAATGTAAAACCCTAGTTTGAAACACTAACCCTCATGTAAAACCCTAATTTGAAACCCAAAACCTAATGATAAACCCTAATTTGAAACCCTAACCCTAATGTAAAACCCTATTTTGAAACCCTAACCCTAATTTGAAACCCTATTTTGAAAATCTAACCCTAATGTAAAACCCTAGTTTGAAACCCTAACCCTAATGTAAAACCTAGTTTGAAACCCTAACCCTAATGTAAAACCCTAGTTTGAAACCCTAATCCTAATTTGAAACCCTAGTTTGAAACCCTAATCCTAATTTGAAACCCTAGTTTGAAACCCTAACCCTAATGTAAACCCAAGTTTGAAACCCTAATCCTAATGTAAAACCCTAGTTTGAAACCCTAACCCTAATTTGAAACCCTAGTTTGAAACCCTCACCTTAATTTAAACCCCCTGTTTTAAAAACTTACCCTAATGTAAAACCCTAGTTTGAAAACCTAACCCTAATTTGAAACCCTAGTTTGAAACCCTAACCCTAATTTGAAACCCTAGTTTGAAACCCTAACCCTAATGTAAAACCTTATTTTGTAACCCTAACCCTAATGTAAAACTGTAGTTTGAAACCCTAACCCTAATGTTAAACCCTAGTTTGAAACCCTAACCCTAATGTAAAACTCTAGTTTGAAACCCTAACCCTAATTTAAAACCCTAGTTTGAAAACCTAACCCTAAAGTAAAACCCTAGTTTGAAACCCAAACCCTAATTTGAAACCCTACTTTGAAACCCTAAACCGAATGTAAAACCCTTGTTTGAAACCCTAACCCTGATGTATAACCCTAGTTTGAAACCCTAACCCTAATTTGAAGCCCTAGTTTGAAACCCAAACCCTAATGTAAAACCCTAGTTTGAAACCCTATCCCTCATGTAAAACCCTATTTTGTAACCCTAACCCTAATGTAAAACCCTAGTTTGTAAGCCTAACCCTTATATAAAACCCTAGTTTGAAACCCAAACCCTAATTTGAAACCCTAGTTTGAAACCCTAACCCTGATATATAACCCTAGTTTGAAACCCTAACCCTAATTTGAAGCCCTAGTTTGAAACCCAAACCCTAATGTAAAACCCTAGTTTGAAACACTAACCCTCATGTAAAACCCTAATTTGAAACCCAAAACCTAATGATAAACCCTAATTTGAAACCCTAACCCTAATGTAAAACCCTATTTTGAAACCCTAACCCTAATTTGAAACCCTAGTTTGAAAATCTACCCCTAATGTAAAACCCTAGTTTGAAACCCTAACCCTAATGTAAAACCTAGTTTGAAACTCTAACCCTAATGTAAAACCCTAGTTTGAAACCCTAATCCTAATTTGAAACCCTAGTTTGAAACCCTAACCCTAATGTAAAACCCTAGTTCGAAACCCTAACCCTAATTTGAAACCCTAGTTTGAAACCCTAACCCTAATGTAAAACCCTAGTTAGAAACCCTAACAATAATGTAAACCCTAGTTTGAAACCCTAACCCTAATGTAAAACCCTAGTTTGAAACCCTAACCCTAATTTGAAACCCTAGTTTGAAACCCTAACCCTAATGTAAAACCCTATTTTGTAACCCTAACCCTAATGTAAAACCGTAGTTTGAAACCCTAACCCTAATGTTAAACCCTAGTTTGAAAACCTAACCCTAAAGTAAAACCCTAGTTTGAAACCCAAACCCTAATTTGAAACCCTAGATTGAAACCCTAAACCGAATGTAAAACCCTTGTTTGAAACCCTAACCCTAATGTTAAACCCCAGTTTGAAACCCTAACCCTAATATAAAACCCTAGTTTGAAACCCTAACCCTAATTTGATACCCTAGTTTGAAACCCTAACCCTGATATATAACCCTAGTTTGAAACCCTAACCCTAATTTGAAGCCCTAGTTTGAAACCCAAACCCTAATGTAAAACCCTAGTTTGAAACACTATCCCTCATGTAAAACCCAATTTTGTAACCCTAACCCTAATGTAAAACCCTAGTTTGTAAGCCTAACCCTTATATAAAACCCTAGTTTGAAACCCAAACCCTAATTTGAAACCCTAGTTTGAAACCCTAACCCTAATGTAAAACCCTAGTTTGAAACCCTAACCCTAATTTGAAACCCTTGTTTGAAACCCTACCCCTAATGTAAAACCCTAGTTTGAAACCCTAACCCTAATTTGAAACCCTAGTTTGAAACCCTCACCTTAATTTAAACCCCCTGTTTTAAAAATTTACCCTAATGTAAAACCCTAGTTTGAAAACCTAACCCTAATTTGAAACCCTAGTTTGAAACCCTAACCCTAATTTGAAACCCTAGTTTGAAACCCTAACCCTAATGTAAAACCCTATTTTGTAACCCTAACCCTAATGTAAAACCGTAGTTTGAAACCCTAACCCTAATGTTAAACCCTAGTTTGAAACCCTAACCCTAATGTAAAACTCTAGTTTGAAACCCTAACCTTAATTTAAAACCCTAGTTTGAAAACCTAACCCTAAAGTAAAACCCTAGTTTGAAACCCAAACCCTAATTTGAAACCCTAGTTTAAAACCCTAAACCGAATGTAAAACCCTTGTTTGAAACCCTAACCCTAATGTTAAACCCCAGTTTGAAACCCTAACCCTAATATAAAACCCTAGTTTGAAACCCTAACCCTAATTTGAAACCCTAGTTTGAAACCCTAACCCTAATTTGAAGCCCTAGTTTGAAACCCAAACCCTAATGTAAAACCCTAGTTTGAAACACTATCCCTCATGTAAAACCTTATTTTGTAACCCTAACCCTAATGTAAAACCCTAGTTTGTAAGCCTAACCCTAATTTGAAACCCTAGTTTGAAACCCTTACCCTAATGTAAAACCCTAGTTTGAAACCCTAACCCTAATGTAAAACCCTAGTTTGAAACCCTTACCCTAATGTAAAACCCTAGTTTGAAACCCTAACCCTAATGTAAAACCTAGTTTGAAACCCTAACCCTAATGTAAAACCCTAGTTTGAAACCCTAATCCTAATTTGAAACCCTAGTTTGAAACCCTAACCCTAATGTAAAACCCTAGTTTGAAACCCTAACCCTAATTTGAAACCCTAGTTTGAAACCCTAACCCTAATGTAAAACCCTAGTTAGAAACCCTAACAATAATGTAAACCCTAGTTTGAAACCCTAACCCTAATGTAAAACCCTAGTTTGAAACCCTAACCCTAATTTGAAACCCTTGTTTGAAACCCTACCCCTAATGTAAAACCCTAGTTTGAAACCCTAACCCTAATTTGAAACCCTAGTTTGAAACCCTCACCTTAATTTAAACCCCCTGTTTTAAAAACTTACCCTAATGTAAAACCCTAGTTTGAAAACCTAACCCTAATTTGAAACCCTAGTTTGAAACCCTAACCCTAATTTGAAACCCTAGTTTGAAACCCTAACCCTAATGTAAAACCCTATTTTGTAACCCTAACCCTAATGTAAAACCGTAGTTTGAAACCCTAACCCTAATGTTAAACCCTAGTTTGAAACCCTAACCCTAATGTAAAACTCTAGTTTGAAACCCTAACCTTAATTTAAAACCCTAGTTTGAAAACCTAACCCTAAAGTAAAACCCTAGTTTGAAACCCAAACCCTAATTTGAAACCCTAGTTTAAAACCCTAAACCGAATGTAAAACCCTTGTTTGAAACCCTAACCCTAATGTTAAACCCCAGTTTGAAACCCTAACCCTAATATAAAACCCTAGTTTGAAACCCTAACCCTAATTTGAAACCCTAGTTTGAAACCCTAACCCTAATTTGAAGCCCTAGTTTGAAACCCAAACCCTAATGTAAAACCCTAGTTTGAAACACTATCCCTCATGTAAAACCTTATTTTGTAACCCTAACCCTAATGTAAAACCCTATTTTGTAAGCCTAACCCTAATTTGAAACCCTAGTTTGAAACCCTTACCCTAATGTAAAACCCTAGTTTGAAACCCTAACCCTAATGTAAAACCCTAGTTTGAAACCCTTACCCTAATGTAAAACCCTAGTTTGAAACCGTAACCCTAATGTAAAACCCTAGTTTGTAACCCTAACCCTAATGTAAAACCCTAGTTTGAAACCCTAACCCTAATATAAAACCCTAGTTTGAAACCCTAACCCTAATTTTAAACCTTAGTTTGAAACCCTAACCCTAATATAAAACCATAGTTTGAAACCCTAACCCTAATTTGAAACCCCTGTTTGAAACCCTAACCCTAATGTAAAACCCTAGTTTGTAAGCCTAACCCTAATTTGAAACCCTAGTTTGAAACCCTTACCCTAATGTAAAACACTATTTTGAAACCCTAACATTAATATGAAACCCCTGTTTGAAACCCTAACCCTATTGTAAAACCCTAGTTTGAAACCCTAACCCTAATTTGAAACCCGTTTGAAACCCTAACCCTAATGTAAAACCCTAGTTTGAAACCCTAACCCTAATTGTAAACCCTAGTTTGAAACCAAAACCCTAAAGTAAAACCCTAGTTTGAAACCCTAACCCTAATTTGAAACCCTAGTTTGAAACCCTAATCCTAATGTAAAACCCTAGTTTGAAACCCTAACCCTAAACTAAAACCCTAGTTTGAAACCCTAACCCTAATTCAAACCCCCTGTTTTAAAACCTTACCCTAATGTAAAACCCTAGTTTGAAAACCTAACCCTAATTTGAAACCCTAGTTTGAAACTCAAACCCTAATGTAAAACCCTATTTTGAAATCCTAACCCTAATTTGAAACCATAACCCTAATTTGAAACCCTACTTTGAAACCCTAACCCTAATTTGAAACCCCTGTTTGAAACCATTACCCTAATGTAAAACCCTAGTTTGAAACTCTAATGTAAAACCCTAATTTGAAACCCAAACCCTAATGTAAAACCTAGTTTGAAACCCTAACCCTAATGTGAAACCTAGTTTGAAACCCTAACCCTAATTTGAAACCCTAGTTTGAAACCCTAACCCTAATGTAAAACCCTAGTTTGAAGCCCTAACCCTAATTTGAAACCCTAGTTTGAAACCCTAAACCTAATGTAAAACCGTAGTTTGAAACGCTAACCCTAATGTAAACCCTAGTTTGAAACCCTAACCCTAATGTTAAACCCTAGTTTGAAACCCTAACCCTAATTTGAAACCCTAGTTTGAAACCCTAACCCTAATGTAAAACCCTAGCTTGAAACCCTAACCCTAATGTAAACCCTAGTTTGAAACCCTAATCCTAATGTAAAACCCTAGTTTGAAACCCTAACCCTAATTTGAAACCCTAGTTTGAAACCCTCACCTTAATTTAAACCCCCTGTTTTAAAAACTTACCCTAATGTAAAACCCTAGTTTGAAAACCTAACCCTAATTTGATACCCTAGTTTGAAACCCTAACCCTAATTTGAAACCCTAGTTTGAAACCCTAACCCTAATGTAAAACCCTATTTTGTAACCCTAACCCTAATGTAAAACCGTAGTTTGAAACCCTAACCCTAATGTTAAACCCTAGTTTGAAACCCTAACCCTAATGTAAAACTCTAGTTTGAAACCCTAACCCTATTTTAAAACCCTAGTTTGAAAACATAACCCTAAAGTAAAACCCTAGTTTGAAACCCAAACCCTAATTTGAAACCCTAGTTTGAAACCCTAAACCCAATGTAAAACCCTTGTTTGAAACCCTAACCCTAATGTTGAACCCCAGTTTGAAACCCTAACCCTAATATAAAACCCTAGTTTGAAACCCAAACCCTAATTTGAAACCCTAGTTTGAAACCCTAACCCTGATATATAACCCTAGTTTGAAACCCTAACCCTAATTTGAAGCCCTAGTTTGAAACCCAAACCCTAATGTAAAACCCTAGTTTGAAACACTAACCCTCATGTAAAACCCTAATTTGAAACCCAAACCCTAATGATAAACCCTAATTTGAAACCCTAACCCTAATGTAAAACCCTATTTTGAAACCCTAACCCTAATTTGAAACCCTAGTTTGAAAATCTAACCCTAATGTAAAACCCTAGTTTGAAACCCTAACCCTAATGTAAAACCTAGTTTGAAACTTTAATCCAAATGTAAAACCCTAGTTTGAAACCCTAACCCTAATTTGAAACCCTAGTTTGAAACCCTAACCCTAATGTAAAACCCTAGTTTGAAACCCTAACCCTAATTTGAAACCCTAGTTTGAAACCCTAACCCTAATGTAAAACCCTAGTTAGAAACCCTAACCCTAATGTAAACCCTAGTTTGAAACCCTAACCCTAATGTAAAACCCTAGTTTGAAACCCTAACCCTAATTTGAAACCCTAGTTTGAAACCCTAACCCTAATGTAAAACCCTAGTTTGAAACCCTAACCCTAATGTAAATCCTAGTTTGAAACCCTAATCCTAATGTAAAACCCTAGTTTGAAACCCTAACCCTAATTTGAAACCCTAGTTTGAAACCCTAATCCTAATGTAAAACCCTAGTTTGAAACCCTAACCCTAAATTGAAACCCTAGTTTGAAACCCTAACCCTAATTCAAACCCCCTGTTTTAAAACCTTACCCTAATGTAAAACCCTAGTTTGAAAACCTAACCCTAATTTGAAACCCTAGTTTGAAACTCAAACCCTAATGTAAAACCCTATTTTGAAATCCTAACCCTAATTTGAAACCATAACCCTAATTTGAAACCCTACTTTGAAACCCTAACCCTAATTTGAAACCCCTGTTTGAAACCATTACCCTAATGTAAAACCCTAGTTTGAAACTCTAATGTAAAACCCTAATTTGAAACCCAAACCCTAATGTAAAACCCTAGTTTGAAACCCTAACCCTAATTTGAAACCCTAGTTTGAAACCCTAACCCTAATGTAAAACCTAGTTTGAAACCCTAACCCTAATGTAAAACCCTAGTTTGAAACCCTAACCCTAATTTGAAACCCTAGTTTGAAACCCTAACCCTAATGTAAAACCCTAGTTTGAAACCCTAACCCTAATGTAAACCCTAGTTTGAAACCCTAACCCTAATGTTAAACCCTAGTTTGAAACCCTAACCCTAATTTGAAACCCTAGTTTGAAACCCTAACCCTAATGTAAAACCCTAGTTTGAAACCCTAACCCTAATGTAAACCCTAGTTTGAAACCCTAATCCTAATGTAAAACCCTAGTTTGAAACCCTAACCCTAATTTGAAACCCTAGTTTGAAACCCTCACCTTAATTTAAACCCCCTGTTTTAAAAACTTACCCTAATGTAAAACCCTAGTTTGAAAACCTAACCCTAATTTGATACCCTAGTTTGAAACCCTAACCCTAATTTGAAACCCTAGTTTGAAACCCTAACCCTAATGTAAAACCCTATTTTGTAACCCTAACCCTAATGTAAAACCGTAGTTTAAAACCCTAACCCTAATGTTAAACCCTAGTTTGAAACCCAAACCCTAATGTAAAACTCTAGTTTGAAACCCTAACCCTAATTTAAAACCCTAGTTTGAAAACATAACCCTAAAGTAAAACCCTAGTTTGAAACCCAAACCCTAATTTGAAACCCTAGTTTGAAACCCTAAACCCAATGTAAAACCCTTGTTTGAAACCCTAACCCTAATGTTAAACCCCAGTTTGAAACCCTAACCCTAATATAAAACCCTAGTTTGAAACCCAAACCCTAATTTGAAACCCTAGTTTGAAACCCTAACCCTGATATATAACCCTAGTTTGAAACCCTAACCCTAATTTGAAGCCCTAGTTTGAAACCCAAACCCTAATGTAAAACCCTAGTTTGAAACACTAACCCTCATGTAAAACCCTAATTTGAAACCCAAACCCTAATGATAAACCCTAATTTGAAACCCAAACCCTAATGTAAAACCCTATTTTGAAACCCTAACCCTAATTTGAAACCCTAGTTTGAAAATCTAACCCTAATGTAAAACACTAGTTTGAAACCCTAACCCTAATGTAAAACCTATTTTGAAACTTTAACCCTAATGTAAAACCCTAGTTTGAAACCCTAACCCTAATTTGAAACCCTAGTTTGAAACCCTAACCCTAATGTAAAACCCTAGTTTGAAACCCTAACCCTAATTTGAAACCCTAGTTTGAAACCCTAACCCTAATGTAAAACCCTAGTTCGAAACCCTAACCCTAATGTAAACCCTAGTTTGAAACCCTAACCCTAATGTAAAACCCTAGTTTGAAACCCTAACCCTAATTTGAAACCCTAGTTTGAAACCCTAACCCTAATGTAAAACCCTAGTTTGAAACCCTAACCCTAATGTAAATCCTAGTTTGAAACCCTAATCCTAATGTAAAACCCTAGTTTGAAACCCTAACCCTAATTTGAAACCCTAGTTTGAAACCCTCACCTTAATTTAAACCCCCTGTTTTAAAAATGTACCCTAATGTAAAACCCTAGTTTGAAAACCTAACCCTAATTTGAAATCCTAATTTGAAACTCTAACCCTAATGTAAAACCCTAGTTTGAAACCCTAACCCAAATGTAAACCCTAGTTTGAAACCCTAACCCTAATGTAAAACCCTAGTTTGTAACCCTAACCCTAATTAGAAACCCTAGTTTGAAACCCTAACCCTAATTTGAAACCCCTGTTTGAAACCCTAACCCTAACGTAAAACCCTAGTTTGAAACCCTAACCCTAATGTAAAAGCCTAGTTTGAAACCCTTACCCTAATTTAAACCCCCTGTTTTAAACCCTAACCCTGATTTAAAACCCTGTTTTGAAAACCTAACCCTAATTTGAAACCCTAGTTTGAAACCCTAACCCTAATTTGAAACCCTAGTTTGAAACCCTAACCCTAATGTAAAACCCTAGTTTGAAACCCTAACCCTAAAGTAAACCCTAGTTTGAAACCCTAACCCTAATGTAAAATCCTAATTTGAAACTCTAACCCTAATTTGAAACCCTAGTTTGAAATACTAACCCTAATTTGAAACCCCTGTTTCAAACTCTAACCCTAATGTTAAACCCTAGTTTGAAACCCTAACCCTAATATAAAACCCTAGTTTGAAAGTCTAACTCTAATGTAAAACCCTAGTTTGAAACCCTAACCCTAATTTGAAACCCTAGTTTTAATCCCTAACCCTAATTTGAAACCCCTGTTTGAAACCCTAACCCTAATTTGAAACCCTACTTTGAAACCCTAACCCTAATGTAAAACCCTAACTTGAAACACTAGTTTGAAACCCTAACCCTAATGTAAAATCCTAGTTTGAAACCCTAACCCTAATGTAAACCCTAGTTTCAAGCACTAATCCTAATGTAAAACCCTAGCTTGAAACCCTAACCCTAATGTAAAACCCTAGTTTGAAAACCCAAACCTAATTTGAAATTATAGTTTGAAACCCTAACCCAAATGTAAAACGCTAGTTTCTAACCCTAATGTAAAACCCTATTTTGAAATCCTAACCCTAATTTGAAACCATAACCCTAATTTGAAACCCTACTTTGAAACCCTAACCCTAATTTGAAACCCCTGTTTGAAACCATTACCCTAATGTAAAACCCTAGTTTGAAACTCTAATGTAAAACCCTAATTTGAAACCCAAACCCTAATGTAAAACCCTAGTTTGAAACCCTAACCCTAATTTGAAACCCTAGTTTGAACCCTAACCCTAATGTAAAACCTAGTTTGAAACCCTAACCCTAATGTAAAACCCTAGTTTGAAACCCTAACCCTAATTTGAAACCCTAGTTTGAAACCCTAACCCTAATGTAAAACCCTAGTTTGAAACCCTAACCCTAATGTAAACCCTAGTTTGAAACCCTAACCCTAATGTTAAACCCTAGTTTGAAACCCTAACCCTAATTTGAAACCCTAGTTTGAAACCCTAACCCTAATGTAAAACCCTAGTTTGAAACCCTAACCCTAATGTAAACCCTAGTTTGAAACCCTAACCCTAATGTTAAACCCTAGTTTGAAACCCTAATCCTAATGTAAAACCCTAGTTTGAAACCCTAACCCTAATTTGAAACCCTAGTTTGAAACCCTCACCTTAATTTAAACCCCCTGTTTTAAAAACTTACCCTAATGTAAAACCCTAGTTTGAAAACCTAACCCTAATTTGATACCCTAGTTTGAAACCCTAACCCTAATTTGAAACCCTAGTTTGAAACCCTAACCCTAATGTAAAACCCTATTTTGTAACCCTAACCCTAATGTAAAACCGTAGTTTGAAACCCTAACCCTAATGTTAAACCCTAGTTTGAAACCCTAACCCTAATGTAAAACTCTAGTTTGAAACCCTAACCCTAATTTAAAACCCTAGTTTGAAAACATAACCCTAAAGTAAAACCCTAGTTTGAAACCCAAACCCTAATTTGAAACCCTAGTTTGAAACCCTAAACCCAATGTAAAACCCTTGTTTGAAACCCTAACCCTAATGTTAAACCCCAGTTTGAAACCCTAACCCTAATATAAAACCCTAGTTTGAAACCCAAACCCTAATTTGAAACCCTAGTTTGAAACCCTAACCCTGATATATAACCCTAGTTTGAAACCCTAACCCTAATTTGAAACCCTAGTTTGAAACCCAAACCCTAATGTAAAACCCTAGTTTGAAACACTAACCCTCATGTAAAACCCTAATTTGAAACCCAAACCCTAATGATAAACCCTAATTTGAAACCCAAACCCTAATGTAAAACCCTATTTTGAAACCCTAACCCTAATTTGAAACCCTAGTTTGAAAATCTAACCCTAATGTAAAACCCCAGTTTGAAACCCTAACCCTAATGTAAAACCTAGTTTGAAACTTTAACCCTAATGTAAAACCCTAGTTTGAAACCCTAACCCTAATTTGAAACCCTAGTTTGAAACCCTAACCCTAATGTAAAACCCTAGTTTGAAACCCTAACCCTAATTTGAAACCCTAGTTTGAAACCCTAACCCTAATGTAAAACCCTAGTTAGAAACCCTAACCCTAATGTAAACCCTAGTTTGAAACCCTAACCCTAATGTAAAACCCTAGTTTGAAACCCTAACCCTAATTTGAAACCCTAGTTTGAAACCCTAACCCTAATGTAAAACCCTAGTTTGAAACCCTAACCCTAATGTAAATCCTAGTTTGAAACCCTAATCCTAATGTAAAACCCTAGTTTGAAACCCTAACCCTAATTTGAAACCCTAGTTTGAAACCCTCACCTTAATTTAAACCCCCTGTTTTAAAAATTTACCCTAATGTAAAACCCTAGTTTGAAAACCTAACCCTAATTTGAAACCCTAGTTTGAAACCCTAACCCTAATGTAAAACCTAGTTTGAAACCCTAACCCTAATTTGAAACCCTAGTTTGAAACCCTAACCCTAATGTAAAACCTAGTTTGAAACCCTAACCCTAATGTAAAACCCTAGTTTGAAACCCTAACCCTAATTTGAAACCCTAGTTTGAAACCCTAACCCTAATGTAAAACCCTAGTTTGAAACCCTAACCCTAATGTAAACCCTAGTTTGAAACCCTAACCCTAATGTTAAACCCTAGTTTGAAACCCTAACCCTAATTTGAAACCCTAGTTTGAAACCCTAACCCTAATGTAAAACCCTAGTTTGAAACCCTAACCCTAATGTAAACCCTAGTTTGAAACCCTAATCCTAATGTAAAACCGTAGTTTGAAACCCTAACCCTAATTTGAAACCCTAGTTTGAAACCCTCACCTTAATTTAAACCCCCTGTTTTAAAAACTTACCCTAATGTAAAACCCTAGTTTGAAAACCTAACCCTAATTTGATACCCTAGTTTGAAACCCTAACCCTAATTTGAAACCCTAGTTTGATACCCTAACCCTAATGTAAAACCCTATTTTGTAACCCTAACCCTAATGTAAAACCGTAGTTTGAAACCCTAACCCTAATGTTAAACCCTAGTTTGAAACCCTAACCCTAATGTAAAACTCTAGTTTGAAACCCTAACCCTAATGTAAAACCCTAGTTTGAAACCCTAACCCTAATTTGAAACCCTAGTTTGAAACCCTAACCCTAATGTAAAACCCTAGTTTGAAACCCTAACCCTAATGTAAATCCTAGTTTGAAACCCTAATCCTAATGTAAAACCCTAGTTTGAAACCCTAACCCTAATTTGAAACCCTAGTTTGAAACCCTCACCTTAATTTAAACCCCCTGTTTTAAAAATTTACCCTAATGTAAAACCCTAGTTTGAAAACCTAACCCTAATTTGAAATCCTAATTTGAAACTCTAACCCTAATGTAAAACCCTAGTTTGAAA
The DNA here is from genome assembly GCF_051991255.1 of Vanacampus margaritifer. Taxonomy (NCBI): domain Eukaryota; kingdom Metazoa; phylum Chordata; class Actinopteri; order Syngnathiformes; family Syngnathidae; genus Vanacampus; species Vanacampus margaritifer. The sequence continues at coordinate 1,360,814 of NC_135437.1, forward strand.
CCCTAACCCAAATGTAAACCCTAGTTTGAAACCCTAACCCTAATGTAAAAGCCTAGTTTGAAACCCTTACCCTAATTTAAACCCCCTGTTTTAAACCCTAACCCTGATTTAAAACCCTGTTTTGAAAACCTAACCCTAATTTGAAACCCTAGTTTGAAACCCTAACCCTAATTTGAAACCCTAGTTTGAAACCCTAACCCTAATGTAAAACCCTAGTTTGAAACCCTAACCCTAAAGTAAACCCTAGTTTGAAACCCTAACCCTAATGTAAAATCCTAATTTGAAATTCTAACCCTAATTTGAAACCCTAGTTTGAAATACTAACACTAATTTGAAACCCCTGTTTCAAACTCTAACCCTAATGTTAAACCCTAGTTTGAAACCCTAACCCTAATGTAAAACCCTAGTTTGAAAGTCTAACCCTAATGTAAAACCCTAGTCTGAAACCCTAACCCTAATTTGAAACCCTAGTTTTAATCCCTAACCCTAATTTGAACCCCCTGTTTGAAACCCTAACCCTAATTTGAAACCCTACTTTGAAACCCTAACCCTAATTTAAAACCCTAATTTGAAACACTAGTTTGAAACCCTAACCCTAATGTAAAATCCTAGTTTGAAACCCTAACCCTAATGTAAACCCTAGTTTCAAGCACTAACCCTAGTGTAAAACCCTATCTTGAAACCCTAACCCTAATGTAAAACCCTAGTTTGAAAACCCAAACCTAATTTGAAATTATAGTTTGAAACCCTAACCCTAATGTAAAACGCTAGTTTCTAACCCTAATGTAAAACCCTAGTTTGAAACCCAAACCCTAATTTGAAACCCTAGTTTGAAACCCTAACCCTAATGTAAAACCCTAGTTTGAAACCCAAACCCTAATGTAAAACCCTACTTTGAAACCCAAACCCTAATTTGAAATCCTAGTTTGAAACCCTAACCCTAATGTAAAACCCTAGTTTGAAACCCTAACCCTAATGTAAACTCTAGTTTGAAGCACTAACCCTAATTTGAAACCCCTGTTTGAAACCATAACCCTAATGTAAAACCGTAGTTTGAAACCCAAATGTAAAACCCTAATTTGAAACCCAAACCCTAATGATAAACCCTAATTTAAAACCCTATTCCTAATGTAAAACCCTAGTTTGAATCACTAACCCTAATTTGAAACCCTAACCTTAATTTAAACCCCCTGTTTTAAAACCTTACCCTAATGTAAAACCCTAGTTTAAAAACCTAACCCTAATTTGAAACCCTAGGTTGAAACCGTAACCCTAATTTGAAACCCTAGTTTGAATTCCTAACCCAAATGTAAAACCTTAATTTGAAACCCTAACCCTAATGTAAAACCCTAGTTTGTAAGCCTAACCCTAATTTGAAACCCTAGTTTGAAACCCTTACCCTAATGTAAAACACTATTTTGAAACCCTAACATTAATATGAAACCCCTGTTTGAAACCCTAACCCTATTGTAAAACCCTAGTTTGAAACCCTAACCCTAATTTGAAACCCTAGTTTGAAACCCTAACCCTAATGTAAAACCCTAGTTTGAAACCCTAACCCTAAAGTAAACCCTAGTTTGAAACCCTAACCCTAATGTAAAATCCTAATTTGAAACTCTAACCCTAATTTGAAACCCTAGTTTGAAATACTAACCCTAATTTGAAACCCCTGTTTCAAACTCTAAACTTAATGTTAAACCCTAGTTTGAAACCCTAACCCTAATGTAAAACCCTAGTTTGAAAGTCTAACCCTAATGTAAAACCCTTGTTTGAAACCCTAACCCTAATTTGAAACCCTAGTTTTAATCCCTAACCCTAATTTGAAACCGCTGTTTGAAACCCTAACCCTAATTTGAAACCCTACTTTTAAACCCTTACCCTAATGTAAAACCCTAATTTGAAACACTAGTTTGAAACCCTAACCCTAATGTAAAACCCTAGTTTGAAACCCTAACCCTAATGTAAACCCTAGTTTCAAGCACTAACCCTAATGTAAAACCCTAGTTTGAAACCCTAACCCTAATGTAAAACCCTAGTTTGAAACCCAAAACCTAATTTGAAATTATAGTTTGAAACCCTAACCCTAATGAAGAATGCTAGTTTCTAACCCTAATGTAAAACCCAAGTTTGAAAGCCAAACCCTAATTTGAAACCCTAGTTTGAAACCCTAACCCTAATGTAAAACCCTAGTTTGAAACCCTAACCCTAATGTAAACCCTAGTTTGAAGCACTAACCCTAATTTAAAACCCCTGTTTGAAACATAACCCTAATGTAAAACCCTAGTTTGAAACCCAAATGTAAAACCCTAATTTGAAACCCAAACCCGAATGATAAACCCTAATTTGAAACCCTATTCCTAATGTAAAACCCTAGTTTGAATCCCTAACCCTAATTTGAAACCCTAACCTTAATTTAAACCCCCTGTTTTAAAACCGTACCCTAATGTTAAACCCTAGTTTGAAAACCTAACCCTAATTTTAAACCCTAGTTTGAAATCCTAACCCAAATGTAAAACCTTAATTTGAAACCCTAACCCTAATTTGAAACCCTAGTTTGAAACCCTCACCTTAATTTAAACCCCCTGTTTTAAAAACTTACCCTAATGTAAAACCCTAGTTTGAAAACCTAACCCTAATTTGATACCCTAGTTTGAAACCCTAACCCTAATTTGAAACCCTAGTTTGAAACCCTAACCCTAATGTAAAACCCTATTTTGTAACCCTAACCCTAATGTAAAACCGTAGTTTGAAACCCTAACCCTAATGTTAAACCCTAGTTTGAAACCCTAACCCTAATGTAAAACTCTAGTTTGAAACCCTAACCCTAATTTAAAACCCTAGTTTGAAAACATAACCCTAAAGTAAAACCCTAGTTTGAAACCCAAACCCTAATTTGAAACCCTAGTTTGAAACCCTAAACCCAATGTAAAACCCTTGTTTGAAACCCTAACCCTAATGTTAAACCCCAGTTTGAAACCCTAACCCTAATATAAAACCCTAGTTTGAAACCCAAACCCTAATTTGAAACCCTAGTTTGAAACCCTAACCCTGATATATAACCCTAGTTTGAAACCCTAACCCTAATTTGAAACCCTAGTTTGAAACCCAAACCCTAATGTAAAACCCTAGTTTGAAACACTAACCCTCATGTAAAACCCTAATTTGAAACCCAAACCCTAATGATAAACCCTAATTTGAAACCCAAACCCTAATGTAAAACCCTATTTTGAAACCCTAACCCTAATTTGAAACCCTAGTTTGAAAATCTAACCCTAATGTAAAACCCTAGTTTGAAACCCTAACCCTAATGTAAAACCTAGTTTGAAACTTTAACCCTAATGTAAAACCCTAGTTTGAAACCCTAACCCTAATTTGAAACCCTAGTTTGAAACCCTAACCCTAATGTAAAACCCTAGTTTGAAACCCTAACCCTAATTTGAAACCCTAGTTTGAAACCCTAACCCTAATGTAAAACCCTAGTTAGAAACCCTAACCCTAATGTAAACCCTAGTTTGAAACCCTAACCCTAATGTAAAACCCTAGTTTGAAACCCTAACCCTAATTTGAAACCCTAGTTTGAAACCCTAACCCTAATGTAAAACCCTAGTTTGAAACCCTAACCCTAATGTAAATCCTAGTTTGAAACCCTAATCCTAATGTAAAACCCTAGTTTGAAACCCTAACCCTAATTTGAAACCCTAGTTTGAAACCCTCACCTTAATTTAAACCCCCTGTTTTAAAAATTTACCCTAATGTAAAACCCTAGTTTGAAAACCTAACCCTAATTTGAAATCCTAATTTGAAACTCTAACCCTAATGTAAAACCCTAGTTTGAAACCCTAACCCAAATGTAAACCCTAGTTTGAAACCCTAACCCTAATGTAAAACCCTAGTTTGTAACCCTAACCCTAATTAGAAACCCTAGTTTGAAACCCTAACCCTAATTTGAAACCCCTGTTTGAAACCCTAACCCTAACGTAAAACCCTAGTTTGAAACCCTAACCCTAATGTAAAAGCCTAGTTTGAAACCCTTACCCTAATTTAAACCCCCTGTTTTAAACCCTAACCCTGATTTAAAACCCTGTTTTGAAAACCTAACCCTAATTTGAAACCCTAGTTTGAAACCCTAACCCTAATTTAAAACCATGGTTTGCAACCCTAACCCTAATGTAAAACCCTAGTTTGAAACCCTAACCCTAAAGTAAACCCTAGTTTGAAACCCTAACCCTAATGTAAAATCCTAATTTGAAACTCTAACCCTAATTTGAAACCCTAGTTTGAAATACTAACACTAATTTGAAACCCCTGTTTCAAACTCTAACCCTAATGTTAAACCCTAGTTTGAAACCCTAACCCTAATGTAAAACCCTAGTTTGAAAGTCTAACCCTAATGTAAAACCCTAGTTTGAAACCCAAACCCTAATTTGAAACCCTAGTTTGAAACCCTTACCCTAATGTAAAACACTATTTTGAAACCCTAACATTAATATAAAAACCCCTGTTTGAAACCCTAACCCTATTGTAAAACCCTAGTTTGAAACCCTAACCCTAATTTGAAACCCTAGTTTGAAACCCTAACCCTAATGTAAAACCCTAGTTTGAAACCCTAACCCTAAAGTAAACCCTAGTTTGAAACCCTAACCCTAATGTAAAATCCTAATTTGAAACTCTAACCCTAATTTGAAACCCTAGTTTGAAATACTAACCCTAATTTGAAACCCCTGTTTCAAACTCTAACCTTAATGTTAAACCCTAGTTTGAAACCCTAACCCTAATGTAAAACCCTAGTTTGAAAGTCTAACCCTAATGTAAAACCCTTGTTTGAAACCCTAACCCTAATTTGAAACCCTAGTTTTAATCCCTAACCCTAATTTGAAACCCCTGTTTGAAACCCTAACCCTAATTTGAAACCCTACTTTTAAACCCTTACCCTAATGTAAAACCCTAATTTGAAACACTAGTTTGAAACCCTAACCCTAATGTAAAACCCTAGTTTGAAACCCTAACCCTAATGTAAACCCTAGTTTCAAGCACTAACCCTAATGTAAAACCCTAGTTTGAAACCCTAACCCTAATGTAAAACCCTAGTTTGAAACCCAAAACCTAATTTGAAATTATAGTTTGAAACCCTAACCCTAATGTAAAATGCTAGTTTCTAACCCTAATGTAAAACCCAAGTTTGAAACCCAAACCCTAATTTGAAACCCTAGTTTGAAACCCTAACCCTAATGTAAAACCCTAGTTTGAAACCCTAACCCTAATGTAAACCCTAGTTTGAAGCACTAACCCTAATTTAAAACCCCTGTTTGAAACATAACCCTAATGTAAAACCCTAGTTTGAAACCCAAATGTAAAACCCTAATTTGAAACCCAAACCCGAATGATAAACGCTAATTTGAAACCCTATTCCTAATGTAAAACCCTAGTTTGAATCCCTAACCCTAATTTGAAACCCTAACCTTAATTTAAACCCCCTGTTTTAAAACCGTACCCTAATGTTAAACCCTAGTTTGAAAACCTAACCCTAATTTTAAACCCTAGTTTGAAATCCTAACCCAAATGTAAAACCTTAATTTGAAACCCTAACCCTAATGTAAAACCCTATTTTGTAACCCTAACCCAAATGTAAAACCTTAATTTGAAACCCTAACACTAATGTAAAACCCTTGTTTGTAAGCCTAACCCTAATTTGAAACCCTAGTTTGAAACCCTTACCCTAATGTAAAACCTTAATTTGAAACCCTAACACTAATGTAAAACCCTTGTTTGTAAGCCTAACCCTAATTTGAAACCCTAGTTTGAAACCCTTACCCTAATGTAAAACACTATTTTGAAACCCTAACATTAATATGAAACCCCTGTTTGAAACCCTAACCCTATTGTAAAACCCTAGTTTGAAACCCTAACCCTAATTTGAAACCCTAGTTTGAAACCCTAACCCTAATGTAAAACCCTAGTTTGAAACCCTAACCCTAATTTGAAACCCTACTTTGAAACCCTAACCCTAATGTAAAACCCTAATTTGAAACACTAGTTTGAAACCCTAACCCTAATGTAAAACCCTAGTTTGAAACCCTAACCCTAATGTAAACCCTAGTTTCAATTACTAACCCTAATGTAAAACCCTAGTTTGAAACCCTAACCCTAATGTAAAACCCTAGTTTGAAACCCCAAACCTAATCTGAAATTATAGTTTGAAACCCTAACCCTAATGTAAAACGCTAGTTTCTAAACCTAATGTAAAACCCTAGTTTGAAACCCAAACCCTAATTTGAAACCCTAGTTATAAACCCTCACCCTAATGTAAAACCCTAGTTTGAAACCCTAACCCTAATGTAAAACCTTAGTTTGAAACCCAAACCCTAATTTGAAACCCTAGTTTGAAACCCTAACCCTAATGTAAAACCCTAGTTTGAAACCCTAACTCTAATGTAATCCCTAGTTTGAAGCACTTACCCTAATTTAAAACCCATTTTTGAAACCATAACCCTAATGTAAAACCCTAGTTTGAAACCCAAATGTAAAACCCTAATTTGAAACCCAAACCCGAATGATAAACCCTAATTTGAAACCCTATTCCTAATGTAAAACCCTAGTTTGAATCCCTAACCCTAATTTGAAACCCTAACCTTAATTTAAACCCCCTGTTTTAAAACCTTACCCTAATGTGAAACCCTAGTTTGAAAACCTAACCCTAATTTTAAACCCTAGTTTGAAACCTTACCCTAATGTTAAATCCTAGTTTGAAAACCTAACCCTAATTTTAAACCCTAGTTTGAAACCGTAACGCTAATTTGAAACCCTAGTTTGAAACACTAACCCTAATTTGAAACCCTAGTTTGAAACCCTAACCCTAATGTAAAACCCTAGTTAGAAACCCTAACCCTAATGTAAACCCTAGTTTGAAACCCTAACCCTAATGTAAAACCCTAGTTTGAAACCCTAACCCTAATTTGAAACCCTAGTTTGAAACCCTAACCCTAATGTAAAACCCTAGTTTGAAACCCTAACCCTAATGTAAATCCTAGTTTGAAACCCTAATCCTAATGTAAAACCTTAGTTTGAAACCCTAACCCTAATTTGAAACCCTAGTTTGAAACCCTAACCCTAATTTGAAACCCTAGTTTGAAACCCTAACCCTAATGTAAAACCCTAGTTTGAAACCCTAACCCTAATGTAAACCCTAGTTTGAAACCCTAATCCTAATGTAAAACCCTAGTTTAAAACCCTAACCCTAATTTGAAATCCTAGTTTGAAACCCTCACCTTAATTTAAACCCCCTGTTTTAAAAACTTACCCTAATGTAAAACCCTAGTTTGAAAACCTAACCCTAATTTGATACCCTAGTTTGAAACCCTAACCCTAATGTAAAACCGTAGTTTGAAACCCTAACCCTAATGTTAAACCCTAGTTTGAAACCCTAACCCTAATGTAAAACTCTAGTTTGAAACCCTAACCCTAATTTAAAACCCTAGTTTGAAAACATAACCCTAAAGTAAAACCCTAGTTTGAAACCCAAACCCTAATTTGAAACCCTAGTTTGAAACCCTAAACCCAATGTAAAACCCTTGTTTGAAACCCTAACCCTAATGTTAAACCCCAGTTTGAAACCCTAACCCTAATATAAAACCCTAGTTTGAAACCCAAACCCTAATTTGAAACCCTAGTTTGAAACCCTAACCCTGATATATAACCCTAGTTTGAAACCCTAACCCTAATTTGAAGCCCTAGTTTGAAACCCAAACCCTAATGTAAAACCCTAGTTTGAAACACTAACCCTCATGTAAAACCCTAATTTGAAACCCAAACCCTAATGATAAACCCAAATTTGAAACCCTAACCCTAATGTAAAACCCTATTTTGAAACCCTAACCCTAATTTTAAACCCTAGTTTGAAAATCTAACCCTAATGTAAAACCCTAGTTTGAAACCCTAACCCTAATGTAAAACCTAGTTTGAAACTTTAACCCTAATGTAAAACCCTAGTTTGAAACCCTAACCCTAATTTGAAACCCTAGTTTGAAACCCTAACCCTAATGTAAAACCCTAGTTAGAAACCCTAACCCTAATGTAAACCCTAGTTTGAAACCCTAACCCTAATGTAAAACCCTAGTTTGAAACCCTAACCTTAATTTGAAACCCTAGTTTGAAACCCTAACCCTAATGTAAAACCCTAGTTTGTAACCCTAACCCTAATTAGAAACCCTAGTTTGAAACCCTAACCCTAATTTGAAACCCCTGTTTGAAACCCTAACCCTAATGTAAAACCCTAGTTTGAAACCCTAACCCTAATGTAAAAGCCTAGTTTGAAACCCATACCCTAATTTAAACCCCCTGTTTTAAACGCTAACCCTGATTTAAAACCCTGTTTTGAAAACCTAACCCTAATTTGAAACCCTAGTTTGAAACCCTAACCCTAATTTGAAACCCTAGTTTGAAACCCTAACCCTAATGTAAAACCCTAGTTTGAAACCCTAACCCTAAAGTAAACCCTAGTTTGAAACCCTAACCCTAATTTGAAACCCTAGTTTGAAATACTAACCCTAATTTGAAACCCCTGTTTCAAACTCTAACCCTAATGTTAAACCCTAGTTTGAAACCCTAACCCTAATGTAAAACCCTAGTTTGAAAGTCTAACCCTAATGTAAAACCCTAGTTTGAAACCCTAACCCTAATTTGAAACCCTAGTTTTAATCCCTAACCCTAATTTGAAACCCCTGTTTGAAACCCTAATTCTAATTTGAAACCCTACTTTGAAACCCTAACCCTAATGTAAAACCCTAATTTGAAACACTAGTTTGAAACCCTAACCCTAATGTAAAACCCTAGTTTGAAACCCTAACCCTAATGTAAACCCTAGTTTCAAGCACTAACCCTAATGTAAAACCCTAGCTTGAGACCCTAACCCTAATGTAAAACCCTAGTTTGAAAACCCAAACCTAATTTGAAATTATAGTTTGAAACCCTAACCCTAATGTAAAACGCTAGTTTCTAACCCTAATGTAAAACCCTAGTTTGAAACCCAAACCCTAATTTGAAACCCTAGTTTGAAACCCTAACCCTAATTTAAAACCCTAGTTTGAAACCCAAACCCTAATGTAAAACCCTACTTTGAAACCCAAACCCTAATTTGAAACCCTAGTTTGAAACCCTAACCCTAATGTAAAACCCTAGTTTGAAACCCTAACCCTAATGTAAACTCTAGTTTGAAGCACTAACCCTAATTTGAAACCCCTGTTTGAAACCATAACCCTAATGTAAAACCGTAGTTTGAAACCCAAATGTAAAACCCTAATTTGAAACCCAAACCCTAATGATAAACCCTAATTTGAAACCCTATTCCTAATGTAAAACCCTAGTTTGAATCCCTAACCCTAATTTGAAACCCTAACCTTAATTTAAACCCCCTGTTTTAAAACCTTACCCTAATGTAAAACCCTAGTTTGAATACCTAACCCTAATTTGAAACCCTAGTTTGAAACCGTAACCCTAATTTGAAACCCTAGTTTGAATTCCTAACCCAAATGTAAAACCTTAATTTGAAACCCTAACCCTAATGTAAAACCCTAGTTTGTAAGCCTAACCCTAATTTGAAACCCTAGTTCGAAACCCTTACCCTAATGTAAAACACTATTTTGAAACACTAACATTAATATGAAACCCCTGTTTGAAACCCTAACCCTATTGTAAAACCCTAGTTTGAAACCCTAACCCTAATTTGAAACCCTAGTTTGAAACCCCGACCCTAATGTAAAACCCTAGTTTGAAACCCTAACCCTAAAGTAAACCCTAGTTTGAAACCCTAACCCTAATGTAAAATCCTAATTTGAAACTCTAACCCTAATTTGAAACCCTAGTTTGAAATACTAACCCTAATTTGAAACCCCTGTTTCAAACTCTAACCTTTATGTTAAACCCTAGTTTGAAACCCTAACCCTAATGTAAAACCCTAGTTTGAAAGTCTAACCCTAATGTAAAACCCTTGTTTGAAACCCTAACCCTAATTTGAAACCCTAGTTTTAATCCCTAACCATAATTTGAAACCCCTGTTTGAAAACCTAACCCTAATTTGAAACCCTACTTTGAAACCCTTACCCTAATGTAAAACCCTAATTTGAAACACTAACCCTAATGTAAAACCCTAGTTTGAAACCCTAACCCTAATGTAAAACCCTAGTTTGAAAGTCTAACCCTAATGTAAAACCCTAGTTTGAAACCCTAACCCTAATTTGAAACCCTAGTTTTAATCCCTAACCCTAATTTAAAAACCCTGTTTGAAACCCTAACCCTAAATTGAAACCCTACTTTGAAACCCTAACCCTAATGTAAAACCCTAATTTAAAACACTAGTTTGAAACCCTAACCCTAATGTAAAACCCTAGTTTGAAACCCTAACCCTATTGTAAACCCTAGTTTCAAGCACTAACCCTAATGTAAAACCCTAGTTTGAAACCCTAACCCTAATTTGAAAACCTAGTTTGAAACCCTCACCTTAATTTAAACCCCCTGTTTTAAAAACTTACCCTAATGTAAAACCCTAGTTTGAAAACCTAACCCTAATTTGATACCCTAGTTTGAAACCCTAACCCTAATTTGAAACCCTAGTTTGAAACCCTAACCCTAATGTAAAACCCTATAATGTAACCCTAACCCTAATGTAAAACCGTAGTTTGAAACCCGAACCCTAATGTTAAACCCTAGTTTGAAACCCTAACCCTAATGTAAAACTCTAGTTTGAAACCCTAACCCTAATTTAAAACCCTAGTTTGAAAACATAACCCTAAAGTAAAACCCTAGTTTGAAACCCAAACCCTAATTTGAAACCCTAGTTTGAAACCCTAAACCCAATGTAAAACCCTTGTTTGAAACCCTAACCCTAATGTTAAACCCCAGTTTGAAACCCTAACCCTAATATAAAACCCTAGTTTGAAACCCAAACCCTAATTTGAAACCCTAGTTTGAAACCCTAACCCTGATATATAACCCTAGTTTGAAACCCTAACCCTAATTTGAAGCCCTAGTTTGAAACCCAAACCCTAATGTAAAACCCTAGTTTGAAACACTAACCCTCATGTAAAACCCTAATTTGAAACCCAAACCCTAATGATAAACCCTAATTTGAAACCCTAACCCTAATGTAAAACCCTATTTTGAAACCCTAACCCTAATTTGAAACCCTAGTTTGAAAATCTAACCCTAATGTAAAACCCTAGTTTGAAACCCTAACCCTAATGTAAAACCTAGTTTGAACCTTTAACCCTAATGTAAAACCCTAGTTTGAAACCCTAACCCTAATTTGAAACCCTAGTTTGAAACCCTAACCCTAATGTAAAACCCTAGTTTGAAACCCTAACCCTAATTTGAAACCCTAGTTTGAAACCCTAACCCTAATGTAAAACCCTAGTTAGAAACCCTAACCCTAATGTAAACCCTAGTTTGAAACCCTAACCCTAATGTAAAACCCTAGTTTGAAACCCTAACCTTAATTTGAAACCCTAGTTTGAAACCCTAACCCTAATGTAAAACCCTAGTTTGTAACCCTAACCCTAATTAGAAACCCTAGTTTGAAACCCTAACCCTAATTTGAAACCCCTGTTTGAAACCCTAACCCTAATGTAAAATCCTAGTTTGAAACCCTAACCCTAATGTAAAAGCCTAGTTTGAAACCCATACCCTAATTTAAACCCCCTGTTTTAAACCCTAACCCTGATTTAAAACCCTGTTTTGAAAACCTAACCCTAATTTGAAACCCTAGTTTGAAACCCTAACCCTAATGTAAAACCCTAGTTTGAAACCCTAACCCTAAAGTAAACCCTAGTTTGAAACCCTAACCCTAATGTAAAACCCTAGTTTGAAACCCTAACCCTAAAGTAAACCCTAGTTTGAAACCCTAACCCTAATTTGAAACCCTAGTTTGAAATACTAACCCTAATTTGAAACCCCTGTTTCAAACTCTAACCCTAATGTTAAACCCTAGTTTGAAACCCTAACTCTAATGTAAAACCCTAGTTTGAAAGTCTAACCCTAATGTAAAACCCTAGTTTGAAACCCTAACCCTAATTTGAAACCCTAGTTTTATTACCTAACCCTAATTTGAAACCCCTGTTTGAAACCCTAACCCTAATTTGAAACCCTACTTTGAAACCCTAACCCTAATGTAAAACCCTAATTTGAAACACTAGTTTGAAACCCTAACCCTAATGTAAAACCCTAGTTTGAAACCCTAACCCTAATGTAAACCCTAGTTTCAAGCACTAACCCTAATGTAAAACCCTAGCTTGAAACCCTAACCCTAATGTAAAACCCTAGTTTGAAAACCCAAACCTAATTTGAAATTATAGTTTGAAACCCTAACCCTAATGTAAAACGCTAGTTTCTAACCCTAATGTAAAACCCTAGTTTGAAACCCAAACCCTAATTTGAAACCCTAGTTTGAAACCCTAACCCTAATGTAAAACCCTAGTTTGAAACCCAAACCCTAATGTAAAACCCTACTTTGAAACCCAAACCCTAATTTGAAACCCTAGTTTGAAACCCTAACCCTAATGTAAAACCCTAGTTTGAAACCCTAACCCTAATGTAAACTCTAGTTTGAAGCACTAACCCTAATTTGAAACCCTAGTTTGAAATACTAACCCTAATTTGAAACCCCTGTTTCAAACTCTAACCTTTATGTTAAACCCTAGTTTGAAACCCTAACCCTAATGTAAAACCCTAGTTTGAAAGTCTAACCCTAATGTAAAACCCTTGTTTGAAACCCTAACCCTAATTTGAAACCCTAGTTTTAATCCCTAACCATAATTTGAAACCCCTGTTTGAAAACCTAACCCTAATTTGAAACCCTACTTTGAAACCCTTACCCTAATGTAAAACCCTAATTTGAAACACTAGTTTGAAACCCTAACCCTAATGTAAAACCCTAGTTTGAAACCCTAACCCTAATGTAAACCCTAGTTTCAAGCACTAACCCTAATGTAAAACCCTAGTTTGAAACCCTAACCCTAATGTAAAACCCTAGTTTGAAACCCTAACCCTAATGTAAAACCCTAGTTTGAAAGTCTAACCCTGATGTAAAACCCTAGTTTGAAACCCTAACCCTAATTTGAAACCCTAGTTTTAATCCCTAACCCTAATTTGAAAACCCTGTTTGAAACCCTAACCCTAATTTGAAACCCTACTTTGAAACCCTAACCCTAATGTAAAACCCTAATTTAAAACACTAGTTTGAAACCCTAACCCTAATGTAAAACCCTAGTTTGAAACCCTAACCCTATTGTAAACCCTAGTTTCAAGCACTAACCCTAATGTAAAACCCTAGTTTGAAACCCTAACCCTAATGTAAAACCCTAGTTTGAAAGCCCAAACCTATTTTGAAATTATAGTTTGAAACCCTAACCCTAATGTAAAACCCTAGTTTGAAACCCTAACCCTAATGCAAAACCCTAGTTTTAATCCCTAACCCTAATTTGAAAACCCTGTTTGAAACCCTAACCCTAATTTGAAACGCTACTTTGAAACCCTATTCCTAATGTAAAACCCTAATTTGAAACACTAGTTTGAAACCCTAACCCTAATGTAAAACCCTAGTTTGAAACCCTAACCCTATTGTAAACCCTAGTTTCAAGCACTAACCCTAATGTAAAACCCTAGTTTGAAACCCTAACCCTAATGTAAAACCCTAGTTTGAAAGCCCAAACCTATTTTGAAATTATAGTTTGAAACCCTAACCCTAATGTAAATTGCTAGTTTCTAACCCTAATGTAAAACCCTAGTTTGAAACCCAAACCCTAATTTGAAACCCTAGTTTGAAACACTAACCCTAATGTAAAACCCTAGTTTGAAACCCTAACCCTAATGCAAAACCCTAGTTTGAAACCCAAACCCTAATTTGAAACCCTAGTTTGAAACCCTAACCCTAATGTAAAACCCTAGTTTGAAACCCTAACCCTAATGTAAACCCTAGTTTGAAGCACTAACCCTAATTTGAAACCCCTGTTTGAAACCATAACCCTAATGTAAAACCCTAGTTTGAAACCGTAACGCTAATTTGAAACCCTAGTTTGAAACACTAACCCTAATTTGAAACCCTAGTTTGAAACCCTAACCCTAATGTAAAACCCTAGTTTGAAACCCTAACCCTAATTTGAAACCCTAGTTTGAAACCCTAACCCTAATGTAAAACCCTAGTTAGAAACCCTAACCCTAATGTAAACCCTAGTTTGAAACCCTAGCCCTAATGTAAAACCCTAGTTTGAAACCCTAACCCTAATTTGAAACCCTAGTTTGAAACCCTAACCCTAATGTAAAACCCTAGTTTGAAACCCTAACCCTAATGTAAATCCTAGTTTGAAACCCTAATCCTAATGTAAAACCCTAGTTTGAAACCCTAACCCTAATTTGAAACCCTAGTTTGAAACCCTAACCCTAATTTGAAACCCTAGTTTGAAACCCTAACCCTAATGTAAAACCCTAGTTTGAAACCCTAACCCTAATGTAAACCCTAGTTTGAAACCCTAATCCTAATGTAAAACCCTAGTTTGAAACCCTAACCCTAATTTGAAAACCTAGTTTGAAACCCTCACCTTAATTTAAACCCCCTGTTTTAAAAACTTACCCTAATGTAAAACCCTAGTTTGAAAACCTAACCCTAATTTGATACCCTAGTTTGAAACCCTAACCCTAATTTGAAACCCTAGTTTGAAACCCTAACCCTAATGTAAAACCCTATATTGTAACCCTAACCCTAATGTAAAACCGTAGTTTGAAACCCTAACCCTAATGTTAAACCCTAGTTTGAAAACCTAACCCTAATGTAAAACTCTAGTTTGAAACCCTAACCCTAATTTAAAACCCTAGTTTGAAAACATAACCCTAAAGTAAAACCCTAGTTTGAAACCCAAACCCTAATTTGAAACCCTAGTTTGAAACCCTAAACCCAATGTAAAACCCTTGTTTGAAACCCTAACCCTAATGTTAAACCCCAGTTTGAAACCCTAACCCTAATATAAAACCCTAGTTTGAAACCCAAACCCTAATTTGAAACCCTAGTTTGAAACCCTAACCCTGATATATAACCCTAGTTTGAAACCCTAACCCTAATTTGAAGCCCTAGTTTGAAACCCAAACCCTAATGTAAAACCCTAGTTTGAAACACTAACCCTCATGTAAAACCCTAATTTGAAACCCAAACCCTAATGATAAACCCTAATTTGAAACCCTAACCCTAATGTAAAACCCTATTTTGAAACCCTAACCCTAATTTGAAACCCTAGTTTGAAAATCTAACCCTAATGTAAAACCCTAGTTTGAAACCCTAACCCTAATGTAAAACCTAGTTTGAAACTTTAACCATAATGAAAAACCCTAGTTTGAAACCCTAACCCTAATTTGAAACCCTAGTTTGAAACCCTAACCCTAATGTAAAACCCTAGTTTGAAACCCTAACCCTAATTTGAAACCCTAGTTTGAAACCCTAACCCTAATGTAAAACCCTAGTTAGAAACCCTAACCCTAATGTAAACCCTAGTTTGAAACCCTAACCCTAATGTAAAAACCTAGTTTGAAACCCAAACCTTAATTTGAAACCCTAGTTTGAAACCCTAACCTTAATGTAAAACCCTAGTTTGAAACCCTAACCCTAATGTAAATCCTAGTTTGAAACCCTAATCCTAATGTAAAACCCTAGTTTGAAACCCTAACCCTAATTTGAAACCCTAGTTTGAAACCCTCACCTTAATTTAAACCCCCTGTTTTAAAAACTTACCCTAATGTAAAACCCTAGTTTGAAAACCTAACCCTAATTTGAAATCCTAATTTGAAACTCTAACCCTAATGTAAAACCCTAGTTTGAAACCCTAACCCAAATGTAAACCCTAGTTTGAAACCCTAAACCTAATGTAAAACCCTAGTTTGTAACCCTAACCCTAATTAGAAACCCTAGTTTGAAACCCTAACCCTAATGTAAAACCCTAGTTTGAAACCCTAACCCTAAAGTAAACCCTAGTTTGAAACCCTAACCCTAATTTGAAACCCTAGTTTGAAATACTAACCCTAATTTGAAACCCCTGTTTCAAACTCTAACCCTAATGTTAAACCCTAGTTTGAAACCCTAACCCTAATGTAAAACCCTAGTTTGAAAGTCTAACCCTAATGTAAAACCCTAGTTTGAAACCCTAACCCTAATTTGAAACCCTAGTTTTAATCCCTAACCCTAATTTGAAACCCCTGTTTGAAACCCTAACCCTAATTTGAAACCCTACTTTGAAACCCTAACCCTAATGTAAAACCCTAATTTGAAACACTAGTTTGAAACCCTAACCCTAATGTAAAACCCTAGTTTGAAACCCTAACCCTAATGTAAACCCTAGTTTCAAGCACTAACCCTAATGTAAAACCTTAGCTTGAAACCCTAACCCTAATGTAAAACCCTAGTTTGAAAACCCAAACCTAATTTGAAATTATAGTTTGAAACCCTAACCCTAATGTAAAACGCTAGTTTCTAACCCTAATGTAAAACCCTAGTTTGAAACCTAAACCCTAATTTGAAACCCTAGTTTGAAACCCTAACCCTAATGTAAAACCCTAGTTTGAAACCCTAACCCTAATGTAAAACCCTAGTTTGAAACCCTAACCCTAATGTAAACTCTAGTTTGAAGCACTAACCCTAATTTGAAACCCCTGTTTGAAACCATAACCCTAATGTAAAACCGTAGTTTGAAAACCAAATGTAAAACCCTAATTTGAAACCCAAACCCTAATGATAAACCCTAATTTGAAACCCTATTCCTAATGTAAAACCCTAGTTTGAATCCCTAACCCTAATTTGAAACCCTAACCTTAATTTAAACCCCCTGTTTTAAAACCTTACCCTAATGTAAAACCCTAGTTTGAATACCTAACTCTAATTTGAAACCCTAGTTTGAAACCGTAACCCTAATTTGAAACCCTAGTTTGAATTCCTAACCCAAATGTAAAACCTTAATTTGAAACCCTAACCCTAATGTAAAACCCTAGTTTGTAAGCCTAACCCTAATTTGAAACCCTAGTTTGAAACCCTTACCCTAATGTAAAACACTATTTTGAAACCCTAACATTAATATGAAACCCCTGTTTGAAACCCTAACCCTATTGTAATACCCTAGTTTGAAACCCTAACCCTAATTTGAAACCCTAGTTTGAAACCCTAACCCTAATGTAAAACCCTAGTTTGAAACCCTAACCCTAAAGTAAACCCTAGTTTGAAACCCTAACCCTAATGTAAAATCCTAATTTGAAACTCTAACCCTAATTTGAAACCCTAGTTTGAAATACTAACCCTAATTTGAAACCCCTGTTTCAAACTCTAACCTTTATGTTAAACCCTAGTTTGAAACCCTAACCCTAATGTAAAACCCTAGTTTGAAACCCTAACCCTAATTTGAAACCCTAGTTTGAAACCCTAACCCTAATGTAAAACCCTAGTTAGAAACCCTAACCCTAATGTAAACCCTAGTTTGAAACCCTAACCCTAATGTAAAAACCTAGTTTGAAACCCTAACCTTAATTTGAAACCCTAGTTTGAAAGCCTAACCTTAATGTAAAACCCTAGTTTGAAACCCTAACCCTAATGTAAATCCTAGTTTGAAACCCTAATCCTAATGTAAAACCCTAGTTTGAAACCCTAACCCTAATTTGAAACCCTAGTTTGAAACCCTCACCTTAATTTAAACCCCCTGTTTTAAAAACTTACCCTAATGTAAAACCCTAGTTTGAAAACCTAACCCTAATTTGAAATCCTAATTTGAAACTCTAACCCTAATGTAAAACCCTAGTTTGAAACCCTAACCCAAATGTAAACCCTAGTTTGAAACCCTAAACCTAATGTAAAACCCTAGTTTGTAACCCTAACCCTAATTAGAAACCCTAGTTTAAAACCCTAACCCTAATTTGAAACCCCTGTTTGAAACCCTAACCCTAATGTAAAACCCTAGTTTGAAACCCTAACCCTAATGTAAAAGCCTAGTTTGAAACCCTTACCCTAATTTAAACCCCCTGTTTTAAACCCTAACCCTGATATGAAAACCCTGTTTTGAAAACCTAACCCTAATTTGAAACCCTAGTTTGAAACCCTAACCCTAATTTGAAACCCTAGTTTGAAACCCTAACCCTAATGTAAAACCCTAGTTTGAAACCCTAACCCTAAAGTAAACCCTAGTTTGAAACCCTAACCCTAATTTGAAACCCTAGTTTGAAATACTAACCCTAATTTGAAACCCCTGTTTCAAACTCTAACCCTAATGTTAAACCCTAGTTTGAAACCCTAACCCTAATGTAAAACCCTAGTTTGAAAGTCTAACCCTAATGTAAAACCCTAGTTTGAAACCCTAACCCTAATTTGAAACCCTAGTTTTAATCCCTAACCCTAATTTGAAACCCCTGTTTGAAACCCTAACCCTAATTTGAAACCCTACTTTGAAACCCTAACCCTAATGTAAAACCCTAATTTGAAACACTAGTTTGAAACCCTAACCCTAATGTAAAACCCTAGTTTGAAACCCTAACCCTAATGTAAACCCTAGTTTCAAGCACTAACCCTAATGTAAAACCCTAGCTTGAAACCCTAACCCTAATGTAAAACCCTAGTTTGAAAACCCAAACCTAATTTGAAATTATAGTTTGAAACCCTAACCCTAATGTAAAACCCTAGTTTGAAAACCCAAACCTAATTTGAAATTATAGTTTGAAACCCTAACCCTAATGTAAAACGCTAGTTTCTAACCCTAATGTAAAACCCTAGTTTGAAACCCAAACCCTAATTTGAAACCCTAGTTTGAAACCCTAACCCTAATGTAAAACCCTAGTTTGAAACCCTAACCCTAATGTAAAACCCTAGTTTGAAACCCTAACCCTAATGTAAACTCTAGTTTGAAGCACTAACCCTAATTTGAAACCCCTGTTTGAAACCATAACCCTAATGTAAAACCGTAGTTTGAAAACCAAATGTAAAACCCTAATTTGAAACCCAAACCCTAATGATAAACCCTAATTTGAAACCCTATTCCTAATGTAAAACCCTAGTTTGAATCCCTAACCCTAATTTGAAACCCTAACCTTAATTTAAACCCCCTGTTTTAAAACCTTACCTTAATGTAAAACCCTAGTTTGAATACCTAACCCTAATTTGAAACCCTAGTTTGAAACCGTAACCCTAATTTGAAACCCTAGTTTGAATTCCTAACCCAAATGTAAAACCTTAATTTGAAACCCTAACCCTAATGTAAAACCCTAGTTTGTAAGCCTAACCCTAATTTGAAACCCTAGTTTGAAACCCTTACCCTAATGTAAAACACTATTTTGAAACCCTAACATTAATATGAAACCCCTGTTTGAAACCCTAACCCTATTGTAATACCCTAGTTTGAAACCCTAACCCTAATTTGAAACCCTAGTTTGAAACCCTAACCCTAATGTAAAACCCTAGTTTGAAACCCTAACCCTAAAGTAAACCCTAGTTTGAAACCCTAACCCTAATGTAAAATCCTAATTTGAAACTCTAACCCTAATTTGAAACCCTAGTTTGAAATACTAACCCTAATTTGAAACCCCTGTTTCAAACTCTAACCTTTATGTTAAACCCTAGTTTGAAACCCTAACCCTAATGTAAAACCCTAGTTTGAAAGTCTAACCCTAATGTAAAACCCTTGTTTGAAACCCTAACCCTAATTTGAAACCCTAACCCTAATTTGAAACCCTAGTTTTAATCCCTAACCCTAATTTGAAACCCCTGTTTGAAACCCTAACCCTAATTTGAAACCCTACTTTGAAACCCTAACCCTACTGTAAAACCCTAATTTGAAACACTAGTTTGAAACCCTAACCCTAATGTAAAACCCAAGTTTGAAACCCTAACCCTAATGTAAACCCTAGTTTCAAGCACTAACCCTAATGTAAAACCCTAGTTTGAAACCCTAACCCTAATGTAAAACCCTAGTTTGAAACCCAAAACCTAATTTGAAGTTATAGTTTGAAACCCTAACCCTAATGTAAAATGCTAGTTTCTAACCCTAATGTAAAACCCTAGTTTGAAACCCAAACCCTAATTTGAAACCCTAGTTTGAAACCCTAACCCTAATGTAAAACCCTAGTTTGAAAACCCAAACCTAATTTGAAATTATAGTTTGAAACCCTAACCCTAATGTAAAACGCTAGTTTCTAACCCTAATGTAAAACCCTAGTTTGAAACCCAAACCCTAATTTGAAACCCTAGTTTGAAACCCTAACCCTAATGTAAAACCCTAGTTTGAAACCCTAACCCTAATGTAAACCCTAGTTTCAAGCACTAACCCTAATGTAAAACCCTAGCTTGAAACCCTAACCCTAATGTAAAACCCTAGTTTGAAAACCCAAACCTAATTTGAAATTATAGTTTGAAACCCTAACCCTAATGTAAAACGCTAGTTTCTAACCCTAATGTAAAACCCTAGTTTGAAACCCAAACCCTAATTTGAAACCCTAGTTTGAAACCCTAACCCTAATGTAAAACCCTAGTTTGAAACCCAAACCCTAATGTAAAACCCTACTTTGAAACCCAAACCCTAATTTGAAACCCTAGTTTGAAACCCTAACCCTAATGTAAAACCCTAGTTTGAAACCCTAACCCTAATGTAAACTCTAGTTTGAAGCACTAACCCTAATTTGAAACCCCTGTTTGAAACCATAACCCTAATGTAAAACCGTAGTTTGAAACCCAAATGTAAAACCCTAATTTGAAACCCAAACCCTAATGATAAACCCTAATTTGAAACCCTATTCCTAATGTAAAACCCTAGTTTGAATCCCTAACCCTAATTTGAAACCCTAACCTTAATTTAAACCCCCTGTTTTAAAACCTTACCCTAATGTAAAACCCTAGTTTGAATACCTAACCCTAATTTGAAACCCTAGTTTGAAACCGTAACCCTAATTTGAAACCCTAGTTTGAATTCCTAACCCAAATGTAAAACCTTAATTTGAAACCCTAACCCTAATGTAAAACCCTAGTTTGTAAGCCTAACCCTAATTTGAAACCCTAGTTTGAAACCCTTACCCTAATGTAAAACACTATTTTGAAACCCTAACATTAATATGAAACCCCTGTTTGAAATCCTAACCCTATTGTAAAACCCTAGTTTGAAACCCTAACCCTAATTTGAAACCCTAGTTTGAAACCCTAACCCTAATGTAAAACCCTAGTTTGAAACCCTAACCCTAAAGTAAACCCTAGTTTGAAACCCTAACCCTAATGTAAAATCCTAATTTGAAACTCTAACCCTAATTTGAAACCCTAGTTTGAAATACTAACCCTAATTTGAAACCCCTGTTTCAAACTCTAACCTTAATGTTAAACCCTAGTTTGAAACCCTAACCCTAATGTAAAACCCTAGTTTGAATGTCTAACCCTAATGTAAAACCCTTGTTTGAAACCCTAACCCTAATTTGAAACCCTAGTTTTAATCCCTAACCCTAATTTGAAACCCCTGTTTGAAACCCTAACCCTAATTTGAAACCCTACTTTGAAACCCTAACCCTAATGTAAAACCCTAATTTGAAACACTAGTTTGAAACCCTAACCCTAATGTAAAACCCTAGTTTGAAACCCTAACCCTATTGTAAACCCTAGTTTCAAGCACTAACCCTAATGTAAAACCCTAGTTTGAAACCCTAACCCTAATGTAAAACCCTAGTTTGAAACCCAAAACCTAATTTGAAATTATAGTTTGAAACCCTAACCCTAATGTAAAACCCTAGTTTGAAACCCTAACCCTAATGTAAACCCTAGTTTGAAGCACTAACCCTAATTTAAAACCCCTGTTTGAAACATAACCCTAATGTAAAACCCTAGTTTGAAACCCAAATGTAAAACCCTAATTTGAAACCCAAACCCGAATGATAAACCCTAATTTGAAACCCTATTCCTAATGTAAAACCCTAGTTTGAATCCCTAACCCTAATTTGAAACCCTAACCTTAATTTAAACCCCCTGTTTTAAAACCTTACCCTAATGTTAAACCCTACTTTGAAAACCTAACCCTAATTTTAAACCCTAGTTTGAAACCGTAACCCTAATTTGAAACCCTAGTTTGAAATCCTAACCCAAATGTAAAACCTTAATTTGAAACCCTAACCCTAATGTAAAACCCTATTTTGTAACCCTAACCCAAATGTAAAACCTTAATTTGAAAAACTAACCCTAATGTAAAACCCTTGTTTGTAAGCCTAACCCTAATTTGAAACCCTAGTTTGAAACCCTTACCCTAATGTAAAACACTATTTTGATACCCTAACATTAATATGAAACCCTTGTTTGAAACCCTAACCCTATTGTAAAACCCTAGTTTGAAACCCTAACCCTAATTTGAAACCCTAGTTTGAAACCCTAACCCTAATGTAAAACCCTAGTTTGAAACCCCAAACCTAATTTGAAATTATAGTTTGAAACCCTAACCCTAATGTAAAACCCTAGTTTCTAACCCTAATGTAAAACCCTAGTTTGAAACCCAAACCCTAATTTGAAACCCTAGTTTGAAACCCTAACTCTAATGTAAACCCTAGTTTGAAGCACTAACCCTAATTTAAAACCCATGTTTGAAACCATAACCCTAATGTAAAACCCTAGTTTGAAACCCAAATGTTAAACCCTAATTTGAAACCCAAACCCGAATGATAAACCCTAATTTGAAACCCTATTCCTAATGTAAAACCCTAGTTTGAATACCTAAACCTAATTTGAAACCCTAACCTTAATTTAAACCCCCTGTTTTAAAACCTTACCCTAATGTGAAACCCTAGTTTGAAAACCTAACCCTAATTTTAAACCCTAGTTTGAAACCGTAACCCTAATTTGAAACCCTAGTTTGAAATCCTAACCCAAATGTAAAAGCTTAATTTGAAACCCTAACCCTAATGTAAAACCCTATTTTGTAACCCTAACCCTAATGTAAAACCGTAGTTTGAAACCCTAACCCTAATGTAAACCCTAGTTTGAAACCCTAACCCTAATGTAAAACCCTAGTTTGAAAACCTAACCCTAATTTGAAACCCTAGTTTGAAACCCTAACCCTAATTTGAAACCCTAGTTTGAAACCCTAACCCAAATGTAAAACCCTAGTTTTAAACCGTAACCCTAATGTAAAACCCTATTTTGTAACCCAAACCCTAATGTATAACCGTAGTTTGAAACCCTAACCCTAATGCAAACCCTAGTTTGAAACCCTAACCCTAATGTAAAATCCTTATTTGAAACTCTAACCCTAATTTGAAACCCTAGTTTGAAACCCTAACCCTAATTTGAAAACCCTGTTTGAAACCCTAACCCTAATGTTAAACCCTAGTTTGAAACCCTAACCCTAATGTAAAATCCTAGTTTGAAAGTCTAACCCTAATGTAAAACCCTAGTTTGAAACCCTAAACCCTAATTTGAAACCCTAGTTTTAATCCCTAACCCTAATTTGAAACCCTAACCCTAATTTGAAACCCTACTTTGAAACCCTAACCCTAATGTAAAACCCTAGTTTGAAACCCTAACCCTAATGTAAACCCTAGTTTCAAGCACTAACCCTAATGTAAAACCCTAGTTTGAAACCCTAACCCTAATGTAAAACCCTAGGCTTGAAAGCCCAAACCTATTTTGAAAATATAGTTTGAAACCCTAACCCTAATGTAAATTGCTAGTTTCTAACCCTAATGTAAAACCCTAGTTTGAAACCCAAACCCTAATTTGAAACCCTAGTTTGAAACCCTAACCCTAATGTAAAACCCTAGTTTGAAACCCTAACCCTAATGTAAAACCCTAGTTTGAAACCCAAACCCTAATTTGAAACCCTAGTTTGAAACCCTAACCCTAATGTAAAACCCTAGTTTGAAACCCTAACCCTAATGTAAAACCTAGTTTGAAGCACTAACCCTAATTTAAAACCCCTGTTTGAAACCATAACCCTAATGTAAAACCCTAGTTTGAAACCCAAATGTAAAACCCTAGTTTGAAACCCAAATGTAAAACCCTAATTTGAAACCCAAACCCGAATGATAAACCCTAATTTGAAACCCTATTCCAAATGTAAAACCCTAGTTTGAATCCCTAACCCTAATTTGAAACCCTAACCTTAATTTAAACCCCCTGTTTTAAAACCTTACCCTAATATTAAACCCTAGTTTGAAAACCTAATCCTAATTTGAAACCCTAGTTTGAAACCCTAACCCTAATTTGAAACCCTAGTTTGAAACCCTAACCCAAATGTTAAACCCTAGTTTGAATCCCTAACCCTAATGTAAAACCCTATTTTGTAACCCTAACCCTAATGTAAAACCGTAGTTTAAAACCCTAACCCTAATGCAAACCCTAGTTTGAAACCCTAACCCTAATTTGAAACCCCTGTTTGAAACCCTAACCCTAATGTTAAACCCTAGTTTGAAACCCTAACCCTAATGTAAAACCCTAGTTTGAAAGTCTAACCCTAATGTAAAACCCTAGTTTGAAAACCTAACCCTAATTTGAAACCCTAGTTTTAATCCCTAACCCTAATTTGAAAATCTTGTTTGAAACCCTAACCCTAATTTGAAACCCTACTTTGAAACCCTAACCCTAATGTAAAACCCTAATTTGAAACACTAGTTTGAAACCCTAGCCCTAATGTAAAACCCTAGTTTGAAACCCTAACCCTATTGTAAACCCTAGTTTCAAGCACTAACCCTAATGTAAATCCCTAGTTTGAAACCCTAACCCTAATGTAAAACCCTAGTTTGAAAGCCCAAACCTATTTTGAAATTATAGTTTGAAACCCTAACCCTAATGTAAATTGCTAGTTTCTAACCCAAATGTAAAACCCTAGTTTGAAACCCAAACCCAAATTTGAAACCCTAGTTTGAAATCCTAACCCTAATGTAAAACCCTAGTTTGAAACCCTAACCCTAATGTAAAACCCTAGTTTGAAACCCAAACCCTAATTTGAAACCCTAGTTTGAAACCCTAACCCTAATGTAAAACCCTAGTTTGAAACCCTAACCCTAATGTAAACCCTAGTTTGAAGCACTAACCCTAATTTGAAACCCCTGTTTGAAACCATAACCCTAATGTAAAACCCTAGTTTGAAATCCTAACCCTAATTTGAAACCCTAACACTAATTTGAAACCCTACTTTGAAACCCTAACCATAATTTGAAACCCCTGTTTGAAACCATAACCCTAATGTAAAACCCTAGTTTGAAACCCTAATGTAAAATCCTAATTTGAAACCCAAACCCTATTGATAAACCCTAATTTGAAACCCTAACCCTAATGTAAAACCCTTATTTGATACCCAAACCCTAATGATAAACCCTAATTTGAAACCCTAACCCTAATGTCAAACCCTATTTTGAAACCCCAACCCTAATTTGAAAACCTAGTTTGAAAACCTAACCCTAATGTAAATCCCTAGTTTGAAACCCTAACCCTAATGTAAAACCTAGTTTGAAACCCTAACCCTAATGTAAAACCCTAGTTTGAAACCCAAACCCTAATGTAAAACCCTACTTTGAAACCCAAACCCTAATTTGAAACCCTAGTTTGAAACCCTAACCCTAATGTAAAACCCTAGTTTGAAACCCTAACCCTAATGTAAACTCTAGTTTGAAGCACTAACCCTAATTTGAAACCCCTGTTTGAAACCATAACCCTAATGTAAAACCGTAGTTTGAAACCCAAATGTAAAACCCTAATTTGAAACCCAAACCCTAATGATAAACCCTAATTTGAAACCCTATTCCTAATGTAAAACCCTAGTTTGAATCCCTAACCCTAATTTGAAACCCTAACCTTAATTTAAACCCCCTGTTTTAAAACCTTACCCTAATGTAAAACCCTAGTTTGAATACCTAACCCTAATTTGAAACCCTAGTTTGAAACCGTAACCCTAATTTGAAACCCTAGTTTGAATTCCTAACCCAAATGTAAAACCTTAATTTGAAACCCTAACCCTAATGTAAAACCCTAGTTTGTAAGCCTAACCCTAATTTGAAACCCTAGTTTGAAACCCTTACCCTAATGTAAAACACTATTTTGAAACCCTAACATTAATATGAAACCCCTGTTTGAAATCCTAACCCTATTGTAAAACCCTAGTTTGAAACCCTAACCCTAATTTGAAACCCTAGTTTGAAACCCTAACCCTAATGTAAAACCCTAGTTTGAAACCCTAACCCTAAAGTAAACCCTAGTTTGAAACCCTAACCCTAATGTAAAATCCTAATTTGAAACTCTAACCCTAATTTGAAACCCTAGTTTGAAATACTAACCCTAATTTGAAACCCCTGTTTCAAACTCTAACCTTAATGTTAAACCCTAGTTTGAAACCCTAACCCTAATGTAAAACCCTAGTTTGAATGTCTAACCCTAATGTAAAACCCTTGTTTGAAACCCTAACCCTAATTTGAAACCCTAGTTTTAATCCCTAACCCTAATTTGAAACCCCTGTTTGAAACCCTAACCCTAATTTGAAACCCTACTTTGAAACCCTAACCCTAATGTAAAACCCTAATTTGAAACACTAGTTTGAAACCCTAACCCTAATGTAAAACCCTAGTTTGAAACCCTAACCCTATTGTAAACCCTAGTTTCAAGCACTAACCCTAATGTAAAACCCTAGTTTGAAACCCTAACCCTAATGTAAAACCCTAGTTTGAAACCCAAAACCTAATTTGAAATTATAGTTTGAAACCCTAACCCTAATGTAAAACCCTAGTTTGTAACCCTAACCCAAATGTAAAACCTTAATTTGAAAAACTAACCCTAATGTAAAACCCTTGTTTGTAAGCCTAACCCTAATTTGAAACCCTAGTTTGAAACCCTTACCCTAATGTAAAACACTATTTTGATACCCTAACATTAATATGAAACCCCTGTTTGAAACCCTAACCCTATTGTAAAACCCTAGTTTGAAACCCTAACCCTAATTTGAAACCCTAGTTTGAAACCCTAACCCTAATGTAAAACCCTAGTTTGAAACCCCAAACCTAATTTGAAATTATAGTTTGAAACCCTAACCCTAATGTAAAACCCTAGTTTCTAACCCTAATGTAAAACCCTAGTTTGAAACCCAAACCCTAATTTGAAACCCTAGTTTGAAACCCTAACTCTAATGTAAACCCTAGTTTGAAGCACTAACCCTAATTTAAAACCCATGTTTGAAACCATAACCCTAATGTAAAACCCTAGTTTGAAACCCAAATGTTAAACCCTAATTTGAAACCCAAACCCGAATGATAAACCCTAATTTGAAACCCTATTCCTAATGTAAAACCCTAGTTTGAATACCTAAACCTAATTTGAAACCCTAACCTTAATTTAAACCCCCTGTTTTAAAACCTTACCCTAATGTGAAACCCTAGTTTGAAAACCTAACCCTAATTTTAAACCCTAGTTTGAAACCGTAACCCTAATTTGAAACCCTAGTTTGAAATCCTAACCCAAATGTAAAAGCTTAATTTGAAACCCTAACCCTAATGTAAAACCCTATTTTGTAACCCTAACCCTAATGTAAAACCGTAGTTTGAAACCCTAACCCTAATGTAAACCCTAGTTTGAAACCCTAACCCTAATGTAAAACCCTAGTTTGAAAACCTAACCCTAATTTGAAACCCTAGTTTGAAACCCTAACCCTAATTTGAAACCCTAGTTTGAAACCCTAACCCAAATGTAAAACCCTAGTTTTAAACCGTAACCCTAATGTAAAACCCTATTTTGTAACCCAAACCCTAATGTATAACCGTAGTTTGAAACCCTAACCCTAATGCAAACCCTAGTTTGAAACCCTAACCCTAATGTAAAATCCTTATTTGAAACTCTAACCCTAATTTGAAACCCTAGTTTGAAACCCTAACCCTAATTTGAAAACCCTGTTTGAAACCCTAACCCTAATGTTAAACCCTAGTTTGAAACCCTAACCCTAATGTAAAACCCTAGTTTGAAAGTCTAACCCTAATGTAAAACCCTAGTTTGAAACCCTAAACCCTAATTTGAAACCCTAGTTTTAATCCCTAACCCTAATTTGAAACCCTAACCCTAATTTGAAACCCTACTTTGAAACCCTAACCCTAATGTAAAACCCTAGTTTGAAACCCTAACCCTAATGTAAACCCTAGTTTCAAGCACTAACCCTAATGTAAAACCCTAGTTTGAAACCCTAACCCTAATGTAAAACCCTAGGCTTGAAAGCCCAAACCTATTTTGAAAATATAGTTTGAAACCCTAACCCTAATGTAAATTGCTAGTTTCTAACCCTAATGTAAAACCCTAGTTTGAAACCCAAACCCTAATTTGAAACCCTAGTTTGAAACCCTAACCCTAATGTAAAACCCTAGTTTGAAACCCTAACCCTAATGTAAAACCCTAGTTTGAAACCCAAACCCTAATTTGAAACCCTAGTTTGAAACCCTAACCCTAATGTAAAACCCTAGTTTGAAACCCTAACCCTAATGTAAAACCTAGTTTGAAGCACTAACCCTAATTTAAAACCCCTGTTTGAAACCATAACCCTAATGTAAAACCCTAGTTTGAAACCCAAATGTAAAACCCTAGTTTGAAACCCAAATGTAAAACCCTAATTTGAAACCCAAACCCGAATGATAAACCCTAATTTGAAACCCTATTCCAAATGTAAAACCCTAGTTTGAATCCCTAACCCTAATTTGAAACCCTAACCTTAATTTAAACCCCCTGTTTTAAAACCTTACCCTAATATTAAACCCTAGTTTGAAAACCTAATCCTAATTTGAAACCCTAGTTTGAAACCCTAACCCTAATTTGAAACCCTAGTTTGAAACCCTAACCCAAATGTTAAACCCTAGTTTGAATCCCTAACCCTAATGTAAAACCCTATTTTGTAACCCTAACCCTAATGTAAAACCGTAGTTTAAAACCCTAACCCTAATGCAAACCCTAGTTTGAAACCCTAACCCTAATTTGAAACCCCTGTTTGAAACCCTAACCCTAATGTTAAACCCTAGTTTGAAACCCTAACCCTAATGTAAACCCTAGTTTGAAGCACTAACCCTAATTTAAAACCCCTGTTTGAAACATAACCCTAATGTAAAACCCTAGTTTGAAACCCAAATGTAAAACCCTAATTTGAAACCCAAACCCGAATGATAAACCCTAATTTGAAACCCTATTCCTAATGTAAAACCCTAGTTTGAATCCCTAACCCTAATTTGAAACCCTAACCTTAATTTAAACCCCCTGTTTTAAAACCTTACCCTAATGTTAAACCCTACTTTGAAAACCTAACCCTAATTTTAAACCCTAGTTTGAAACCGTAACCCTAATTTGAAACCCTAGTTTGAAATCCTAACCCAAATGTAAAACCTTAATTTGAAACCCTAACCCTAATGTAAAACCCTATTTTGTAACCCTAACCCAAATGTAAAACCTTAATTTGAAAAACTAACCCTAATGTAAAACCCTTGTTTGTAAGCCTAACCCTAATTTGAAACCCTAGTTTGAAACCCTTACCCTAATGTAAAACACTA
Source organism: Vanacampus margaritifer (assembly GCF_051991255.1). NCBI lineage: Eukaryota > Metazoa > Chordata > Actinopteri > Syngnathiformes > Syngnathidae > Vanacampus > Vanacampus margaritifer. The sequence continues at coordinate 1,390,334 of NC_135437.1, forward strand.
TTTTGATACCCTAACATTAATATGAAACCCCTGTTTGAAACCCTAACCCTATTGTAAAACCCTAGTTTGAAACCCTAACCCTAATTTGAAACCCTAGTTTGAAACCCTAACCCTAATGTAAAACCCTAGTTTGAAACCCCAAACCTAATTTGAAATTATAGTTTGAAACCCTAACCCTAATGTAAAACCCTAGTTTCTAACCCTAATGTAAAACCCTAGTTTGAAACCCAAACCCTAATTTGAAACCCTAGTTTGAAACCCTAACTCTAATGTAAACCCTAGTTTGAAGCACTAACCCTAATTTAAAACCCATGTTTGAAACCATAACCCTAATGTAAAACCCTAGTTTGAAACCCAAATGTTAAACCCTAATTTGAAACCCAAACCCGAATGATAAACCCTAATTTGAAACCCTATTCCTAATGTAAAACCCTAGTTTGAATACCTAAACCTAATTTGAAACCCTAACCTTAATTTAAACCCCCTGTTTTAAAACCTTACCCTAATGTGAAACCCTAGTTTGAAAACCTAACCCTAATTTTAAACCCTAGTTTGAAACCGTAACCCTAATTTGAAACCCTAGTTTGAAATCCTAACCCAAATGTAAAAGCTTAATTTGAAACCCTAACCCTAATGTAAAACCCTATTTTGTAACCCTAACCCTAATGTAAAACCGTAGTTTGAAACCCTAACCCTAATGTAAACCCTAGTTTGAAACCCTAACCCTAATGTAAAACCCTAGTTTGAAAACCTAACCCTAATTTGAAACCCTAGTTTGAAACCCTAACCCTAATTTGAAACCCTAGTTTGAAACCCTAACCCAAATGTAAAACCCTAGTTTTAAACCGTAACCCTAATGTAAAACCCTATTTTGTAACCCAAACCCTAATGTATAACCGTAGTTTGAAACCCTAACCCTAATGCAAACCCTAGTTTGAAACCCTAACCCTAATGTAAAATCCTTATTTGAAACTCTAACCCTAATTTGAAACCCTAGTTTGAAACCCTAACCCTAATTTGAAAACCCTGTTTGAAACCCTAACCCTAATGTTAAACCCTAGTTTGAAACCCTAACCCTAATGTAAAACCCTAGTTTGAAAGTCTAACCCTAATGTAAAACCCTAGTTTGAAACCCTAAACCCTAATTTGAAACCCTAGTTTTAATCCCTAACCCTAATTTGAAACCCTAACCCTAATTTGAAACCCTACTTTGAAACCCTAACCCTAATGTAAAACCCTAGTTTGAAACCCTAACCCTAATGTAAACCCTAGTTTCAAGCACTAACCCTAATGTAAAACCCTAGTTTGAAACCCTAACCCTAATGTAAAACCCTAGGCTTGAAAGCCCAAACCTATTTTGAAAATATAGTTTGAAACCCTAACCCTAATGTAAATTGCTAGTTTCTAACCCTAATGTAAAACCCTAGTTTGAAACCCAAACCCTAATTTGAAACCCTAGTTTGAAACCCTAACCCTAATGTAAAACCCTAGTTTGAAACCCTAACCCTAATGTAAAACCCTAGTTTGAAACCCAAACCCTAATTTGAAACCCTAGTTTGAAACCCTAACCCTAATGTAAAACCCTAGTTTGAAACCCTAACCCTAATGTAAAACCTAGTTTGAAGCACTAACCCTAATTTAAAACCCCTGTTTGAAACCATAACCCTAATGTAAAACCCTAGTTTGAAACCCAAATGTAAAACCCTAGTTTGAAACCCAAATGTAAAACCCTAATTTGAAACCCAAACCCGAATGATAAACCCTAATTTGAAACCCTATTCCAAATGTAAAACCCTAGTTTGAATCCCTAACCCTAATTTGAAACCCTAACCTTAATTTAAACCCCCTGTTTTAAAACCTTACCCTAATATTAAACCCTAGTTTGAAAACCTAATCCTAATTTGAAACCCTAGTTTGAAACCCTAACCCTAATTTGAAACCCTAGTTTGAAACCCTAACCCAAATGTTAAACCCTAGTTTGAATCCCTAACCCTAATGTAAAACCCTATTTTGTAACCCTAACCCTAATGTAAAACCGTAGTTTAAAACCCTAACCCTAATGCAAACCCTAGTTTGAAACCCTAACCCTAATTTGAAACCCCTGTTTGAAACCCTAACCCTAATGTTAAACCCTAGTTTGAAACCCTAACCCTAATGTAAAACCCTAGTTTGAAAGTCTAACCCTAATGTAAAACCCTAGTTTGAAAACCTAACCCTAATTTGAAACCCTAGTTTTAATCCCTAACCCTAATTTGAAAATCTTGTTTGAAACCCTAACCCTAATTTGAAACCCTACTTTGAAACCCTAACCCTAATGTAAAACCCTAATTTGAAACACTAGTTTGAAACCCTAGCCCTAATGTAAAACCCTAGTTTGAAACCCTAACCCTATTGTAAACCCTAGTTTCAAGCACTAACCCTAATGTAAATCCCTAGTTTGAAACCCTAACCCTAATGTAAAACCCTAGTTTGAAAGCCCAAACCTATTTTGAAATTATAGTTTGAAACCCTAACCCTAATGTAAATTGCTAGTTTCTAACCCAAATGTAAAACCCTAGTTTGAAACCCAAACCCAAATTTGAAACCCTAGTTTGAAATCCTAACCCTAATGTAAAACCCTAGTTTGAAACCCTAACCCTAATGTAAAACCCTAGTTTGAAACCCAAACCCTAATTTGAAACCCTAGTTTGAAACCCTAACCCTAATGTAAAACCCTAGTTTGAAACCCTAACCCTAATGTAAACCCTAGTTTGAAGCACTAACCCTAATTTGAAACCCCTGTTTGAAACCATAACCCTAATGTAAAACCCTAGTTTGAAATCCTAACCCTAATTTGAAACCCTAACACTAATTTGAAACCCTACTTTGAAACCCTAACCATAATTTGAAACCCCTGTTTGAAACCATAACCCTAATGTAAAACCCTAGTTTGAAACCCTAATGTAAAATCCTAATTTGAAACCCAAACCCTAATGATAAACCCTAATTTGAAACCCTAACCCTAATGTAAAACCCTTATTTGATACCCAAACCCTAATGATAAACCCTAATTTGAAACCCTAACCCTAATGTCAAACCCTATTTTGAAACCCCAACCCTAATTTGAAAACCTAGTTTGAAAACCTAACCCTAATGTAAATCCCTAGTTTGAAACCCTAACCCTAATGTAAAACCTAGTTTGAAACCCTAACCCTAATGTAAAACCCTAGTTTGAAACCCAAACCCTAATGTAAAACCCTACTTTGAAACCCAAACCCTAATTTGAAACCCTAGTTTGAAACCCTAACCCTAATGTAAAACCCTAGTTTGAAACCCTAACCCTAATGTAAACTCTAGTTTGAAGCACTAACCCTAATTTGAAACCCCTGTTTGAAACCATAACCCTAATGTAAAACCGTAGTTTGAAACCCAAATGTAAAACCCTAATTTGAAACCCAAACCCTAATGATAAACCCTAATTTGAAACCCTATTCCTAATGTAAAACCCTAGTTTGAATCCCTAACCCTAATTTGAAACCCTAACCTTAATTTAAACCCCCTGTTTTAAAACCTTACCCTAATGTAAAACCCTAGTTTGAATACCTAACCCTAATTTGAAACCCTAGTTTGAAACCGTAACCCTAATTTGAAACCCTAGTTTGAATTCCTAACCCAAATGTAAAACCTTAATTTGAAACCCTAACCCTAATGTAAAACCCTAGTTTGTAAGCCTAACCCTAATTTGAAACCCTAGTTTGAAACCCTTACCCTAATGTAAAACACTATTTTGAAACCCTAACATTAATATGAAACCCCTGTTTGAAATCCTAACCCTATTGTAAAACCCTAGTTTGAAACCCTAACCCTAATTTGAAACCCTAGTTTGAAACCCTAACCCTAATGTAAAACCCTAGTTTGAAACCCTAACCCTAAAGTAAACCCTAGTTTGAAACCCTAACCCTAATGTAAAATCCTAATTTGAAACTCTAACCCCAATTTGAAACCCTAGTTTGAAATACTAACCCTAATTTGAAACCCCTGTTTCAAACTCTAACCTTAATGTTAAACCCTAGTTTGAAACCCTAACCCTAATGTAAAACCCTAGTTTGAATGTCTAACCCTAATGTAAAACCCTTGTTTGAAACCCTAACCCTAATTTGAAACCCTAGTTTTAATCCCTAACCCTAATTTGAAACCCCTGTTTGAAACCCTAACCCTAATTTGAAACCCTACTTTGAAACCCTAACCCTAATGTAAAACCCTAATTTGAAACACTAGTTTGAAACCCTAACCCTAATGTAAAACCCTAGTTTGAAACCCTAACCCTATTGTAAACCCTAGTTTCAAGCACTAACCCTAATGTAAAACCCTAGTTTGAAACCCTAACCCTAATGTAAAACCCTAGTTTGAAACCCAAAACCTAATTTGAAATTATAGTTTGAAACCCTAACCCTAATGTAAAACCCTAGTTTGAAACCCTAACCCTAATGTAAACCCTAGTTTGAAGCACTAACCCTAATTTAAAACCCCTGTTTGAAACATAACCCTAATGTAAAACCCTAGTTTGAAACCCAAATGTAAAACCCTAATTTGAAACCCAAACCCGAATGATAAACCCTAATTTGAAACCCTATTCCTAATGTAAAACCCTAGTTTGAATCCCTAACCCTAATTTGAAACCCTAACCTTAATTTAAACCCCCTGTTTTAAAACCTTACCCTAATGTTAAACCCTACTTTGAAAACCTAACCCTAATTTTAAACCCTAGTTTGAAACCGTAACCCTAATTTGAAACCCTAGTTTGAAATCCTAACCCAAATGTAAAACCTTAATTTGAAACCCTAACCCTAATGTAAAACCCTATTTTGTAACCCTAACCCAAATGTAAAACCTTAATTTGAAAAACTAACCCTAATGTAAAACCCTTGTTTGTAAGCCTAACCCTAATTTGAAACCCTAGTTTGAAACCCTTACCCTAATGTAAAACACTATTTTGATACCCTAACATTAATATGAAACCCCTGTTTGAAACCCTAACCCTATTGTAAAACCCTAGTTTGAAACCCTAACCCTAATTTGAAACCCTAGTTTGAAACCCTAACCCTAATGTAAAACCCTAGTTTGAAACCCCAAACCTAATTTGAAATTATAGTTTGAAACCCTAACCCTAATGTAAAACCCTAGTTTCTAACCCTAATGTAAAACCCTAGTTTGAAACCCAAACCCTAATTTGAAACCCTAGTTTGAAACCCTAACTCTAATGTAAACCCTAGTTTGAAGCACTAACCCTAATTTAAAACCCATGTTTGAAACCATAACCCTAATGTAAAACCCTAGTTTGAAACCCAAATGTTAAACCCTAATTTGAAACCCAAACCCGAATGATAAACCCTAATTTGAAACCCTATTCCTAATGTAAAACCCTAGTTTGAATACCTAAACCTAATTTGAAACCCTAACCTTAATTTAAACCCCCTGTTTTAAAACCTTACCCTAATGTGAAACCCTAGTTTGAAAACCTAACCCTAATTTTAAACCCTAGTTTGAAACCGTAACCCTAATTTGAAACCCTAGTTTGAAATCCTAACCCAAATGTAAAAGCTTAATTTGAAACCCTAACCCTAATGTAAAACCCTATTTTGTAACCCTAACCCTAATGTAAAACCGTAGTTTGAAACCCTAACCCTAATGTAAACCCTAGTTTGAAACCCTAACCCTAATGTAAAACCCTAGTTTGAAAACCTAACCCTAATTTGAAACCCTAGTTTGAAACCCTAACCCTAATTTGAAACCCTAGTTTGAAACCCTAACCCAAATGTAAAACCCTAGTTTTAAACCGTAACCCTAATGTAAAACCCTATTTTGTAACCCAAACCCTAATGTATAACCGTAGTTTGAAACCCTAACCCTAATGCAAACCCTAGTTTGAAACCCTAACCCTAATGTAAAATCCTTATTTGAAACTCTAACCCTAATTTGAAACCCTAGTTTGAAACCCTAACCCTAATTTGAAAACCCTGTTTGAAACCCTAACCCTAATGTTAAACCCTAGTTTGAAACCCTAACCCTAATGTAAAACCCTAGTTTGAAAGTCTAACCCTAATGTAAAACCCTAGTTTGAAACCCTAAACCCTAATTTGAAACCCTAGTTTTAATCCCTAACCCTAATTTGAAACCCTAACCCTAATTTGAAACCCTACTTTGAAACCCTAACCCTAATGTAAAACCCTAGTTTGAAACCCTAACCCTAATGTAAACCCTAGTTTCAAGCACTAACCCTAATGTAAAACCCTAGTTTGAAACCCTAACCCTAATGTAAAACCCTAGGCTTGAAAGCCCAAACCTATTTTGAAAATATAGTTTGAAACCCTAACCCTAATGTAAATTGCTAGTTTCTAACCCTAATGTAAAACCCTAGTTTGAAACCCAAACCCTAATTTGAAACCCTAGTTTGAAACCCTAACCCTAATGTAAAACCCTAGTTTGAAACCCTAACCCTAATGTAAAACCCTAGTTTGAAACCCAAACCCTAATTTGAAACCCTAGTTTGAAACCCTAACCCTAATGTAAAACCCTAGTTTGAAACCCTAACCCTAATGTAAAACCTAGTTTGAAGCACTAACCCTAATTTAAAACCCCTGTTTGAAACCATAACCCTAATGTAAAACCCTAGTTTGAAACCCAAATGTAAAACCCTAGTTTGAAACCCAAATGTAAAACCCTAATTTGAAACCCAAACCCGAATGATAAACCCTAATTTGAAACCCTATTCCAAATGTAAAACCCTAGTTTGAATCCCTAACCCTAATTTGAAACCCTAACCTTAATTTAAACCCCCTGTTTTAAAACCTTACCCTAATATTAAACCCTAGTTTGAAAACCTAATCCTAATTTGAAACCCTAGTTTGAAACCCTAACCCTAATTTGAAACCCTAGTTTGAAACCCTAACCCAAATGTTAAACCCTAGTTTGAATCCCTAACCCTAATGTAAAACCCTATTTTGTAACCCTAACCCTAATGTAAAACCGTAGTTTAAAACCCTAACCCTAATGCAAACCCTAGTTTGAAACCCTAACCCTAATTTGAAACCCCTGTTTGAAACCCTAACCCTAATGTTAAACCCTAGTTTGAAACCCTAACCCTAATGTAAAACCCTAGTTTGAAAGTCTAACCCTAATGTAAAACCCTAGTTTGAAAACCTAACCCTAATTTGAAACCCTAGTTTTAATCCCTAACCCTAATTTGAAAATCTTGTTTGAAACCCTAACCCTAATTTGAAACCCTACTTTGAAACCCTAACCCTAATGTAAAACCCTAATTTGAAACACTAGTTTGAAACCCTAGCCCTAATGTAAAACCCTAGTTTGAAACCCTAACCCTATTGTAAACCCTAGTTTCAAGCACTAACCCTAATGTAAATCCCTAGTTTGAAACCCTAACCCTAATGTAAAACCCTAGTTTGAAAGCCCAAACCTATTTTGAAATTATAGTTTGAAACCCTAACCCTAATGTAAATTGCTAGTTTCTAACCCAAATGTAAAACCCTAGTTTGAAACCCAAACCCAAATTTGAAACCCTAGTTTGAAATCCTAACCCTAATGTAAAACCCTAGTTTGAAACCCTAACCCTAATGTAAAACCCTAGTTTGAAACCCAAACCCTAATTTGAAACCCTAGTTTGAAACCCTAACCCTAATGTAAAACCCTAGTTTGAAACCCTAACCCTAATGTAAACCCTAGTTTGAAGCACTAACCCTAATTTGAAACCCCTGTTTGAAACCATAACCCTAATGTAAAACCCTAGTTTGAAATCCTAACCCTAATTTGAAACCCTAACACTAATTTGAAACCCTACTTTGAAACCCTAACCATAATTTGAAACCCCTGTTTGAAACCATAACCCTAATGTAAAACCCTAGTTTGAAACCCTAATGTAAAATCCTAATTTGAAACCCAAACCCTAATGATAAACCCTAATTTGAAACCCTAACCCTAATGTAAAACCCTTATTTGATACCCAAACCCTAATGATAAACCCTAATTTGAAACCCTAACCCTAATGTCAAACCCTATTTTGAAACCCCAACCCTAATTTGAAAACCTAGTTTGAAAACCTAACCCTAATGTAAATCCCTAGTTTGAAACCCTAACCCTAATGTAAAACCTAGTTTGAAACCCTAACCCTAATGTAAAACCCTAGTTTGAAACCCAAACCCTAATGTAAAACCCTACTTTGAAACCCAAACCCTAATTTGAAACCCTAGTTTGAAACCCTAACCCTAATGTAAAACCCTAGTTTGAAACCCTAACCCTAATGTAAACTCTAGTTTGAAGCACTAACCCTAATTTGAAACCCCTGTTTGAAACCATAACCCTAATGTAAAACCGTAGTTTGAAACCCAAATGTAAAACCCTAATTTGAAACCCAAACCCTAATGATAAACCCTAATTTGAAACCCTATTCCTAATGTAAAACCCTAGTTTGAATCCCTAACCCTAATTTGAAACCCTAACCTTAATTTAAACCCCCTGTTTTAAAACCTTACCCTAATGTAAAACCCTAGTTTGAATACCTAACCCTAATTTGAAACCCTAGTTTGAAACCGTAACCCTAATTTGAAACCCTAGTTTGAATTCCTAACCCAAATGTAAAACCTTAATTTGAAACCCTAACCCTAATGTAAAACCCTAGTTTGTAAGCCTAACCCTAATTTGAAACCCTAGTTTGAAACCCTTACCCTAATGTAAAACACTATTTTGAAACCCTAACATTAATATGAAACCCCTGTTTGAAATCCTAACCCTATTGTAAAACCCTAGTTTGAAACCCTAACCCTAATTTGAAACCCTAGTTTGAAACCCTAACCCTAATGTAAAACCCTAGTTTGAAACCCTAACCCTAAAGTAAACCCTAGTTTGAAACCCTAACCCTAATGTAAAATCCTAATTTGAAACTCTAACCCTAATTTGAAACCCTAGTTTGAAATACTAACCCTAATTTGAAACCCCTGTTTCAAACTCTAACCTTAATGTTAAACCCTAGTTTGAAACCCTAACCCTAATGTAAAACCCTAGTTTGAATGTCTAACCCTAATGTAAAACCCTTGTTTGAAACCCTAACCCTAATTTGAAACCCTAGTTTTAATCCCTAACCCTAATTTGAAACCCCTGTTTGAAACCCTAACCCTAATTTGAAACCCTACTTTGAAACCCTAACCCTAATGTAAAACCCTAATTTGAAACACTAGTTTGAAACCCTAACCCTAATGTAAAACCCTAGTTTGAAACCCTAACCCTATTGTAAACCCTAGTTTCAAGCACTAACCCTAATGTAAAACCCTAGTTTGAAACCCTAACCCTAATGTAAAACCCTAGTTTGAAACCCAAAACCTAATTTGAAATTATAGTTTGAAACCCTAACCCTAATGTAAAACCCTAGTTTGAAACCCTAACCCTAATGTAAACCCTAGTTTGAAGCACTAACCCTAATTTAAAACCCCTGTTTGAAACATAACCCTAATGTAAAACCCTAGTTTGAAACCCAAATGTAAAACCCTAATTTGAAACCCAAACCCGAATGATAAACCCTAATTTGAAACCCTATTCCTAATGTAAAACCCTAGTTTGAATCCCTAACCCTAATTTGAAACCCTAACCTTAATTTAAACCCCCTGTTTTAAAACCTTACCCTAATGTTAAACCCTACTTTGAAAACCTAACCCTAATTTTAAACCCTAGTTTGAAACCGTAACCCTAATTTGAAACCCTAGTTTGAAATCCTAACCCAAATGTAAAACCTTAATTTGAAACCCTAACCCTAATGTAAAACCCTATTTTGTAACCCTAACCCAAATGTAAAACCTTAATTTGAAAAACTAACCCTAATGTAAAACCCTTGTTTGTAAGCCTAACCCTAATTTGAAACCCTAGTTTGAAACCCTTTCCCTAATGTAAAACACTATTTTGATACCCTAACATTAATATGAAACCCCTGTTTGAAACCCTAACCCTATTGTAAAACCCTAGTTTGAAACCCTAACCCGAATTTGAAACCCTAGTTTGAAACCCTAACCCTAATGTAAAACCCTAGTTTGAAACCCCAAACCTAATTTGAAATTATAGTTTGAAACCCTAACCCTAATGTAAAACCCTAGTTTCTAACCCTAATGTAAAACCCTAGTTTGAAACCCAAACCCTAATTTGAAACCCTAGTTTGAAACCCTAACTCTAATGTAAACCCTAGTTTGAAGCACTAACCCTAATTTAAAACCCATGTTTGAAACCATAACCCTAATGTAAAACCCTAGTTTGAAACCCAAATGTTAAACCCTAATTTGAAACCCAAACCCGAATGATAAACCCTAATTTGAAACCCTATTCCTAATGTAAAACCCTAGTTTGAATACCTAAACCTAATTTGAAACCCTAACCTTAATTTAAACCCCCTGTTTTAAAACCTTACCCTAATGTGAAACCCTAGTTTGAAAACCTAACCCTAATTTTAAACCCTAGTTTGAAACCGTAACCCTAATTTGAAACCCTAGTTTGAAATCCTAACCCAAATGTAAAAGCTTAATTTGAAACCCTAACCCTAATGTAAAACCCTATTTTGTAACCCTAACCCTAATGTAAAACCGTAGTTTGAAACCCTAACCCTAATGTAAACCCTAGTTTGAAACCCTAACCCTAATGTAAAACCCTAGTTTGAAAACCTAACCCTAATTTGAAACCCTAGTTTGAAACCCTAACCCTAATTTGAAACCCTAGTTTGAAACCCTAACCCAAATGTAAAACCCTAGTTTTAAACCGTAACCCTAATGTAAAACCCTATTTTGTAACCCAAACCCTAATGTATAACCGTAGTTTGAAACCCTAACCCTAATGCAAACCCTAGTTTGAAACCCTAACCCTAATGTAAAATCCTTATTTGAAACTCTAACCCTAATTTGAAACCCTAGTTTGAAACCCTAACCCTAATTTGAAAACCCTGTTTGAAACCCTAACCCTAATGTTAAACCCTAGTTTGAAACCCTAACCCTAATGTAAAACCCTAGTTTGAAAGTCTAACCCTAATGTAAAACCCTAGTTTGAAACCCTAAACCCTAATTTGAAACCCTAGTTTTAATCCCTAACCCTAATTTGAAACCCTAACCCTAATTTGAAACCCTACTTTGAAACCCTAACCCTAATGTAAAACCCTAGTTTGAAACCCTAACCCTAATGTAAACCCTAGTTTCAAGCACTAACCCTAATGTAAAACCCTAGTTTGAAACCCTAACCCTAATGTAAAACCCTAGGCTTGAAAGCCCAAACCTATTTTGAAAATATAGTTTGAAACCCTAACCCTAATGTAAATTGCTAGTTTCTAACCCTAATGTAAAACCCTAGTTTGAAACCCAAACCCTAATTTGAAACCCTAGTTTGAAACCCTAACCCTAATGTAAAACCCTAGTTTGAAACCCTAACCCTAATGTAAAACCCTAGTTTGAAACCCAAACCCTAATTTGAAACCCTAGTTTGAAACCCTAACCCTAATGTAAAACCCTAGTTTGAAACCCTAACCCTAATGTAAAACCTAGTTTGAAGCACTAACCCTAATTTAAAACCCCTGTTTGAAACCATAACCCTAATGTAAAACCCTAGTTTGAAACCCAAATGTAAAACCCTAGTTTGAAACCCAAATGTAAAACCCTAATTTGAAACCCAAACCCGAATGATAAACCCTAATTTGAAACCCTATTCCAAATGTAAAACCCTAGTTTGAATCCCTAACCCTAATTTGAAACCCTAACCTTAATTTAAACCCCCTGTTTTAAAACCTTACCCTAATATTAAACCCTAGTTTGAAAACCTAATCCTAATTTGAAACCCTAGTTTGAAACCCTAACCCTAATTTGAAACCCTAGTTTGAAACCCTAACCCAAATGTTAAACCCTAGTTTGAATCCCTAACCCTAATGTAAAACCCTATTTTGTAACCCTAACCCTAATGTAAAACCGTAGTTTAAAACCCTAACCCTAATGCAAACCCTAGTTTGAAACCCTAACCCTAATTTGAAACCCCTGTTTGAAACCCTAACCCTAATGTTAAACCCTAGTTTGAAACCCTAACCCTAATGTAAAACCCTAGTTTGAAAGTCTAACCCTAATGTAAAACCCTAGTTTGAAAACCTAACCCTAATTTGAAACCCTAGTTTTAATCCCTAACCCTAATTTGAAAATCTTGTTTGAAACCCTAACCCTAATTTGAAACCCTACTTTGAAACCCTAACCCTAATGTAAAACCCTAATTTGAAACACTAGTTTGAAACCCTAGCCCTAATGTAAAACCCTAGTTTGAAACCCTAACCCTATTGTAAACCCTAGTTTCAAGCACTAACCCTAATGTAAATCCCTAGTTTGAAACCCTAACCCTAATGTAAAACCCTAGTTTGAAAGCCCAAACCTATTTTGAAATTATAGTTTGAAACCCTAACCCTAATGTAAATTGCTAGTTTCTAACCCAAATGTAAAACCCTAGTTTGAAACCCAAACCCAAATTTGAAACCCTAGTTTGAAATCCTAACCCTAATGTAAAACCCTAGTTTGAAACCCTAACCCTAATGTAAAACCCTAGTTTGAAACCCAAACCCTAATTTGAAACCCTAGTTTGAAACCCTAACCCTAATGTAAAACCCTAGTTTGAAACCCTAACCCTAATGTAAACCCTAGTTTGAAGCACTAACCCTAATTTGAAACCCCTGTTTGAAACCATAACCCTAATGTAAAACCCTAGTTTGAAATCCTAACCCTAATTTGAAACCCTAACACTAATTTGAAACCCTACTTTGAAACCCTAACCATAATTTGAAACCCCTGTTTGAAACCATAACCCTAATGTAAAACCCTAGTTTGAAACCCTAATGTAAAATCCTAATTTGAAACCCAAACCCTAATGATAAACCCTAATTTGAAACCCTAACCCTAATGTAAAACCCTTATTTGATACCCAAACCCTAATGATAAACCCTAATTTGAAACCCTAACCCTAATGTCAAACCCTATTTTGAAACCCCAACCCTAATTTGAAAACCTAGTTTGAAAACCTAACCCTAATGTAAATCCCTAGTTTGAAACCCTAACCCTAATGTAAAACCTAGTTTGAAACCCTAACCCTAATGTAAAACCCTAGTTTGAAACCCTAACCCTAATTTGAAACCCTAATTTGAAACCCTAACCCTAATATAAAACCCTAGTTTGAAACCCTAACCCTAATTTAAAACCCTAGTTAAAAACCCTAACCCTAATTTGAAACCCCTGTTTGAAACCATAACCCTAATGTAAAACCCTAGTTTGAAACCCAAATGTAAAACCCTAATTGGAAACCCAAACCCTAATGATAAACCCTAATTTGAAACCCTAATCCTAATGTAAAACCCTAGTTTGAAACCCTAACCCTAATTTGAAACCCTAGTTTGAAACCCTCACCTTAATTTAAACCCCCTGTTTTAAAACCTTACCCTAATGTAAAACCCTAGTTTGAAAACCTAACCCTAATTTGAAACCCTAGTTTGAAACCGTAACCCTAATTTGAAACCCTAGTTTGAAACCCTAACCCAAATGTAAAACCCTAATTGGAAACCCAAACCCTAATGATAAACCCTAATTTGAAACCCTAATCCTAATGTAAAACCCTAGTTTGAAACCCTAACCCTAATTTGAAACCCTAGTTTGAAACCCTAACCCTAATTTAAACCCCCTGTTTTAAAACCTTACCCTAATGTAAAACCCTAGTTTGAAAACCTAACCCTAATTTGAAACCCTAGTTTGAAACCCTAACCCTAATTTGAAACCCTAGTTTGAAACCCTAACCCAAATGTAAAACCCTAGTTTGAAACCCTATCCCTAATGTAAAACCCTATTTTGTAACCCTAACCCTAATAAAAAACCGTAGTTTGAAAACCTAACCCTAATGCAAACCCTAGTTTGAAACCCTAACCCTAATGTAAAATCCTTATTTGAAACTCTAACCCTAATTTGAAACCCTAGTTTGAAACCCTAACCTTAATGTAAACCCTAGTTTGAAGCACTAACCCTAATGTTAAACCCTAGTTTGAAACCCTAACCCTAATGTAAAACCCTAGTTTGAAACCCCAAACCTAATTTGAAACTATAGTTTGAAACCCTAAAACAAATGTAAAACCCTTGTTTGAAACCCTAACCCTAATGTTAAACCGCAGTTTGAAACCCTAACCCTAATGTAAAACCCTAGTTTGAAACCCTAACCCTAATTTGAAACCCTAGTTTGAAACCCTAACCCTAATGTAAAACCCTATTTTGAAATCCTAACCCTAATTTGAAACCCTAACACTAATTTGAAACCCTACTTTGAAACCCTAACCATAATTTGAAACCCCTGTTTGAAACCATAACCCTAATGTAAAACCCGAGTTTGAAACCCTAATGTAAAACCCTAATTTGAAACCCAAACCCAAATGATAAACCCTAATTTGAAACCCTAACCCTAATGTAAAACCCTTATTTGAAACCCAAACCCTAATGATAAACCCTAATTTGAAACCCTAACCCTAATGTCAAACCCTATTTTGAAACCCCAACTCTAATTTAAAACCCTAGTTTGAAACCCTAACCCTAATAAAAAACCCTAGTTTGAAACCCTAACCCTAATTTGAAACCCTAGTTTGAAACCCCAACCCTAATGTCAAACCCTATTTTGAAACCCCAACCCTAATTTGAAACCCTAGTTTGAAAACCTAACCCTAATGTAAAACCCTAGTTTGAAACCCTAACCCTAATGTAAAACCTAGTTTGAAACCCTAACCCTAATGTAAAACCCTAGTTTGAAACCCTAACCCTAATTTGAAACCCTAATTTGAAACCCTAACACTAATATAAAACCCTAGTTTGAAACCCTAACCCTAATTTGAAACCCTAGTTTGAAACCAAAACCCTAATGTAAAACCCGAGTTTGAAACCCAAACCCTAATTTAAAACCCTAGTTTAAAACCCTAACCCTAATGTAAAACCCTAGTTTGAAACCCTAACCCTAATGTTAAACCTAGTTTGAAACCCTAATCCTAATGTAAAACCCCAGTTTGAAACCCTAACCCTAATTTGAAACCGTAGTTTGAAACCCTAACCCTAATGTAAACCCCCTGTTTTAAAACCTTACCCTAATGTAAAACCCTAGTTTGAAAACCTAACCCTAATTTGAAACTCTAGTTTGAAACCCTAATGTAAAACCCTAATTAGAAACCCAAACCCTAGTGATAAACCCTTATTTGAAACCCAAACCCTAATGTAAAACCCTAATTTGAAACCCAAACCCTAATGATAAACCCTAATTTGAAACCCTAACCCTAATGTCAAACCCTATTTTGAAACCCCAACCCTAATTTGAAACCCTAGTTTGAAATACTAACCCTAATTTGAAACCCCTGTTTCAAACTCTAACCTAAATGTTAAACCCTAGTTTGAAACCCTAACCCTAATTTGAAACCCTAGTTTAAAACCCTAACCCTAATGTTAAACCCTAGTTTGAAACCCTAACCCTAATGTAAACCCTAGTTTAAAACCCTAATCCTAATGTAAAACCCCAGTTTGAAACCCTAAACCTAATTTGAAACCCTAGTTTGAAACCCTAACCCTAATTTAAACCCCCTGTTTTAAAACCTTACACTAATGTAAAACCCTAGTTTGAAAACCTAACCCTAATTTGAAACCCTAGTTTGAAACCCTAACCCTAATTTGAAACCCTAGTTTGAAAAACTAATCCTAATGTAAAACCCTAGTTTTAAACCCTAACCCTAATGTAAACCCTAGTTTAAAACCCTAATCCTAATGTAAAACCCCAGTTTGAAACCCTAAACCTAATTTGAAACCCTAGTTTGAAACCCTAACCCTAATTTAAACCCCCTGTTTTAAAACCTTACACTAATGTAAAACCCTAGTTTGAAAACCTAACCCTAATTTGAAACCCTAGTTTGAAACCCTAACCCTAATTTGAAACCCTAGTTTGAAACCCTAACCCTAATTTGAAACCCTAGTTTGAAAAACTAATCCTAATGTAAAACCCTAGTTTTAAACCCTAACCCTAATGTAAAACCCTATTTTGTAACCCTAACCCTAATATAAAACCGTAGTTTGAAACCCTAACCCTAATTTGAAACCCTAGTTTGAAACCCTAACCATAATGTAAAACCCTTGTTTGAAACCCAAACCCTAATGTTAAACCCCAGTTTGAAACCCTAACCCTAATTTGAAACCCTAGTTTGAAACCCTAACCCTAATATTAAACCCTAGTTTGAAACCCTAACCCTAATTTGAAGCCCTAGTTTGAAACCCAAACCCTAATGTAAAACCCTTGTTTGAAACCCTAACCCTCATGTAAAACCCTTTTTTGTAACCCTAACCCTAATGTAAAACCCTAGTTTGAAACCCTAACCCTAATGTAAAACCCTAGTTTGAAACCCTAACCCTAATTTGAAACCCTAACCCTAATGTAAAACACTAGTTTGAAACCCTAACCCTAATGTAAAAGCCTAGTTTGAAACCCTTACCCTAATTTAAACCCCCTTTTTTAAACCCTAACACTAATGTAAAACCCTATTTTGAAAACCTAACCCTAATTTGAAACCTTAGTTTGAAACCCTAACCCTAATGTAAAACCCTAGTTTAAAAACCTAACCCTAATGTAAACCCTCGTTTGAAACCCTAACCCTAATGTAAAATCCTAATTTGAAACTCTAACCCTAATTTGAAACCTTAGTTTGAAACCCTAACCCTAATATGAAACTAGTTTCCCTAGTTTGAAACCCTAGCCCTAATTTGAAACCCTAGTTTGAAACCCTACTCCTAATTTGAAACCCTAGTTTGAAACCCTAACCCTAATGTAAAACCCTAGTTTGAAACCCTAACCTTAATGTAAACCCTAGTTTGAAACCCTAATCCTAATGTAAAACCCTAGTTTGAAACCCTAACCCTAATTTGAAACCCTAGTTTGAAACCCTAACCCTAATGTAAAACTCTAGTTTGAAACCCTAACCCTAATTTGAAACCCTAGTTTGAAACCCTAACGCTAATGTAAAACCCTAGATTGAAACCCTAACCCTAATGTAAACCCTAGTTTGAAACCCAAACCCTAATGTAAAACCCGAGTTTGAAACCCTAACCCTAATTAGAAACCCTAGTTTGAAGCCCTAACCCTAATTTGAAACCCTAGTTTAAAACCCTAACCCTAATGTAAAACCCTAGTTTGAAACCCTAACCCTAATGTAAACCCTAGTTTGAAACCCTAACCCTAATGTCAAACCCTATTTTGAAACCCCAACCCTAATTTGAAACCCTAGTTTGAAAACCTAACCCTAATGTAAAACCCTAGTTTGAAACCATAACACTAATGTAAAACCTAGTTTGAAACCCTAACCCTAATGTAAAACCCTAGTTTGAAACCCTAACCCTAATTTGAAACCCTAATTTGAAACCCTAACCCTAATATAAAACCCAAGTTTGAAACCCTAACCCTAATTTGAAACCCTAGTTTGAAAACCTAACCCTAATGTAAAACCCTAATTGGAAACCCAAACCCTAATGATAAACCCTAATTTGAAACCCTAATCCTAATGTAAAACCCTAGTTTGAAACCCTAACCCTAATTTGAAACCCCTGTTTGAAACCCTAACCCTAATGTAAAACCCAAGTTTGAAAACCTAACCCTAATTTGAAACCCTAGTTTGAAACCGTAACCCTAATTTGAAACCCTAGTTTGAAACCCTAACCCAAATGTAAAACCCTAGTTTGAAACTCTAACCCTAATGTAAAACCCTATTTTGTAACCCTAACCCTAATGTAAAACCGTAGTTTGAAACCCTAACCCTAATGTAAACCCTAGTTTGAAAGCCTAACCCTAATGTAAAACCCTAGTTTGAAACCCCAACCCTAATTTGAAACCCTAGTTTGAAACCCTAACCCAAATGTAAAATCCTAGTTTGAAACCCTATCCCTAATGTAAAACCCTATTTTGTAACCCTAACCCTAATAAAAAACAGTAGTTTGAAAACCTAACCCTAATGCAAACCCTAGTTTGAAACCCTAACCCTAATGTAAAATCCTTATTTGAAACTCTAACCCTAATTTGAAACCCTAGTTTGAAACCCTAACCCTAATTTGAAACCCCTGTTTGAAACCCTAACCCTAATGTTAAACCCTAGTTTGAAACCCTAACCCTAATGTAAAACCCTAGTTTGAAAGTCTAACCCTAATGTAAAACCCTAGTTTGAAACCCAATCCCTAATTTGAAACCCTAGTTTGAAACCCTAACCTTAATGTAAACCCTAGTTTGAAGCACTAACCCTAATGTTAAACCCTAGTTTGAAACCCTAACCCTAATGTAAAACCCTAGTTTGAAACCCCAAACCTAATTTGAAACCCTAGTTTGAAACCCTTACCCTAATGTAAAACTTTAGTTTGAAACCCTAACCCTAATTTGAAACCCTAGTTTGAAACCCTAACGCTAATGTAAAACCCTAGTTTGAAACCCTAACCCTAATTAGAAACCCTAGTTTGAAGCCCTAACCCTAATTTGAAACACTAGTTTGAAACCCTTACCCTAATGTAAAACCCTAGTTTGAAACCCTAACCCTAATGTAAACCCTAGTTTGAAACCCTAACCCTAATGTCAAACCCTATTTTGAAACCTTAACCCTAATTTGAAACCCTAGTTTGAAAACCTAACCCTAATGTAAAACCCTAGTTTGAAACCCTAACCCTAATGTAAAACCTAGTTTGAAACCCTAACCCTAATGTAAAACCCTAGTTTGAAACCCTAACCCTAATTTGAAACCCTAATTTGAAACCCTAACCCTAATATAAAACCCTAGTTTGAAACCCTAACCCTAATTTGAAACCCTAGTTTGAAACCAAAACCCTAATGTAAAACCCGAGTTTGAAACCCTAACCCTAATTTAAAACCATAGTTTAAAACCCTAACCCTAATTTGAAACCCCTGTTTGAAACCATAACCCTAATGTAAAACCCTAGTTTGAAACCCAAATGTAAAACCCTAATTTGAAACCCAAACCCTAATGATAAACCCTAATTTGAAACCCTTATCCTAATGTAAAACCCTAGTTTGAAACCCTAACCCTAATGTGAAACCCTAGTTTGAAACCCTAACCTTAATTTAAACCCCCTGTTTTAAAACCTTACCCTAATGTAAAACCCTAGTTTGAAAACCTAACCCTAATTTGAAACCCTAGTTTGAAACCGTAACCCTAATTTGAAACCCTAGTTTAAAACCCTAACCCTAATGTAAAACCCTAGTTTGAAACCCTAACCCTAATGTAAACCCTAGTTTGAAACCCTAACCCTAATGTCAAACCCTATTTTGAAACCCCAACCCTAATTTGAAACCCTAGTTTGAAAACCTAACCCTAATGTAAAACCCTAGTTTGAAACCCTAACCCTAATGTAAAACCTAGTTTGAAACCCTAACCCTAATGTAAAACCCTAGTTTGAAACCCTAACCCTAATTTGAAACCCTAATTTGAAACCCTAACCCTAATATAAAACCCAAGTTTGAAACCCTAACCCTAATTTGAAACCCTAGTTTGAAACCCTAACCTTAATTTAAACCCCCTGTTTTAAAACCTTACCCTAATGTAAAACCCTAGTTTGAAAACCTAACCCTAATTTGAAACCCTAGTTTGAAACCGTAACCCTAATTTGAAACCCTAGTTTGAAACCCTAACCCAAATGTAAAACCCTAGTTTGAAACTCTAACCCTAATGTAAAACCCTATTTTGTAACCCTAACCCTAATGTAAAACCGTAGTTTGAAACCCTAACCCTAATGTAAACCCTAGTTTGAAAGCCTAACCCTAATGTAAAACCCTAGTTTGAAACCCCAACCCTAATTTGAAACCCTAGTTTGAAACCCTAACCCAAATGTAAAATCCTAGTTTGAAACCCTATCCCTAATGTAAAACCCTATTTTGTAACCCTAACCCTAATAAAAAACAGTAGTTTGAAAACCTAACCCTAATGCAAACCCTAGTTTGAAACCCTAACCCTAATGTAAAATCCTTATTTGAAACTCTAACCCTAATTTGAAACCCTAGTTTGAAACCCTAACCCTAATTTGAAACCCCTGTTTGAAACCCTAACCCTAATGTAAAACCCTAGTTTGAAAGTCTAACCCTAATGTAAAACCCTAGTTTGAAACCCAATCCCTAATTTGAAACCCTAGTTTGAAACCCTAACCTTAATGTAAACCCTAGTTTGAAGCACTAACCCTAATGTTAAACCCTAGTTTGAAACCCTAACCCTAATGTAAAACCCTAGTTTGAAACCCCAAACCTAATTTGAAACCCTAGTTTGAAACCCTTACCCTAATGTAAAACTTTAGTTTGAAACCCTAACCCTAATTTGAAACCCTAGTTTGAAACCCTAACGCTAATATAAAACCCTAGTTTGAAACCCTAACCCTAATTAGAAACCCTAGTTTGAAGCCCTAACCCTAATTTGAAACACTAGTTTGAAACCCTTACCCTAATGTAAAACCCTAGTTTGAAACCCTAACCCTAATGTAAACCCTAGTTTGAAACCCTAACCCTAATGTCAAACCCTATTTTGAAACCTTAACCCTAATTTGAAACCCTAGTTTGAAAACCTAACCCTAATGTAAAACCCTAGTTTGAAACCCTAACCCTAATGTAAAACCTAGTTTGAAACCCTAACCCTAATGTAAAACCCTAGTTTGAAACCCTAACCCTAATTTTAAACCCTAATTTGAAACCCTAACCCTAATAAAAAACCCTAGTTTGAAACCCTAACCCTAATTTGAAACCCTAGTTTGAAACCAAAACCCTAATGTAAAACCCGAGTTTGAAACCCTAACCCTAATGTCAAACCCTATTTTGAAACCTTAACCCTAATTTGAAACCCTAGTTTGAAAACCTAACCCTAATGTAAAACCCTAGTTTGAAACCCTAACCCTAATGTAAAACCTAGTTTGAAACCCTAACCCTAATGTAAAACCCTAGTTTGAAACCCAAATGTAAAACCCTAATTTGAAACCCAAACCCTAATGATAAACCCTAATTTGAAACCCTTATCCTAATGTAAAACCCTAGTTTGAAACCCTAACCCTAATGTGAAACCCTAGTTTGAAACCCTAACCTTAATTTAAACCCCCTGTTTTAAAACCTTACGCTAATGTAAAACCCTAGTTTGAAAACCTAACCCTAATTTGAAACCCTAGTTTGAAACCGTAACCCTAATTTGAAACCCTAGTTTGAAACCCTAACCCAAATGTAAAACCCTAGTTTGAAACCCTAACCCTAATGTAAATTCCTATTTTGTAACCCTAACCCTAATGTAAAACCGTAGTTTGAAACCCTAACCCTAATGTAAACCCTAGTTTGAAAGCCTAACCCTAATGTAAAACCCTAGTTTGAAAACCTAACCCTAATTTGAAACCCTAGTTTGAAACCCTAACCCTAATTTGAAACCCTAGTTTGAAACCCTAACCCAAATGTAAAACCCTAGTTTGAAACCCTATCCCTAATGTAAAACCCTATTTTGTAACCCTAACCCTAATAAAAAACAGTAGTTTGAAAACCTAACCCTAATGCAAACCCTAGTTTGAAACCCTAACCCTAATGTAAAATCCTTATTTGAAACTCTAACCCTAATTTGAAACCCTAGTTTGAAACCCTAACCCTAATTTGAAACCCCTGTTTGAAACCCTAACCCTAATGTTAAACCCTAGTTTGAAACCCTAACCCTAATGTAAAACCCTAGTTTGAAAGTCTAACCCTAATGTAAAACCCTAGTTTGAAACCCAATCCCTAATTTGAAACCCTAGTTTGAAACCCTAACCTTAATGTAAACCCTAGTTTGAAGCACTAACCCTAATGTTAAACCCTAGTTTGAAACCCTAACCCTAATGTAAAACCCTAGTTTGAAACCCCAAACCTAATTTGAAACTATAGTTTGAAACCCTAAAACAAATGTAAAACCCTTGTTTGAAACCCTAACCCTAATGTTAAACCCCAGTTTAAAACCCTAACCCTAATGTAAAACCCTTGTTTGAAAACCTAACCCTAATTTGAAACCCTAGTTTGAAACCCTAACCCTAATTTGAAACCCTAGTTTGAAACCCTAACCCTAATGTAAAACCCTATTTTGAAATCCTAACCCTAATTTGAAACCCTAACACTAATTTGAAACCCTACTTTGAAACCCTAACCATAATTTGAAACCCCTGTTTGAAACAGTAACCCTAATGTAAAACCCGAGTTTGAAACCCTAATGTAAAACCCTAATTTGAAACCCAAACCCTAATGATAAACCCTAATTTGAAACCCTAACCCTAATGTAAAACCCTTATTTGAAACCCAAACCCTATTGATAAACCCTAATTTGAAACCCTAACCCTAATGTCAAACATTATTTTGAAAACCCAACCCTAATTTGAAACCCTAGTTTGAAGACCTTACCCTAATGTAAAACCCTAGTTTGAAACCCTAACCCTAATGTAAAACCTAGTTTGAAACCCTAACCCTAATGTAAAACCCTAGTTTGAAACCCTAACCCTAATTTGAAACCCTAACCCTAATAAAAATCCCTAGTTCGAAACCCTAACCCTAATTTGAAACCCTAGTTTGAAACCAAAACCCTAATGTAAAACCCGAGTTTGAAACCCTAACCCTAATTTAAAACCCTAGTTTAAAACCCTAACCCTAATGTAAAACCCTAGTTTAAAACCCTAACCCTAATGTAAAACCTAGTTTGAAACCCTAATCCTAATGTAAAACCCTATTTTGTAACCCTAACCCTAAAATAAACCCCCTGTTTTAAAACCTTACCCTAATGTAAAACCCTAGTTTGAAAACCTAACCCTAATTTGAAACCCTAGTTTGAAACCCTAACCCTAATTTGAAACCCTAGTTTGAAAAACTAATCCTAATGTAAAACCCTAGTTTGAAACCCTAACCCTAATGTAAAACCCTATTTTGTAACCCTAACCCTAATATAAAACCGTAGTTTGAAACCCTAACCCTAATTTGAAACCCTAGTTTGAAACCCTAACCCTAATGTAAAACCCTTGTTTGAAACCCAAACCCTAATGTTAAACCCCAGTTTGAAACCCTAACCCTAATATAAAACCCTAGTTTGAAACCCTAACCCTAATTTGAAACCCTAGTTTGAAACCCTAACCCTAATGTAAAACCCTATTTTGTAACCCTAACCCTAATGTAAAACCGTAGTTTGAAACTCTAACCCTAATGCAAACCCTAGTTTGAAACCCTAACCCTAATGTAAAATCCTTATTTGAAACTCTAACCCTAATTTGAAACCCTAGTTTGAAACCCTAACCCTAATTTGAAACCCCTGTTTGAAACCCTAACCCTCATGTTAAACCCTAGTTTGAAACCCTAACCCTAATGTAAAACCCTAGTTTGAAAGTCTAACCCTAATGTAAAACCCTAGTTTGAAACCCAAACCCTAATTTGAAACCCTAGTTTGAAACCCTAACCCTAATGTAAAACCCTAGTTTGAAACCCTAACCCTAATGTAAACCCTAGTTTGAAGCACTAACCCTAATGTTAAACCCTAGTTTGAAACCCTAACCCTAATGTAAAACCCTAGTTTGAAACCCCAAACCTAATTTGAAACTATAGTTTGAAACCCTTAAACAAATGTAAAACCCTTGTTTGAAACCCTAACCCTAATGTTAAACCCCAGTTTGAAACCCTAACCCTAATGTAAAACCCTAGTTTGAAACCCTAACCCTAATGTAAAACCCTATTTTGAAATCCTAACCCTAATTTGAAACCCTAACACTAATTTTAAACCCTACTTTGAAACCCTAACCATAATTTGAAACCCCTGTTTGAAACCATAACCCTCATGTAAAACCCTAGTTTGAAACCCTAATGTAAAACCCTAATTTGAAACCCAAACCCTAGTGATAAACCCTAATTTGAAACCCTAACCCTAATGTAAAACCCTAATTTGAAACCAAACCCTAATGATAAACCCTAATTTGAAACCCTAACCCTAATGTAAAACCCTAATTTGAAACCCAAACAAAAATGATAAACCCTAATTTGAAACCCCAACCCTAATGTCAAACCCTATTTTGAAACCCCAACCCTAATTTGAAACCCTAGTTTGAAAACCTAACCCTAATGTAAAACCCTAGTTTGTAACCCTAACCCTAATGTAAAACCTAATTTGAAACCCTAACCCTAATGTAAAACCCTAGTTTGAAACCCTAACCCTAATATAAAACCCTAGTTTGAAACCCTAACCCTAATTTGAAACCCTAGTTTGAAACCAAAACCCGAATGTAAAACCAGAGTTTGAAACCCTAACCCTAATTTGAAACCCTAGTATAAAACCCTTACCCTAATGTTAAACCCTAGTTTGAAACCCTAACCCTAATGTAAACCCTAGTTTGAAACCCTAATCCTAATGTAAAACCCCAGTTTGAAACCCTAACCCTAATTTGAAACCCTAGTTTGAAACCCTAACCATAATTTAAACCCCCTGTTTTAAAACCTTACACAAATGTAAAACGCTCGTTTGAAAACCTAACCCTAATTTGAAACCCTAGTTTGAAACCCTAACCCTAATTTGAAACCCTAGTTTGAAAAACTAATCCTAATGTAAAACCCTAGTTTTAAACCCTAACCCTAATGTAAAACCCCAGTTTGTAACCCTAACCCTAATATAAAACCGTAGTTTGAAACCCTAACCCTAATTTGAAACCCTAGTTTGAAATTCTAACCCTAATGTAAAACCCTTGTTTGAAACCCAAACCCTAATGTTAAACCCCAGTTTGAAACCCTTACCCTAATATAAAACCCTAGTTTGAAACCCTAACCCTAATTTGAAACCCTAGTTTGAAACCCTAAACCTAATATTAAACCCTAGTTTGAAACCCTAACCCTAATTTGAAGCCCTAGTTTGAAACCCAAACCCTAATGTAAAACCCTAGTTTGAAACCCTACCCCTCATGTAAAACCCTTTTTTGTAACCCTAACCCTAATGTAAAACCCTAGTTTGAAACCCTAACCCTAATGTAAAACCCTAGTTTGAAACCCTAACCCTAATGTAAAACCCTAGTTTGAAACCCTAACCCTAATTTGAAAACCTAACCCTAATTTGAAAACCTAACCCTAATGTAAAACACTAGTTTGAAACCCTAACCCTAATGTAAAAGCCTAGTTTGAAACCCTTACCCTAATTTAAACCCCCTTTTTTAAACCCTAACACTAATGTAAAACCCTATTTTGAAAACCTAACCCTAATTTGAAAACTTAGTTTGAAACCCTAACCCTAATGTAAAACCCTAGTTTGAAACCCTAACCCTAATGTAAACCCTCGTTTGAAACCCTAACCCTAATGTAAAATCCTAATTTGAAACTCTAACCCTAATTTGAAACCTTAGTTTGAAACCCTAACCCTAATATGAAACTAGTTTCCCTAGTTTGAAACCCTAACCCTAATTTGAAACCCTAGTTTGAAACCCTAACCCTAATTTGAAACCCCTGTTTGAAACCCTAACCCTAAATTGAAACCCTACTTTGAAACCCTAACCCTAATGTAAAACCCTAGTTTGAAACACTAGTTTGAAACCCTAACCCTAATGTAAAACCCTAGTTTGAAACCCTAACCCTAATGTAAAACCCTAGTTTTAAACCCTAACCCTAATGTAAACCCTAGTTTCAAGCACTAACCCTAATGTAAAACCCTAGTTTGAAACCCTAACCCTAATGTAAAACCCTAGTTTGAAACCCCAAACCTAATTTGAAATTATAGATTGAAACCCTAACCCTAATGTGAAACGCTAGTTTCTAACCCTTATGTAAAACCCTAGTTTGAAACCCAAACCCTAATTTAAACCCCCTTTTTTAAACCCTTAACCTATTGTAAAACCCTATTTTGAAAACCTAACCCTAATTTGAAACCCTAATTTGAAACCCTAATTTGAAACCCTAGTTTGAAACCCTAACCCTCATTTGAAACCCTAGTTTGAAACCCTAACCCTAATGTAAACCCTCGTTTGAAACCCTAACCCTAATGTAAAATCCTAATTTGAAACTCTAACCCTAATTTGAAACCTTAGTTTGAAACCCTAACCCTAATATAAAACCCTAGTTTGAAACCCTAACCCTAATTTGAAACCCTAGTTTGAAACCCTACTCCTAATTTGAAACCCTAGTTTGAAACCCTAACCCTAATGTAAAACCCTATTTTGAAACCCTAACCCTAATGTTATTCCTAGTTTGAAACCTTAATCCTAATGTAAAACCCTAGTTTGAAACCCAAACCCTAATTTGAAACCCTAGTTTGAAACCCTAACCCTAATGTAAAACCCTAGTTTGAAACCCTAACCCTAATGTAAAACCCTAGTTTGAAGCACTAACCCTAATTTGAAACCCCTGTTTGAAACCATAACCCTAATTTGAAACCCCTGTTTGAAACCATAACTCTAATGTAAAACCCTAGTTTGAAACCCAAATGTAAAACCCTAATTTGAAACCCAAACCCTAATGATAAACCCTAATTTGAAACCCTAATGCTAATGTTAAACCCTAATTTGAAACCCTAACCCTAATTTGAAACCCTAGTTTGAAACCCTAACCTTAATTTAAACCCCCTGTTTTAAAACCTTATCCTAATGTAAAACCCTAGTTTGAAAACCTAACCCTAATTTGAAACCCTAGTTTGAAACCCTAACCCTAATTTGAAACCCTAGTTTGAAACCCTAACCCAAATGTAAAACCCTAGTTTGAAACCCTTACCCTAATTTAAACCCCCTTTTTTAAACCCTAAACCTAATGCAAAACCCTATTTTGAAAACCTAACCCTAATTTGAAACCCTAATTTGAAACCCTAGTTTGAAACCCTAACCCTAATTTGAAACCCTAGTTTGAAACCCTAACCCTAATGTAAAACCCTAGTTTGAAACCCTAACCCTAATGTAAACCCTCGTTTGAAACCCTAACCCTAATGTAAAATCCTAATTTGAAACTCTAACCCTAATTTGAAACCTTAGTTTGAAACCCTAACCCTAATATAAAAACCTAGTTTGAAACCCTAACCCTAATTTGAAACCCTAGTTTGAAACCCTACTCCGAATTTGAAACCCTAGTTTGAAACCCTAACCCTAATGTAAAACCCTAGTTTGAAACCCTAACCCTAATGTTATTCCTAGTTTGAAACCCTAATCCTAATGTAAAACCCTAGTTTGAAACCCTAACCCTAATTTGAAACCCTAGTTTGAAACCCTAACCCTAATGTAAAACTCTAGTTTGAAACCCTAACCCTAATTTGAAACCCTAGTTTGAAACCCTAACGCTAATGTAAAACCCTAGTTTGAAACCCTAACCCTAATGTAAACCCTAGTTTGAAACCCAAACCCTAATGTAAAACCCTAGTTTGAAACCCTAACCCTTATAAGAAATCCTAGTTTGAAACCCTAACCCTAATTTGAAACCCTTGTTTGAAACCCTAACCCTAATGTAAAACCCTTGTTTAAAACCCTAACCCTAATAGAAAAGCCTAGTTTGAAACCCTTACCCTAATTTAAACCCCCTGTTTTAAACCCTAACCCTAATTTAAAACCCTGTTTTGAAAACCTAACCCTAATTTGAAACCCTAGTTTGAAACCCTAACCCTAATTTGAAACCCTAGTTTGAAACCCTAACCCTAATGTAAAACCCTAGTTTGAAACCCTAACCCTAATGTAAACCCTAGTTTAAAACCCTAACCCTAATGTAAAATCCTAATTTGAAACCCTAGTTTGAAACCCTAACCCTAATTTGAAACCCCTGTTTCAAAGACTAACCCTATTGTTAAACCCTAGTTTGAAACCCTAACCCTAATGTAAAACCCTAGTTTGAAAGTCTAACCCTAATGTAAAACCCTAGTTTGAAACCCTCACACTAATTTGAAACCCCTGTTTCAAAGACTAACCCTATTGTTAAACCCTAGTTTGAAACCCTAACCCTAATGTAAAACCCTAGTTTGAAACCCTAACCCTAATGTAAAACCCTAATTTGAAACACTAGTTTGAAACCCTAACCCTAATGTAAAACCCTAGTTTGAAACCCTAACCCTAATGTAAAACCTTAGTTTGAAACCCTAGCCCTAATGTAAAACCCTAGTTTGAAACCCAAACCCTAATTTGAAACCCTAGTTTGAAACCCTAACCCTAATGTAAAACCCTAGTTTGAAACCCTAACCCTAATGTAAACCCTAGTTTGAAGCACTAACCCTAATATGAAACCCCTGTTTGAAACCATAACCCTAATTTGAAACCCCTGTTTGAAACCATAACCCTAATGTAAAACCCTAGTTTGAAACCCAAATGTAAAACCCTAATTTGAAACCCAAACCCTAATGATAAACCCTAATTTGAAACCCTAATCCTAATGTAAAACCCTAGTTTGAAACCCTAACCCTAATTTGAAACCCTAGTTTGAAACCCTAACCTTAATTTAAACCCCCTGTTTTAAAACCTTATCCTAATGTAAAACCCTAGTTTGAAAACCTAACCCTAATTTGAAACCCTACTTTGAAACCCTAACCCTAATGTAAACCCTAGTTTGAAACCCTAACCCTAATGTAAAACCCTAGTTTGAAACCCTTACCCTAATTTGAAACCCTAGTTTGAAAAACTAATCCTAATGTAAAACCCTAGTTTTAAACCCTAACCCTAATGTAAAACCCCAGTTTGTAACCCTAACCCTAATATAAAACCGTAGTTTGAAACCCTAACCCTAATTTGAAACCCTAGTTTGAAATTCTAACCCTAATGTAAAACCCTTGTTTGAAACCCAAACCCTAATGTTAAACCCCAGTTTGAAACCCTAACCCTAATATAAAACCCTAGTTTGAAACCCTAACCCTAATTTGAAACCCTAGTTTGAAACCCTAAACCTAATATTAAACCCTAGTTTGAAACCCTAACCCTAATTTGAAGCCCTAGTTTGAAACCCAAACCCTAATGTAAAACCCTAGTTTGAAACCCTACCCCTCATGTAAAACCCTTTTTTGTAACCCTAACCCTAATGTAAAACCCTAGTTTGAAACCCTAACCCTAATGTAAAACCCTAGTTTGAAACCCTAACCCTAATTTGAAAACCTAACCCTAATTTGAAAACCTAACCCTAATGTAAAACACTAGTTTGAAACCCTAACCCTAATGTAAAAGCCTAGTTTGAAACCCTTACCCTAATTTAAACCCCCTTTTTTAAAACCTAACACTAATGTAAAACCCTATTTTGAAAACCTAACCCTAATTTGAAAACTTAGTTTGAAACCCTAACCCTAATGTAAAACCCTAGTTTGAAACCCTAACCCTAATGTAAACCCTCGTTTGAAACCCTAACCCTAATGTAAAATCCTAATTTGAAACTCTAACCCTAATTTGAAACCTTAGTTTGAAACCCTAACCCTAATATGAAACTAGTTTCCCTAGTTTGAAACCCTAACCCTAATTTGAAACCCTAGTTTGAAACCCTACTCCTAATTTGAAACCCTAGTTTGAAACCCTAACCCTAATGTAAAACCCTAGTTTGAAACCCTAATCCTAATGTAAAACCCTAGTTTGAAACCCAAACCCTAATTTGAAACCCTAGTTTGAAACCCTAACCCTAATGTAAAACTCTAGTTTGAAACCCTAACCCTAATTTGAAACCCTAGTTTGAAACCCAAACCCTAATGTAAAACCCTAGTTTGAAACCCTAACCCTAATTAGAAACCCTAGTTTGAAGCCCTAACCCTAATTTGAAACCACTGTTTGAAACCCTAACCCTAATGTAAAACCCTTGTTTGAAACCCTAACCCTAATGTAAAAGCCTAGTTTGAAACCCTAACCCTAATGTAAAACCCTAGTTTGAAACCCTTACCCTAATTTAAACACCCTGTTTTAAACCCTAACCCTAATTTAAAACCCTGTTTTGAAAACCTAACCCTAATTTGAAACCCTAGTTTTAATCCCTAACCCTAATTTGAAACCCCTGTTTGAAACCCTAACCCTAAATTGAAACCCTACTTTGAAACCCTAACCCTAATGTAAAACCCTAGTTTGAAACACTAGTTTGAAACCCTAACCCTAATGTAAAACCCTAGTTTGAAACCCTAACCCTAATGTAAAACCCTAGTTTTAAACCCTAACCCTAATGTAAACCCTAGTTTCAAGCACTAACCCTAATGTAAAACCCTAGTTTGAAACCCTAACCCTAATGTAAAACCCTAGTTTGAAACCCCAAACCTAATTTGAAATTATAGATTGAAACCCTAACCCTAATGTGAAACGCTAGTTTCTAACCCTTATGTAAAACCCTAGTTTGAAACCCAAACCCTAATTTAAACCCCCTTTTTTAAACCCTTAACCTATTGTAAAACCCTATTTTGAAAACCTAACCCTAATTTGAAACCCTAATTTGAAACCCTAATTTGAAACCCTAGTTTGAAACCCTAACCCTAATTTGAAACCCTAGTTTGAAACCCTAACCCTAATGTAAACCCTCGTTTGAAACCCTAACCCTAATGTAAAATCCTAATTTGAAACTCTAACCCTAATTTGAAACCTTAGTTTGAAACCCTAACCCTAATATAAAACCCTAGTTTGAAACCCTAACCCTAATTTGAAACCCTAGTTTGAAACCCTACTCCTAATTTGAAACCCTAGTTTGAAACCCTAACCCTAATGTAAAACCCTATTTTGAAACCCTAACCCTAATGTTATTCCTAGTTTGAAACCTTAATCCTAATGTAAAACCCTAGTTTGAAACCCAAACCCTAATTTGAAACCCTAGTTTGAAACCCTAACCCTAATGTAAAACCCTAGTTTGAAACCCTAACCCTAATGTAAAACCCTAGTTTGAAGCACTAACCCTAATTTGAAACCCCTGTTTGAAACCATAACCCTAATTTGAAACCCCTGTTTGAAACCATAACTCTAATGTAAAACCCTAGTTTGAAACCCAAATGTAAAACCCTAATTTGAAACCCAAACCCTAATGATAAACCCTAATTTGAAACCCTAATGCTAATGTTAAACCCTAGTTTGAAACCCTAACCCTAATTTGAAACCCTAGTTTGAAACCCTAACCTTAATTTAAACCCCCTGTTTTAAAACCTTATCCTAATGTAAAACCCTAGTTTGAAAACCTAACCCTAATTTGAAACCCTAGTTTGAAACCCTAACCCTAATTTGAAACCCTAGTTTGAAACCCTAACCCAAATGTAAAACCCTAGTTTGAAACCCTTACCCTAATTTAAACCCCCTTTTTTAAACCCTAAACCTAATGCAAAACCCTATTTTGAAAACCTAACCCTAATTTGAAACCCTAATTTGAAACCCTAGTTTGAAACCCTAACCCTAATGTAAAACCCTAGTTTGAAACCCTAACCCTAATGTAAACCCTCGTTTGAAACCCTAACCCTAATGTAAAATCCTAATTTGAAACTCTAACCCTAATTTGAAACCTTAGTTTGAAACCCTAACCCTAATATAAAAACCTAGTTTGAAACCCTAACCCTAATTTGAAACCCTAGTTTGAAACCCTACTCCGAATTTGAAACCCTAGTTTGAAACCCTAACCCTAATGTAAAACCCTAGTTTGAAACCCTAACCCAAATGTTATTCCTAGTTTGAAACCCTAATCCTAATGTAAAACCCTAGTTTGAAACCCTAACCCTAATTTGAAACCCTAGTTTGAAACCCTAACCCTAATGTAAAACTCTAGTTTGAAACCCTAACCCTAATTTGAAACCCTAGTTTGAAACCCTAACGCTAATGTAAAACCCTAGTTTGAAACCCTAACCCTAATGTAAACCCTAGTTTGAAACCCAAACCCTAATGTAAAACCCTAGTTTGAAACCCTAACCCTTATTAGAAATCCTAGTTTGAAACCCTAACCCTAATTTGAAACCCTAGTTTGAAACCCTAACCCTAATGTAAAACCCTAGTTTGAAACCCTAACCCTAATAGAAAAGCCTAGTTTGAAACCCTTACCCTAATTTAAACCCCCTGTTTTAAACCTTAACCCTAATTTAAAACCCTGTTTTGAAAACCTAACCCTAATTTGAAACCCTAGTTTGAAACCCTAACCCTAATTTGAAACCCTAGTTTGAAACCCTAACCCTAATGTAAAACCCTAGTTTGAAACCCTAACCCTAATGTAAACCCTAGTTTAAAACCCTAACCCTAATGTAAAATCCTAATTTGAAACCCTAGTTTGAAACCCTAACCCTAATTTGAAACCCCTGTTTCAAAGACTAACCCTATTGTTAAACCCTAGTTTGAAACCCTAACCCTAATGTAAAACCCTAGTTTGAAAGTCTAACCCTAATGTAAAACCCTAGTTTGAAACCCTCACACTAATTTGAAACCCTAGTTTTAATCCCTAACCCTAATTTGAAACCCCTGTTTGAAACCCTAACCCTAATTTGAAACCCTACTTTGAAACCCTAACCCTAATGTAAAACCCTAATTTGAAACACTAGTTTGAAACCCTAACCCTAATGTAAAACCCTAGTTTGAAACCCTAACCCAAATGTAAAACCCTAGTTTGAAACCCTAGCCCTAATGTAAAACCCTAGTTTGAAACCCAAACCCTAATTTGAAACCCTAGTTTGAAACCCTAACCCTAATGTAAAACCCTAGTTTGAAACCCTAACCCTAATGTAAACCCTAGTTTGAAGCACTAACCCTAATTTGAAACCCCTGTTTGAAACCATAACCCTAATTTGAAACCCCTGTTTGAAACCATAACCCTAATGTAAAACCCTAGTTTGAAACCCAAATGTAAAACCCTAATTTGAAACCCCTGTTTGAAACCATAACCCTAATGTAAAACCCTAGTTTGAAACCCAAATGTAAAACCCTAATTTGAAACCCAAACCCTAATGATAAACCCTAATTTGAAACCCTAATCCTAATGTAAAACCCTAGTTTGAAACCCTAACCCTAATTTGAAACCCTAGTTTGAAACCCTAACCTTAATTTAAACCCCCTGTTTTAAAACCTTATCCTAATGTAAAACCCTAGTTTGAAAACCTAACCCTAATTTGAAACCCTACTTTGAAACCCTAACCCTAATGTAAACCCTAGTTTGAAACCCTAACCCTAATGTAAAACCCTAGTTTGAAACCCTTACCCTAATTTGAAACCCTAGTTTGAAACCCTAACCCTAATTTGAAACCCCTGTTTGAAACCCTAACCCTAATGCAAAATCCTAATTTGAAACTCTAACCCTAATTTGAAACCTAAGTTTGAAACCCTAACCCTAATATAAAACCCTAGTTTGAAACCCTAACCCTACTTTGAAACCCTAGTTTGAAACCCTACTCCTAATTTGAAACCCTAGTTTGAAACCCTAACCCTAATGTAAAACCCTAGTTTGAAAGCCTAACCCTAATGTAAACCCTAGTTTGAAACCCTAATCCTAATGTAAAACCCTAGTTTGAAACCCTAACCCTAATTTGAAACCCTAGTTTGAAACCCTAACCCTAATTTGAAACCCCTGTTTGAAACCCTAACCCTAATGTAAAACCCTTGTTTGAAACCCTAACCCTAATGGAAAAGCCTAGTTTGAAACCCTTACCCTAATTTAAACCCCCTGTTTTAAAACCTTATCCTAATGTAAAACCCTAGTTTGAAAACCTAACCCTAATTTGAAACCCTAGTTTGAAACCCTAACCCTAATTTGAAACCCTAGTTTGAAACCCTAACCCAAATGTAAAACCCTAGTTTGAAAACCTTACCCTAATTTAAACCCCCTTTTTTAAACCCTAAACCTAATGTAAAACCCTATTTTGAAAACCTAACCCTAATTTGAAACCCTAATTTGAAACCCTAGTTTGAAACCCTAACCCTAATTTGAAACCCTAGTTTGAAACCCTAACCCTAATGTAAAATCCTAATTTGAAACTCTAACCCTAATTTGAAACTCTAACCCTAATTTGAAACCTTAGTTTGAAACCCTAACCCTAATATAAAAACCTAGTTTGAAACCCTAACCCTAATTTGAAACCCTAGTTTGAAACCCTACTCCTAATTTGAAACCCTAGTTTGAAACCCTAACCCTAATGTAAAACCCTAGTTTGAAACCCTAACCCTAATGTTATTCCTAGTTTGAAACCCTAATCCTATTGTAAAACCCTAGTTTGAAACCCTAACCCTAATTTGAAACCCTAGTTTGAAACCCTAACCCTAATGTAAAACTCTAGTTTGAAACCCTAACCCTAATTTGAAACCCTAGTTTGAAACCCTAACGCTAATGTAAAACCCTAGTTTGAAACCCTAACCCTAATGTAAACCCTAGTTTGAAACCCAAACCCTAATGTAAAACCCTAGTTTGAAACCCTAACCCTAATTAGAAACCCTAGTTTGAAACCCTAACCCTAATTTGAAACCCCTGTTTGAAACCCTAACCCTAATGTAAAACCCTTGTTTGAAACCCTAACCCTAATGGAAAAGCCTAGTTTGAAACACTTACCCTAATTTAAACCCCCTGTTTTAAACCCTAACCCTAATTTAAAACCCTGTTTTGAAAACCTAACCCTTATTTGAAACCCTAGTTTGAAACCCTAACCCTAATTTGAAACCCTAGTTTGAAACCCTAACCCTAATGTAAAACCCTAGTTTGAAACCCTAACCCTAATGTAAACCCTAGTTTGAAACCCTAACCCAAATGTAAAATCCTAATTTGAAACCCTAGTTTGAAACCCTTACCCTAATTTGAAACCCCTGTTTCAAAGACTTACCCTATTGTTAAACCCTAGTTTGAAACCCTAACCCTAATGTAAAACCCTAGTTTGAAAGTCTAACCCTAATGTAAAACCCTAGTTTGAAACCCTCACACTAATTTGAAACCCTAGTTTTAATCCCTAACCCTAATTTGAAACCCCTGTTTGAAACCCTAACCCTAATTTGAAACCCTACTTTGAAACCCTAACCCTAATGTAAAACCCTAATTTGAAACACTAGTTTGAAACCCTAACCCTAATGTAAAACCCTAGTTTGAAACCCTAACCCTAATGTAAAACCCTAGTTTGAAACCCAAACCCTAATTTGAAACCCTAGTTTGAAACCCTAACCCTAATGTAAAACCCTAGTTTGAAACCCTAACCCTAATGTAAACCCTAGTTTGAAGCACTAACCCTAATTTGAAACCCCTGTTTGAAACCATAACCCTAATTTGAAACCCCTGTTTGAAACCATAACTCTAATGTAAAACCCTAGTTTGAAACCCAAATGTAAAACCCTAATTTGAAACCCAAACCCTAATGATAAACCCTAATTTGAAACCCTAATCCTAATGTTAAACCCTAGTTTGAAACTTTAACCCTAATTTGAAACCCTAGTTTGAAACCCTAACCTTAATTTAAACCCCCTGTTTTAAAACCTTATCCTAATGTAAAACCCTAGTTTGAAAACCTAACCCTAATTTGAAACCCTAGTTTGAAACCCTAACCCTAATTTGAAACCCTAGTTTGAAACCCTAACCCAAATGTAAAACCCTAGTTTGAAACCCTTACCCTAATTTAAACCCCCTTTTTTAAACCCTAAACCTAATGTAAAACCCTATTTTGAAAACCTAACCCTAATTTGAAACCCTAATTTGAAACCCTAGTTTGAAACCCTAACCCTAATTTGAAACCCTAGTTTGAAACCCTAACCCTAATGTAAAACCCTAGTTTGAAACCCTAATCCTAATGTAAACCCTCGTTTGAAACCCTAACCCTAATGTAAAATCCTAATTTGAAACTCTAACCCTAATTTGAAACCTTAGTTTGAAACCCTAACCCTAATATAAAAACCTAGTTTGAAACCCTAACCCTAATTTGAAACCCTAGTTTGAAACCCTACTCCGAATTTGAAACCCTAGTTTGAAACCCTAACCCTAATGTAAAACCCTAGTTTGAAACCCTAACCCTAATGTTATTCCTAGTTTGAAACCCTAATCCTAATGTAAAACCCTAGTTTGAAACCCTAACCCTAATTTGAAACCCTACTTTGAAACCCTAACCCTAATGTAAACCCTAGTTTGAAACCCTAACCCTAATGTAAAACCCTAGTTTGAAACCCTTACCCTAATTTGAAACCCTAGTTTGAAACCCTAACCCTAATTTGAAACCCCTGTTTGAAACCCTAACCCTAATGCAAAATCCTAATTTGAAACTCTAACCCTAATTTGAAACCCTTGTTTGAAACCCTAACCCTAATGTAAAACCCTTGTTTAAAACCCTAACCCTAATGGAAAAGCCTAGTTTGAAACCCTTACCCTAATTTAAACCCCCTGTTTTAAACCCTAACCCTAATTTAAAACCCTGTTTTGAAAACCTAACCCTAATTTGAAACCCTAGTTTGAAACCCTAACCCTAATTTGAAACCCTAGTTTGAAACCCTAACCCTAATGTAAAACCCTAGTTTGAAACCCTAACCCTAATGTAAACCCTAGTTTAAAACCCTAACCCTAATGTAAAATCCTAATTTAAAACCCTAGTTTGAAACCCTAACCCTAATTTGAAACCCCTGTTTCAAAGACTAACCCTATTGTTAAACCCTAGTTTGAAACCCTAACCCTAATGTAAAACCCTAGTTTGAAAGTCTAACCCTAATGTAAAACCCTAGTTTGAAACCCTCACACTAATTTGAAACCCTAGTTTTAATCCCTAACCCTAATTTGAAACCCCTGTTTGAAACCCTAACCCTAATTTGAAACCCTACTTTGAAACCCTAACCCTAATGTAAAACCCTAATTTGAAACACTAGTTTGAAACCCTAACCCTAATGTAAAACCCTAGTTTGAAACCCTAACCCTAATGTAAAACCCTAGTTTGAAACCCTAGCCCTAATGTAAAACCCTAGTTTGAAACCCAAACCCTAATTTGAAACCCTAGTTTGAAACCCTAACCCTAATGTAAAACCCTAGTTTGAAACCCTAACCCTAATGTAAACCCTAGTTTGAAGCACTAACCCTAATTTGAAACCCCTGTTTGAAACCATAACCCTAATTTGAAACCCCTGTTTGAAACCATAACCCTAATGTAAAACCCTAGTTTGAAACCCAAATGTAAAACCCTAATTTGAAACCCAAACCCTAATGATAAACCCTAATTTGAAACCCTAATCCTAATGTAAAACCCTAGTTTGAAACCCTAACCCTAATTTGAAACCCTAGTTTGAAACCCTAACCTTAATTTAAACCCCCTGTTTTAAAACCTTATCCTAATGTAAAACCCTAGTTTGAAAACCTAACCCTAATTTGAAACCCTACTTTGAAACCCTAACCCTAATGTAAACCCTAGTTTGAAACCCTAACCCTAATGTAAAACCCTAGTTTGAAACCCTTACCCTAATTTGAAACCCTAGTTTGAAACCCTAACCCTAATTTGAAACCCCTGTTTGAAACCCTAACCCTAATGTAAAATCCTAATTTGAAACTCTAACCCTAATTTGAAACCTAAGTTTGAAACCCTAACCCTAATATAAAACCCTAGTTTGAAACCCTAACCCTACTTTGAAACCCTAGTTTGAAACCCTACTCCTAATTTGAAACCCTAGTTTGAAACCCTAACCCTAATGTAAAACCCTAGTTTGAAAGCCTAACCCTAATGTAAACCCTAGTTTGAAACCCTAATCCTAATGTAAAACCCTAGTTTGAAACCCTAACCCTAATTTGAAACCCTAGTTTGAAACCCTAACCCTAATTTGAAACCCCTGTTTGAAACCCTAACCCTAATGTAAAACCCTTGTTTGAAACCCTAACCCTAATGGAAAAACCTAGTTTGAAACCCTTACCCTAATTTAAACCCCCTGTTTTAAAACCTTATCCTAATGTAAAACCCTAGTTTGAAAACCTAACCCTAATTTGAAACCCTAGTTTGAAACCCTAACCCTAATTTGAAACCCTAGTTTGAAACCCTAACCCAAATGTAAAACCCTAGTTTGAAAACCTTACCCTAATTTGATACCCTAATTTGAAACCCTAGTTTGAAACCCTAACCCTAATTTGAAACCCTAGTTTGAAACCCTAACCCTAATGTAAACCCTCGTTTGAAACCCTAACCCTAATGTAAAATCCTAATTTGAAACTCTAACCCTAATTTGAAACTCTAACCCTAATTTGAAACTCTAACCCTAATTTGAAACCTTAGTTTGAAACCCTAACCCTAATATAAAAACCTAGTTTGAAACCCTAACCCTAATTTGAAACCCTAGTTTGAAACCCTACTCCTAATTTGAAACCCTAGTTTGAAACCCTAACCCTAATGTAAAACCCTAGTTTGAAACCCTAACCCTAATGTTATTCCTAGTTTGAAACCCTAATCCTATTGTAAAACCCTAGTTTGAAACCCTAACCCTAATTTGAAACCCTAGTTTGAAACCCTAACGCTAATGTAAAACCCTAGTTTGAAACCCTAACCCTAATGTAAACCCTAGTTTGAAACCCAAACCCTATTGTAAAACCCTAGTTTGAAACCCTAACCCTAATTAGAAACCCTAGTTTGAAACCCTAACCCTAATTTGAAACCCCTGTTTGAAACCCTAACCCTAATGTAAAACCCTTGTTTGAAACCCTAACCCTAATGGAAAAGCCTAGTTTAAAACACTTACCCTAATTTAAACCCCCTGTTTTAAACCCTAACCCTAATTTAAAACCCTGTTTTGAAAACCTAACCCTTATTTGAAACCCTAGTTTGAAACCCTAACCCTAATTTGAAACCCTAGTTTGAAACCCTAACCCTAATGTAAAACCCTAGTTTGAAACCCTAACCCTAATGTAAACCCTAGTTTGAAACCCTAACCCTAATGTAAAATCCTAATTTGAAACCCTAGTTTGAAACCCTTACCCTAATTTGAAACCCCTGTTTCAAAGACTTACCCTATTGTTAAACCCTAGTTTGAAACCCTAACCCTAATGTTAAACCCTAGTTTGAAAGTCTAACCCTAATGTAAAACCCTAGTTTGAAACCCTCACACTAATTTGAAACCCTAGTTTTAATCCCTAACCCTAATTTGAAACCCCTGTTTGAAACCCTAACCCTAATTTGAAACCCTACTTTGAAACCCTAACCCTAATGTAAAACCCTAATTTGAAACACTAGTTTGAAACCCTAACCCTAATGTAAAACCCTACTTTGAAACCCTAACCCTAATGTAAAACCCTAGTTTGAAACCCAAACCCTAATTTGAAACCCTAGTTTGAAACCCTAACCCTAATGTAAAACCCTAGTTTGAAACCCTAACCCTAATGTAAACCCTAGTTTGAAGCACTAACCCTAATTTGAAACCCCTGTTTGAAACCATAACCCTAATTTGAAACCCCTGTTTGAAACCATAACCCTAATGTAAAACCCTAGTTTGAAACCCAAATGTAAAACCCTAATTTGAAACCCAAACCCTAATGATAAACCCTAATTTGAATCCCTAATCCTAATGTAAAACCCTAGTTTGAAACCCTAACCCTAATTTGAAACCCTAGTTTGAAACCCTAACCTTAATTTAAACCCCCTGTTTTAAAACCTTATCCTAATGTAAAACCCTAGTTTGAAAACCTAACCCTAATTTGAAACCCTACTTTGAAACCCTAACCCTAATGTAAACCCTAGTTTGAAACCCTAACCCTAATGTAAAACCCTAGTTTGAAACCCTTACCCTAATTTGAAACCCTAGTTTGAAACCCTAACCCTAATTTGAAACCCTAGTTTGAAACCCTAACCCTAATGTAAAACCCTAGTTTGAAACCCTAACCCTACTTTGAAACCCTAGTTTGAAACCCTACTCCTAATTTGAAACCCTAGTTTGAAACCCTAACCCTAATGTAAAACCCTAGTTTGAAACCCTAACCCTAATGTAAACCCTAGTTTGAAACCCTAATCCTAATGTAAAACCCTAGTTTGAAACCCTAACCCTAATTTGAAACCCTAGTTTGAAACCCTAACCCTAATGTAAAACTCTAGTTTGA
Source organism: Vanacampus margaritifer (assembly GCF_051991255.1). Lineage (NCBI taxonomy): Eukaryota > Metazoa > Chordata > Actinopteri > Syngnathiformes > Syngnathidae > Vanacampus > Vanacampus margaritifer. Next base: position 1,430,312 of record NC_135437.1, read on the forward strand.
AACCCTAACCCTAATTTGAAACCCTAGTTTGAAACCCTAACGCTAATGTAAAACCCTAGTTTGAAACCCTAACCCTAATGTAAACCCTAGTTTGAAACCCAAACCCTAATGTAAAACCCTAGTTTGAAACCCTAACCCTAATTAGAAACCCTAGTTTGAAACCCTAACCCTAATTTGAAACCCCTGTTTGAAACCCTAACCCTAATGTAAAACCCTTGTTTGAAACCCTAACCCTAATGTAAAAGCCTAGTTTGAAACCCTTACCCTAATTTAAACCCCGTTTTAAACCCTAACCCTAATTTAAAACCCTGTTTTGAAAACCTAACCCTAATTTGAAACCCTAGTTTGAAACCCTAACCCTAATTTGAAACCCTAGTTTGAAACCCTAACCCTAATGTAAACCCTAGTTTGAAGCACTAACCCTAATTTGAAACCCCTGTTTGAAACCATAACCCTAATTTGAAACCCTAGTTTGAAACCCTAACCCTAATTTGAAACCCTAGTTTGAAACCCTAACCCTAATGTAAAACCCTAGTTTGAAACCCTAACCCTAATGTAAACCCTAGTTTGAAACCCTAACCCTAATGTAAAATCCTAATTTGAAACACTAGTTTGAAACCCTAACCCTAATGTAAAACCCTAGTTTGAAACCCTAACCCTAATGTAAAACCCTAGTTTGAAACCCAAACCCTAATTTGAAACCCTAGTTTGAAACCCTAACCCTAATGTAAAACCCTAGTTTGAAACCCTAACCCTAATGTAAACCCTAGTTTGAAGCACTAACCCTAATTTGAAACCCCTGTTTGAAACCATAACCCTAATTTGAAACCCCTGTTTGAAACCATAACCCTAATGTAAAACCCTAGTTTGAAACCCAAATGTAAAACCCTAATTTGAAACCCAAACCCTAATGATAAACCCTAATTTGAAACCCTAATCCTAATGTAAAACCCTAGTTTGAAACCCTAACCCTAATTTGAAACCCTAGTTTGAAACCCTAACCTTAATTTAAACCCCCTGTTTTAAAACCTTATCCTAATGTAAAACCCTAGTTTGAAAACCTAACCCTAATTTGAAACCCTACTTTGAAACCCTAACCCTAATGTAAACCCTAGTTTGAAACCCTAACCCTAATGTAAAACCCTAGTTTGAAACCCCTACCCTAATTTGAAACCCTAGTTTGAAACCCTAACCCTAATTTGAAACCCCTGTTTGAAACCCTAACCCTAATGTAAAATCCTAATTTGAAACTCTAACCATAATTTGAAACCTAAGTTTGAAACCCTAACCCTAATATAAAACCCTAGTTTGAAACCCTAACCCTACTTTGAAACCCTAGTTTGAAACCCTACTCCTAATTTGAAACCCTAGTTTGAAACCCTAACCCTAATGTAAAACCCTAGTTTGAAACCCTAACCCTAATGTAAACCCTAGTTTGAAACCCTAATTCTAATGTAAAACCCTAGTTTGAAACCCTAACCCTAATTTGAAACCCTAGTTTGAAACCCTAACCCTAATGTAAAACTCTAGTTTGAAACCCTAACCCTAATTTGAAACCCTAGTTTGAAACCCTAACGCTAATGTAAAACCCTAGTTTGAAACCCTAACCCTAATGTAAACCCTAGTTTGAAACCCAAACCCTAATGTAAAACCCTAGTTTGAAACCCTAACCCTAATTAGAAACCCTAGTTTGAAACCCTAACCCTAATTTGAAACCCCTGTTTGAAACCCTAACCCTAATGTAAAACCCTTGTTTGAAACCCTAACCCTAATGTAAAAGCCTAGTTTGAAATCCTTACCCTAATTTAAACCCCGTTTTAAACCCTAACCCTAATTTAAAACCCTGTTTTGAAAACCTAACCCTAATTTGAAACCCTAGTTTGAAACCCTAACCCTAATTTGAAACCCTAGTTTGAAACCCTAACCCTAATGTAAAACCCTAGTTTGAAACCCTAACCCTAATGTAAACCCTAGTTTGAAGCACTAACCCTAATTTGAAACCCCTGTTTGAAACCATAACCCTAATTTGAAACCCTAGTTTGAAACCCTAACCCTAATTTGAAACCCTAGTTTGAAACCCTAACCCTAATGTAAAACCCTAGTTTGAAACCCTAACCCTAATGTAAACCCTAGTTTGAAACCCTAACCCTAATGTAAATTCCTAATTTGAAACCCTAGTTTGAAACCCTAACCCTAATTTGAAACCCCTGTTTCAAACCCTAACCCTATAGTTAAACCCTAGTTTGAAACCCTAACCCTAATGTAAAACCCTAGTTTGAAAGTCTAACCCTAATGTAAAACCCTAGTTTGAAACTCTCACACTAATTTGAAACCCTAGTTTTAATCCCTAACCCTAATTTGAAACCCCTGTTTGAAACCCTAACCCTAATTTGAAAACCTACTTTGAAACCCTAACCCTAATGTAAAACCTTTATTTGAAACACTAGTTTGAAACCCTAACCCTAATGTAAAACCCTAGTTTGAAACCCTAACCCTAATGTAAAACCCTAGTTTGAAACCCTAACCCTATTTTGAAACCCTAGTTTGAAAACCTAACCCTAATGTAAAACCCTAGTTTGAAACCCTAACCCTAATGTAAAACCCTAGTTTCCAACCCTAATGTAAAACCCTAGTTTGAAACCCAAACCCTAATTTGAAACCCTAGTTTGAAACCCTAACCCTAATGTAAAACCCTAGTTTGAAACCCTAACCCTAATGTAAACCCTAGTTTGAAGCACTAACCCTAATTTGAAACCCCTGTTTGAAACCATAACCCTAATTTGAAACCCCTATTTGAAACCATAACCCTAATGTAAAACCCTAGTTTGAAACCCAAATGTAAAACCCTAATTTGAATCCCAAACCCTAATGATAAACCCTAATTTGAAACCCTTATCCTAATGTAAAACCCTAGTTTGAAACCCTAACCCTAATTTGAAACCCTAGTTTGAAACCCTAACCTTAATTTAAACTCCCTGTTTTAAAACCTTATCCTAATGTAAAACCCTAGTTTGAAAACCTAACCCTAATTTGAAACCCTACTTTGAAACCCTAACCCTAATGTAAACCCTAGTTTGAAACCCTAACCCTAATGTAAAACCCTAGTTTGAAACCCTTACCCTAATTTGAAACCCTAGTTTGAAACCCTAACCCTAATTTGAAACCCCTGTTTGAAACCCTAACCCTAATGTAATACCCTAGTTTGAAACCCTAACCCTAATGTAAAAGCCTAGTGTGAAACCCTTACCCTAATTTAAACCCCCTGTTTTAAACCCTAACCCTAATGTAAAACCCTAGTTTGAAAACCTACCCCTAATTTGAAACCCCTGTTTGAAACCATAACCCTAATGTAAAACCCTAGTTTGAAACCCTAACCCTAATGTAAAACCCTAGTTTGAAACCCTAACCCTAATGTAAACCCCAGTTTGAAACCCTAACCCTACTGTAAAACCCTAGTTTGAAACCCTAACCCTAATTTGAAACCCTAACCCTAATGTAAAACCCTAGTTTGAAACCCTAACCCTTATGTAAAACCCTATTTTGAAATCCTAACCCTAATTTGAAACCCTAACCCTAATTTGAAACCCCTGTTTGAAACAATAACCCTAATGTAAAACCCTAGATTGAAACCCTAATGTAAAACCCTAATTTGAAACCCAAACCCTAATGATGAACCCTAATTTGAAACCCTAACCCTAATGTAAAACCCTATTGTGAAACCCTAACCCTAATGTAAAACCCTAGTTTGAAAACCTAACCCTAATGTAAAACCCTAGTTTGAAACCCAAACCCTAATTTGAAACCCTAGTTTGAAACCCTAAACCGAATGTAAAACCCTTGTTTGAAACCCAAACCCTAATGTTAAAACCCAATTTGAAACCCTAACCCTAATATAAAACCCTAGTTTGAAACCCTAACCCTAATGTAAAACCGTAGTTTGAAACCCTAACCCTAATTTGAAACCCTAGTTTGAAACCCTAACCCTAATGTAAAACCCTAGTTTGAAACCCTAACCCTAATTTGAAACCCTAGTTTGAAACACTAACCCTAATATAAAACCCTAGTTTGAAACCCTAACCCTAATGTAAACCCTAGTTTGAAACCCTAATTCTAATGTAAAACCCTAGTTTGAAACCCAAACCCTAATTTGAAACCCTAGTTTGAAACCCTAACCCTAATTTAAACCCCCTGTTTTAAAACCTAACCCTAATTTGAAACCCTAATATGAAACCCTAACCCTAATTTGAAACCCTAGTTTGAAACCCTAACTCTAATCTAAAACCTTAGTTTGAAACCCTAACCCTAATGTAAAACCCTAGTTTGAAACCCTAACCATAATTTTACACCCTAGTTTGAAACCCTAAGCCTAATGTATAACCCTAGTTTGAAAACCTAACCCTAATTTGAAACCCTAGTTTGAAACCCTAACCCTAATGTAAAACCCTAGTTTGAAACACCAACCCTAATTTAAATCCCTAGTTTTAAAACCCTTGTTTGAAATCCTAACCCTAATGTAAAACCCTAGTTTGAAACCCTAACCCTAATGTAAACCCTAGTTTGAAGCACTAACCCTAATTTGAAACCCCTGTTTGAAACCATAACCCTAATTTGAAACCCCTGTTTGAAACCATAACCCTAATGTAAAACCATAGTTTGAAACCCAAATGTAAAACCCTAATTTGAAACACAAACCCTAATGATAAACCCTAATTTGAAACCCTTACCCTATTTTGAAACCCTAGTTTGAAACCCTAACCCTAATTTGAAACCCCTGTTTGAAACCCTAACCCTAATGTAATACCCTAGTTTGAAACCCTAACCCTAATGTAAAAGCCTAGTGTGAAACCCTAACCCTAATTTGAAACCCCTGTTTGAAACCATAACCCTAATGTAAAACCCTAGTTTGAAACCCTAACCCTAATGTAAACCCCAGTTTGAAACCCTAACCCTAATGTAAAACCCTAGTTTGAAACCCTAACCCTAATTTGAAACCCTAACCCTAATGTAAAACCCTAGTTTGAAACCCTAACCCTAATGTAAAACCCTATTTTGAAATCCTAACCCTAATTTGAAACCCTAACCCTAATTTGAAACCCTACTTTGAAACCCTAACCCTAATTTGAAACCCCTGTTTGAAACCATAACCCTAATGTAAAACCCTAGATTGAAACCCTAATGTAAAACCCTAATTTGAAACCCAAACCCTAATGATGAACCCTAATTTGAAACCCTAACCCTAATGTAAAACCCTATTGTGAAACCCTAACCCTAATGTAAAACCCTAGTTTGAAAACCTAACCCTAATGTAAAACCCTAGTTTGAAAACCTAACCCTAATGTAAAACCCTAGTTTGAAACCCAAACCCTAATTTGAAACCCTAGTTTGAAACCCTAAACCGAATGTAAAACCCTTGTTTGAAACCCAAACCCTAATGTTAAAACCCAATTTGAAACCCTAACCCTAATATAAAACCCTAGTTTGAAACCCTAACCCTAATGTAAAACCGTAGTTTGAAACCCTAACCCTAATTTGAAACCCTAGTTTGAAACCCTAACCCTAATGTAAAACCCTAGTTTGAAACCCTAACCCTAATTTGAAACCCTAGTTTGAAAACATATCCCTTATATAAAACCCTAGTTTGAAACCCTAACCCTAATGTAAACCCTAGTTTGAAACCCTAATCCTAATGTAAAACCCTAGTTTGAAACCCAAACCCTAATTTGAAACCCTAGTTTGAATCCCTAACCCTAATTTAAACCCCCTGTTTTAAAACCTAACCCTAATTTGAAACCCTAGTTTGAAACCCTAACCCTAATTTGAAACCCTAGTTTGAAACCCTAACTCTAATCTAAAACCTTAGTTTGAAACCCTAACCCTAATGTAAAACCCTAGTTTGAAACCCTAACCATAATTTTACACCCTAGTTTGAAACCCTAAACCTAATCTATAACCCTAGTTTGAAAATTTAACCCTAATGTAAAACCCTAGTTTGAAACACCAACCCTAATTTAAATCCCTAGTTTTAAAACCCTTGTTTGAAACCCTAACCCTAATGATAAACCCTAGTTTGAAACCCTAACCCTAATTTTAAACCCTAGTTTGAAACCCTAACCCTAATTTGAAACCCCTGTTTGAAAACCTAACTCTAATGTAAAACCTTAGTTTAAAATCCTAACCCTAATGTAAAACCCTAGTTTGAAACCCTAACCCTAATTTAAAACCCTAGTTTGAAACCCTAACCCTAATGTATATCCCTAGTTTGAAAACCTAACCCTAATTTGAAACCCTAGTTTGAAACCCTAACCCTAATTTAAACCCCCTGTTTTAAAACCTTACCCTAATGTAAAACCCTAGTTTGAAACCCTAACCCTAATGTAAAACCCTTGTTTGTAACCCTAACCCTAATGTAAAACCCTAGTTTGAAACCCTAACCATAATGTTAAACCCTAGTTTGAAACCCTAACCCTAATGTAAAACCGTTGTTTGTAACCCTAACCATAATGTAAAACCCTAGTTTCAAACCCTAACCATAATTTTAAACCCTAGTTTGAAACCCTAACCCTAATGTTAAACCATATTTTGAAACCCTAACCCTAATGTAAAACCCTAGTTTGAAACCCTAACCATAATTTTAAACCCTACTTTGAAACCCTAACCCTAATTTGAAACCCTAGTTTTAAAACCTAACCCTAATGTAAAACCCTTGTTTGAAACCCTAACCCTAATGATAAACCCTAGTTTGAAACCCTAACCCTAATTTGAAACCCTAGTTTGAAACCCTAACCCTAATTTGAAACCCATGTTTGAATCCCTAACTCTAATCTAAAACCTTAGTTTGAAACCCTAACCCTAATGCAAAACCCTAGTTTGAAACCCTAACCATAATTTTAAACCCTAGTTTGAAACCCTAAGCCTAATGTATAACCCTAGTTTGAAAACCTAACCCTAATTTGAATTCCTAGTTTGAAACCCTAAGCCTAGTTTGAAACCCTAACCCTAATGTAAATCCCTAGTTTGAAACACCAACCCTAATATAAATCCCTAGTTTTAAAACCCTTGTTTGAAACCCTAACCCTAATGATAAACCCTAATTTGAAACCCTAACCCTAATTTTAAACCCTAGTTTGAAACCCTAAACCTAACGTAAAACCATAGTTTGAAACCCTAACCCTAATTTGAAACCCTAGTTTTAAAACCTAACCCTAATTTTAAACCCTAGTTTGAAACCCTAACCCTAATGTAAACCCTAGTTTGAAGCCCTAATCCTAATGTAAAACCATAGTTTGAAACCCTAACCCTAATTTGAAACCCTAGTTTGAAACCCAAACCCTCATTTAAACCCCCTGTTTTAAAACCTAACCCTAATTTGAAACCCTAGTTTGAAACCCTAACCCTAATTTGAAACCCTAGTTTGAAACCCTAACTCTAATCTAAAACCTTAGTTTGAAACCCTAACCCTAATGTAAAACCCTAGTTTGAAACCCTAACCATAATTTTACACCCTAGTTTGAAACCCTAAGCCTAATGTATAACCCTAGTTTGAAAACCTAACCCTAATTTGAAACCCTAGTTTGAAACCCTAACCCTAGATTAAAACCCTAACCCTAATGTAAAACCCTAGTTTGAAACACCAACCCTAATTTAAATCCCTAGTTTTAAAACCCTTGTTTGAAACCCTAACCCTAATGATAAACCCTAGTTTGAAACCCTAACCCTAATTTTAAACCCTAGTTTGAAACCCTAACCCTAATTTGAAACCCCTGTTTGAAAACCTAACTCTAATGTAAAACCTTATTTTGAAACCCTAACCCTAATGTAAAACCCTAGTTTGAAACCCTGACCCTAATTTAAAACCCTAGTTTGAAACCCTAACCCTAATGTATATCCCTAGTTTGAAAACCTAACCCTAATTTGAAACCCTAGTTTGAAACCCTAACCCTAATTTAAACCCCCTGTTTTAAAACCTTACCCTAATGTAAAACCCTAGTTTGAAACCCTAACCCTAATGTAAAACCATTGTTTGTAACCCTAACCCTAATGTAAAACCCTAGTTTGAAACCCTAACCATAATGTTAAACCCTAGTTTGAAACCCTAACCCTAATGTTAAACCGTTGTTTGTAACCCTAACCATAATGTAAAACCCTAGTTTCAAACCCTAACCATAATGTTAAACCCTAGTTTCAAACCCTAACCATAATTTTAAACCCTACTTTGAAACCCTAACCCTAATTTGAAACCCTAGTTTTAAAACCTAACCCTAATGTAAAACCCTTGTTTGAAACCCTAACCCTAATGATAAACCCTAGTTTGAAACCCTAACCCTAATTTGAAACCCTAGTTTGAAACCCTAACCCTAATTTGAAACCCATGTTTGAAACCCTAACTCTAATCTAAAACCTTAGTTTGAAACCCTAACCCTAATGTAAAACCCTAGTTTGAAACCCTAACCATAATTTTACACCCTAGTTTGAAACCCTAAGCCTAATGTATAACCCTAGTTTGAAAACCTAACCCTAATTTGAAACCCTAGTTTGAAACCCTAACCCTAGTTTGAATCCCTAACCCTAGTTTGAAACACCAACCCTAATTTAAATCCCTAGTTTTAAAACCCTTGTTTGAAACCCTAACCCTAATGATAAACCCTAGTTTGAAACCCTAACCCTAATTTTAAACCCTAGTTTGAAACCCTAACCCTAATTTGAAACCCCTGTTTGAAAACCTAACTCTAATGTAAAACCTTAGTTTGAAACCCTAACCCTAATGTAAAACCCTAGTTTGAAACCCTAACCCTAATTTAAAACCCTAGTTTGAAACCCTAACCCTAATGTATATCCCTAGTTTGAAAACCTAACCCTAATTTGAAACCCTAGTTTGAAACCCTAACCCTAATTTAAACCCCCTGTTTTAAAACCTTACGCTAATGTAAAACCCTAGTTAGAAACCCTAACCATAATGTTAAACCCTAGTTTGAAACCCTAACCCTAATGTAAAACCGTTGTTTGTAACCCTAACCATAATGTAAAACCCTAATTTCAAACCCTAACCATAATTTTAAACCCTAGTTTGAAACCCTAACCCTAATGTTAAACCATATTTTGAAACCCTAACCCTAATGTAAAACCCTAGTTTGAAACCCTAACCATAATTTTAAACCCTACTTTGAAACCCTAATCCTAATTTGAAACCCTAGTTTTAAAACCTAACCCTAATAGAAAACCCTTGTTTGAAACCCTAACCCTAATGATAAACCCTAGTTTGAAACCCTAACCCTAATTTGAAACCCTAGTTTGAAACCCTAACCCTAATTTGAAACCCATGTTTGAATCCCTAACTCTAATCTAAAACCTTAGTTTGAAACCCTAACCCTAATGTAAAACCCTAGTTTGAAACCCTAACCATAATTTTAAACCCTAGTTTGAAAGCTTAAGCCTAATTTATAACCCTAGTTTGAAAACCTAACCCTAATTTGAAACCCTAGTTTGAAACCCTAAGCCTAGTTTGAAACCCTAACCCTAATGTAAAACCCTAGTTTGAAACACCAACCCTAATATAAATCCCTAGTTTTAAAACCCTTGTTTGAAACCCTAACCCTAATGATAAACCCTAGTTTGAAACCCTAACCCTAATTTTAAACCCTAGTTTGAAACCCTAAACCTAACGTAAAACCATAGTTTGAAACCCTAACCCTAATTTGAAACCCTAGTTTTAAAACCTAACCCTAATTTGAAACCCTAGTTTGAAACCCTAACCCTAATGTAAACCCTAGTTTGAAACCCTAACCATAATTTTAAACCCTAGTTTGAAAGCTTAAGCCTAATTTATAACCCTAGTTTGAAACCGTAACCCTAATGTAAAACCCTAGTTTGTAACCCTAACCCTAATGTAAAACCCTAGTTTGTAACCCTAACCCTAATGTAAAATCCTAGTTTGAAACCCTAACCCTAGTTTGAAACCCTAACCTTAATATAAAACCCTCGTTTGAAACCCTAACCCTAATTTTAAACCCTAGTTTGAAACCCTAACCCTAATTTGAAACCCTGTTTGAAACCCTAACCCTAATGTAAAACCCTAGTTTGTAACCCTAACCCTAATTTGAAACCCTTACCCTAATGTAAAACCCTAGTTTGAAACCCTAACCCTAATGTAAAATGCTAGTTTGAAAGGTTTTATATTAGAGTTTCCAAATAGGATAAGGGTTTCAAACTAGGGTTTTACTTGAGGGTTAGCGTTTCAAACCAGGGTTTTACATTAGGGTTAGGGTTACAAATGAGGGTTTTACATTAGGGTTAGGGTTTCAAACTAGGGTTTGGGTTTCAAACTAGGGTTTTACATTAGGGTTAGGTTTTCAAACTAGGGTTTCAAATTAGGGTTAGGGTTTCAAACTAGGGTTTTACATTAGGTTTAGGTTTTCAAACTAGGGTTTCAAATTAGGGTTAGGGTTTCAGACTAGCATTTTAGATTTGAGTTAGGGTTTCAAACTAGGGTTTTACATTAGGGTTACGGTTTCAAACTAGGGTTTCAAATTAAGGTTGGGGTTTAAAACTAGGGTTTTACATTAGGGTTAGGGTTTCAAACTCGGGTTTTACATTAGGGTTAGGGTTTCAAACTAGGGTTTTACATTAGGGTAATGGTTTCAAAGTAGGGTTTTACATTAGGGTTAGGTTTTCAAACTAGGGTTTGAAATTAGGGTTGGGGTTTCAAACTAGGGTTTCAAATTATGGCTAGGGTTTCAAACTAGTGTTTTACATTAGAGTTAGTGTTTCAAACTAGTGTTTTACATTAGGGTTAAGGTTTCAAACTAGGGTTTCAAATTAGAGTTAGGGTTTCAAACTAGTGTTTTACTTGAGTGTTAGGGTTTCAAACTAGGGTTTTACTTGAGTGTTAGGGTTTCAAACTAGGGTTTTACATTAGGGTTAGGGTTTCAAACTGGGGTTTCAAACTTGGGTTAGGGTTTCAAACTAGGGTTTTACATTAGGTTTAGGGTTTCAAACTAGGGTTTGAAATTAGGGTTGGGATTTCAAACTAGGGTTTTACATTAGGGTTAGGGTTTCAAACTAGGGTTTTACATTAGGGTTAGGGTTTTAAACTAGGGTTTCAATTTAGAGTTAGGGTTTCAAACTAGGTTTTTACTTTAAGGGTTAGGGTTTCAAACTAGGGTTTTACATAAGGTTTAGGCTTCCAAACTAGGGTTTCAAATTAGGGTTGGGGTTTCAAACTAGGGTTTTACATTAGGGTTTCAAACTATGGTTTTACATTACGGTTAGGGTCTAAATCTAACCCTAAAGTAAAACATTAGTTTGAAACCCTAACCGTAAGGTAAAACAGTAGTTTGAAACCCTAACCCTAATTTGAAACCCTAGTTTGAAACGCTAACCCTAATGTAAAACCCTAGTTTGAAACACTAACCCTAATGTAAAACCCTAGTTTGAAACCCTAACCCTAATGTAAAACCCTAGTTTGAAACCCTAACCCTAATGTTACGAGTGGTTAAGGCGATGGACTTGAAATCCTTTGGAGTCTCCCCTCGTAGCATTCAAATCAACGCTATTACTTTCTGGAATTTAGCCTTCTATATTCTCTTGGCTTCATTTATGTCAATTTGAATGGTGATGTCAAGGTGTGACTGGTTCCTCAGCAAATTGGGACTTCTGATCAAATTAAAGTCTGTGTTCAACCCCACTTTAGGCAAGTACTGTTTAAGGTGTGTCTGTTGACTTGATTTCTCAGAACTTAATAAGAGACTAGACTTAAAGGTGTGAGACCGTCTTTGGACAGCAAGAGGTGCTGTTTCTTTCTGAACTTTGACCCATAACTGGTCTATTCAGCAAGCACTATCATTAATATTAAAACCACATGCGTAAGGTTGTTGTGGCCGAGTGGTTAAGGCGATGGACTAGAAATCCATTGGGTTTGAATCCTGCCGACAACGAGTGTGTTTTCTTTAATTTAGCTCTCTGTCTTGTCTATTTCGTTTAAGTACGTGAGCATTGCTATGGGGTATATGCCACGGAGAAGGCGGGACTTCCGTGTGTCTCAGACGCACTGTTTCCGTTTGCTGTTTGCGAAATGTGGGCCGCGTCCCGGTGCTTGTGCTTATGCCCTTGTTCCCCTCAATTGCGCTTCCCGTCGATGGGTGTGAGTGTTGGGACGTGGCCAGTGTGTCACAGCAGTGGTCGGAAACGGCGTGGGTGTGTAACTTACGGATGTCGAAAGTCCATGGCATCTGCCCCATAGTCAAGGTGTAACTGATACTATACCTCAGGGAATTTGCGTTCTACTTTGTTATCCCCATTCCTCAGATGTTCTCAAAAAGGTACATCGACCTTCGATAGCTCAGTTGGTATAGCGGAGGACTGTAGAAGGTCTGAGCAGTAATCTTAAGTAGCTGGTTCAAATCCTACTCGAATGGTTCTTTTGAGTATTCACAATCTTTATCAGAAATAGGAAATACAAATAATTGTGGCTAATTCATCTAAATATACCCAATTCGAAAATGCCACTATTACTCCTTCCACAAAGCATTTTTATAAACTTACAAAATTGAAAATGCCAGTTGCTTGTTGCTGCGTTCTACTTTGTTATCCCCATTTCTCAGATGTTCTCAAAAAGATACACCGACCTTCCATAGCTCAGTTGGTAGAGCGGAGGATTGAAGAAGTTCTCAGCCGAAATCTTTAGGTCACTGGTTCAAATCCTGCTCAAAGGACTTATTGGAAGAAACCTTAATAAAAAAAAGGAAATACATATAATTGTGGCTAATTCATCTTAATGTACCCAATTTGAAAATGCCACAATTAGTTCTCTTTCCATAAAGCATTTCCATAAACTTTCTGATCTACATCCGTGTCATGTCCCAATTCCTAGTTTATTTCTGAAGAAGCAGCAATCTTTATAAATTCAGTTTGTAGAGCCGAGGACTATAGAGTATCTCAGCTAAAATTCTTAGGTTTGCTGGTTCTAATCTGGTTCGAATACGTTTTTGTAGAATTCCCAAACTTATTCACAAATAGGGAATAAAAATAAATTTCTCCAAATCATCTAAAGATGAATTTTGAAAATGCCAGTGTCGCTCGTTGTCGCTTTATACTTTGTTTCCCCATTCCTCAGATGTTCGTGAGCAAACACAACACCTTTGATACCTCAGTTGGTATAGCAGAGGACTGTAGAAGGTCTGAGCAGTAATCATAAGTAGCTGGTTCAAATCCTGCTCAAATGAGTCTTTGAGTATTCCCAGTCTTTATCAGAAATAGGAAATACAAATAATTGTGGCTAATTCATCTAAATCTACCCAATTTGAAAATGCCACATTTACTCCTTCCACAAAGCAATTTTATAAACTTACAAAATTGAAATAGCCAGTAGTTTCTTGCTGCTTTATACTTTGTTATCCGCATTCCTCAGATGTTCTTGAGAACACACAGCAACCTTTGATAGCTCAGTTGCTAGCGCGGAGGACTGTAGACGGTCTCAGCTTAAATCCTTAGGTCCCTGGTTCAAATCCTACTCGAGTTCCTTGAAGAATTCCCAATCTTGATCGGAAATACAAATAATTTTGGCAAATTCATCTTAATATACCCAATTTGAAAATGCCACAATTACTTCTTGTTCCACAAAGCATTTTCATCAACTCTTCTCCACATCCACGTTATCTTTCCCAATTCCTGTTTTATTTCTCAAGACACAGCAGCCTTTGTCATGTCCCAATTCCTAGTTTATTTCTGAAGACGCAGCAATCTTTGTAAATTCAGTTTGTAGAGCCGAGCACTGTAGAGTGTCTCAGCTAAAGTTCTTAGGTTCGCTGGTTCTAATCTGGTTTGAAGACGTTTTTGGAGAATTCCCAAACATATTCACAAATAGGAAATAAAAATACATTTCTCCAAATCATCTAAAGATACAAACTTGAAAATGCCACAGTCGCTCGTTGTCGCGTTATACTTTGTTTCCCCCATTCCTCAGATGTTCTTGAAAAGATACAACAACCTTCGATAGCTCAGTTGTTATAGCGGAGGACTGTAGAAGGTCTGAGCAGTAATCCTAGAGTAGCTGGTTCAAATCCTGCTCAAATGAGATTTTGAGTATTCCCAATCTTTATCAGAAATAGGAAATAAAAATAATTGTGTCTAATTCATCTAAATATACCCAATTTTGAAAATTACTCCTCCCACAAAACATTTTAACTCTTTGACTGCCAAAAACGTTAAATGACATTTACTAAAAACCTACGGAGGGCCGCCAAGGACGTTAAAAGACGTTCTCCAATTTTTATTTTTATTTTTTGGGAAACGGGTGGAGGAAAGCCTTGCCCAGCTGGGGTGAAAGTTTCAAGCAGATCGAGTTAGCCTAAGGACTATTTTTGGCCCCTAGATGGCAGCAATGACTCTCTTTTGACAAGATTGGGTAGTGAAGGAATATTTGATTACTATATTAAGTGTAATCTTTGCGTGTCCAAAATAATTATATTCAGGATCTGATGAAGAAGTTTTCTTGCAAGAATTTATTTAGAGGCCTCTAAAGACACAGTCAGGACACCACATCAGAATGCAACGTGGATCCCCCCAAGTGTGTGTCAATTTACAAAACATCGACTCATTTATACAAAAAAGATAAAAGGTTCCTCCTCCCGGCTCTTGATTGAACAAAGGGCAGACATGTCATCTCGTAGTGAACAAATGTGTAATGTTGTTAGTAAGCAGACGTTTACATACAGACATGTTGATTCCAGGTTGGCCAAAGGTGTAATCTTATTAGTAAACAGACATTTACATACAGTTCCCTTTCTTGACTGGGGGAACAAATGCAATTAGGATCTAACCCCAGACTTTTAGACTCCAATGCCAAAAGGCTCTAAATAACATCATGCACATTCCTATCTTGAATAGCTTTGAGGGTGAGAGGATAAAATAAAGTTCACAAAATCATTACTCCACTGTATTATTTTAAACACTCATGATTATATCACATTGATATGCCTATAAGTAAACTCAAAAACAGTAAAACATCAAATTGAAAATATTAAATGTCTTCAGTAGGCGTCAGTAGAAGACGTGAGGCGGAGCTAGAGGGGACAATGGCTGGGGAAGGGAAGAGAACATGGCGACCGGTTGTAAGCAGCTCACGCTCGAGCATTTTTTTTCAAAGACGAAAAGCATCGACCAACGCTAAAGAGCACATTGATGACGACGATGATCATCATCGATGATGATGATGGTGACTCCGAGGTTGACGCCGAAGTTGGAAGCGCTGACGCGGCGGCTAGGACGACGTCATAAAGGTTCACGGACTAGTGATGCTAACACCGGAAAACGCGGAGCACAACGCTCAGGCGGACGCTCAGGCGGACGTTCAATCGGACGACGAAGAGTGCCCCGAAACCAATGCATATTCATCGGAGGAGTGTATACAGTCTGCTACTTGCTATTTATTCCCCGGAAAAAAAGGCCGTCAATAAAAAATGTAACGTTTGCACGCGAAACGGACAAATGCGAAAGTGAAAGTAAACTGTTGTGCGAGTCCAGCGGGGTCTCCTTGCACGCAGGAGAGCGTTATAAAAAGAAAAACTGTATTTGAAACATCCACATAATTGTAAGTAGTACCACAGTTGCACACATTTGTAAATAGTTTGCGAAATTGTTTTGTCAAATTGTTACACTGTTGAATGGAAATAAACGTATTTTGCAAACTAAAAACACTTTTTCATTGTTGGTGAAAGCGTTTTACAGAAGTAAAGCACTATTTAGGTGTTTGTGGCATTATTCATGGACAAAAAGAAGTGTACAATTCACTAGAGTATATGAAATAACATCGTTTCATAAAAAGCTCCTTTTCTCCGTTTTTTGTTTCAAAACAGAGAATTTCGGTGAAAGTAACCATTTTCTATTGTTGATTACTGAAGAACGGAATAAGGTAGAAACAAACTTTTTTTTCTGATGAAAGATGAGAGTCCAGTCTTTCATTTGGTAGTATGTGTGTCTCCATAGTCCAAACACAACATTTTCTGTGGACCTTGAAAGATCAGTCAAAATGCTTAAATCGGCTGGCACTGGCGACAACCCGTTTCTGAAAACGTCTGGCAGTCAAAGAGTTAATTTCATTGTGCTTACGCTCATTTTTAAGATTTTGACATTTTCACCTGAAATGTACAATCAGTGGCTGAAAACACATTTAAAGCAATAAAAAGTTCATTTTGGCTCTCACACCTAAACTAAACGTTGTAGACTCAAAATTGTTGCTGTATTTAGTGTATTCTAGCATCCTGAAGATGATTCCAGCATTAGTTTCATAATGCTTATGCTCATTTTAGAAATTTTTACAGTTTCACCTGAAGTGTACAATTAGGGGCTGAAAACGCATTTAAAGCAATAAAAAGTTCATCTTGGCTCTCACACCTAAACTAAAGGTTGTAGACTCAAAATTTTTGCTGTCTTTAGTGTATTTTAGCATCCTGAAGATGATTCCAGCATACATTTCATTGTGCTAATGCTCATTTTAAAGATTTTGACAGTTTCACCTGAAGTGTAAAATCAGGGGCTGAAAACGCAAAAGCAATAAAAAAGTTCATTTTGGCTCTCACAACTATACTAAACGTTGTAGACTCAAATTTTTTGCTGTATTCAGTGTATTTTAGCATCCTGAAGATGATTCCAGCATTAATTTCATTGTGCTTACGCTCATTTTGAAGATTTTGACAGTTTCACCTGTTTCACCTGAAGTGTACAAACAGGGATTGAAAACGCATTCAAAGCAATAAAAAGTTAAGCTTGGCTCTCCCACCTAAATTAAACGTTGTAGACTCAAAATTTTTGCTGTATTTAGTGTATTCTAGCATCCTGAAGATGATTCCAGCATTAATTTCATTGTGCCTATGCTCATTTTGAAGATTTTGACTTTTTCACCTGAAGTGTACAATCAGGCTGAAAAGGCATCTAAAGCAATAAAAAGTTCATTTTGAATCTCACACCTAAACTAAACGTTGTAGACTCAAAATGTTTATTATATTTAGTGTATTCTAGAATCCTGAAGATGATTCCAGCATTAATTTCATTGTGCTGATGCTTATTTTGAAGATTTTGACAATATCACCTTAAGTGTACAATCAGGGGCTGAAAACGCATTTCAAGCATTAAAAAGTTTGTTTAGGTTCTCAAACCTAAACTAAACGTTGTACACTCAAAATTTTTGCTGTATTTAGTGTATTCTAGCATCCTGAAGATGATTCCAGCATTAATTTCATTTTGCTTATGCTCATTTTGAAGATTTTGACATTTTCACCTGAAGTGTACAATCAGTCTGAAAAGGAATTTAAAGCAATAAAAAGTTCATTTTGGCTCTCACACCTAAATTAAACAATGTAGACTCAAAATTTTTGCTGTATTTAGTGTATTATAGCATCCTGAAGATGATTCCAGCATTAATTTCATTGTGCTTATGCTCATTTTTAAGATTTTGACATTTTCACCTCAAGTGTACAATCAGGCTGTAATCGCATTTAAAGCAATAAAAAGTTCATTTTGGCTCTCACACCTAAATTAAACGTTGTAGACTCAAAATTTTTGCTGTATTTAGTGTATTCTAGCATCCTGAAGATGATTCCAGCATTAATTTCATTGTGCTTACGCTCATTTTGAAGATTTTGACAGTTTCACCTGTTTCACCTGAAGTGTACAAACAGGGATTGAAAACGCATTTAAAGCAATAAAAAGTTAAGCTTGGCTCTCCCACCTAAATTAAACGTTGTAGACTCAAAATTTTTGCTGTATTTAGTGTATTCTAGCATCCTGAAGATGATTCCAGCATTAATTTCATTGTGCCTATGCTCATTTTGAAGATTTTGACTTTTTCACCTGAAGTGTACAATCAGGCTGAAAAGGCATCTAAAGCAATAAAAAGTTCATTTTGAATCTCACACCTAAACTAAACGTTGTAGACTCAAAATGTTTATTATATTTAGTGTATTCTAGAATCCTGAAGATGATTCCAGCATTAATTTCATTGTGCTGATGCTTATTTTGAAGATTTTGACAATATCACCTTAAGTGTACAATCAGGGGCTGAAAACGCATTTCAAGCATTAAAAAGTTTGTTTTGGTTCTCAAACCTAAACTAAACGTTGTACACTCAAAATTTTTGCTGTATTTAGTGTATTCTAGCATCCTGAAGATGATCCATCCATCCATCCATTTTCTTGGCCGCTTTTCCTCACTAGGGTCGCGGGGGTGCTGGAGCCTATCCCAGCTGGCTTCGGGCAGTAGGCGGGGTACACCCTGAACTGGTTGCCAGCCAATCGCAGGGCACACAGAGATGAACAACCACACTCACATTCACACCTAGGGACAATTTGGAGAGTTCAATTAACCTGCCATGCATGTTTTTGGAATGTAGGAGGAAACCGGAGTACCCGGTGAAAACCCACGCAAGCACGGGGAGAACATGCAAACTCCACCCAGGAAGGCCGAAGCCCGGACTCGATCTCACGTCCTCTGCACTGGGAGGCGGACGTGCTAACCAGTCAGCCACCGTGCTGCCCCCTGAAGATGATTCCAGCATTAATTTCATTTTGCTTATGCTCATTTTGAAGATTTTGACATTTTCACCTGAAGTGTACAATCAGTCTGAAAAGGAATTTAAAGCAATAAAAAGTTCATTTTGGCTCTCACACCTAAATTAAACAATGTAGACTCAAAATTTTTGCTGTATTTAGTGTATTATAGCATCCTGAAGATGATTCCAGCATTAATTTCATTGTGCTTATGCTCATTTTTAAGATTTTGACATTTTCACCTGAAGTGTACAATCAGGCTGTAAACGCAAAAGCAATAAAAAGTTCATTTTGACTCTCACAACTATACTAAAGGTTGTAGACTCAATTTTTTTTGCTGTATTTAGTGTATTTTAGCATCCTGAAGATGATTCCAGCATTAATTTCATTTTGCTTATGCTCATTTAGAAGATTTTGACATTTTCACCTGAAGTGTACAATCAGTCTGAAAAGGCATTTAAAGCAATAAAAAGTTCATTTTGACTCTCACACCTCAATTAAACATTGTAGACTCAAAATTTTTGCTGTATTTAGTGTATTTTAGCATCCTGAAGATGATTCTAGCATGCTTATCATTGTGCGCATGCTTAATTTAAAGATTTTGACAGTTTCACCTGAAGTGTACAATCAGGGGCTGAAAACGCAAAAACAATAAAAAGTTCATTTTTACTCTCACAACTATACTAAAGGTTGTAGACTCAAATTTTTTTGCTGTATTTAGTGTATTTTAGCATCCTGAAGATGATTCCAGCATACATTTCATTGTGCTAATGCTCATTTTAAAGATTTTTACAGTTTCACTTGAAGTATACAATCGGGGTGAATACGCATTTAAAGCAATACAAAGTTAATCTTGGATCTCAGACCTAAACTAAACGTTGTAGACTCAAATGTTTTGCTGTATTCAGTGTATTTTAACATCCTGAAGATGATTCTAGCATGCTTATCATTGTGCGCATGCTTAATTTAATTGATTTTGACAGTTTCACCTGAAGTGTAAAATCAGGGGATGAAAACGCAAAAGCAATAAAAAGTTCATTTTGGCTCTCACAACTAAACTAAACGTTGTACACTCAAATTTGTTGCTGTATTAAGTGTATTTTAGCATCCTGAAGATGATTCCAGCATTAATTTCATTGTGCTGATGCTTATTTTGAAGATTTTGACATTTTCACCTTAAGTGTACAATCAGTCTGAAAAGGCATTTAAAGCAATGAAATGTTCATTTTGGCTCTCACACCTAAATTAAACAATGTAGACTCAAAATTTTTGCTAAATTTAGTGTATTATAGCATCCTGAAGATGATTCCAGCATTAAATTCATTGTGCTTATGCTCATTTTTAAGATTTTGACATTTTCACCTGAAGTGTACAATCAGGCTGTAATCGCATTTAAAGCAATAAAAGTTCATTTTGGCTCTCACACCTAAATTAAACGTTGTAGACTCAAAATTTTTGCTGTATTTAGTGTATTTTAGCATCCTGAAGATGATTCCAGCATTAATTTCATTGTGCTTATGCTCATTTTGAAGATTTTGACATTTTCACCTGAAGTATACAATCAGTGGCTGAAAACGCATTTAAAGCAATAAAAAGTTCATTTTGGCTCTCACACCTAAACTAAACATTGTAGACTCAAAATTTTTGCAGTATTTAGTGTATTCCAGCATCCTGAAGATGATTCCAGCATTAGTTTCATAGTGATTATGCTCATTTTAGAAATTTTTACAGTTTCACCTGAAGTGTACAATTAGGGGCTGAAAACGCATTTAAAGCAATAAAAAGTTCATTTTGGCTCTCACACCTAAACTAAACGTTGTAGACTCAAAATTTTTGCTGTCTCTAGTGTATTTTAGCATCCTGAAGATGATTCAAGCATACATTTCATTGTGCTAATGCTCATTTTAAAGATTTTGACAGTTTCACTTGAAGTATACAATCGGGGTGAAAATGCATTTAAAGCAATACAAAGTTAATCTTGGATCTCAGACCTAAACTAAATGTTGTAGACTCAAATATTTTGCTGTATTCAGTGTATTTTAGCATCCTGAAGATGATTCTAGCATGCTTATCATTGTGCGCATGCTTAATTTAATTGATTTTGACAGTTTCACCTGAAGTGTACAATCAGGGGCTGAAAACGCATTTCAAGCATTAAAAAGTTCGTTTTGGTTCTCAAACCTAAACTAAACGTTGTAGACTCAAAATTTTTGCTGTATTTAGTGTATTCTAGCATCCTGAAGATGATTCCAGCATTAATTTCATTTTGCTTATGCTCATTTTGAAGATTTTGACATTTTCACCTGAAGTGTGCAATCAGTCTGAAAAGGCATTTAAAGCAATGAAATGTTCATTTTGGCTCTCACACCTAAATTAAACAATGTAGACTCAAAATTGTTGCTGTATTTAGTGTATTATAGCATCCTGAAGATGATTCCAGCATTAATTTCATTGTGCTTATGCTCATTTTTAAGATTTTGACATTTTCACCTCAAGTGTACAATCAGGCTGTAATCGCATTTAAAGCAATAAAAAGTTCATTTTGGCTCTCACACCTAAATTAAACGTTGTAGACTCAAAATTTTTGCTGTATTTAGTGTATTCTAGCATCCTGAAGATGATTCCAGCATTAATTTCATTGTGCTGATGCTTATTTTGAAGATTTTGACATTTTCACCTTAAGTGTACAATCAGGGGCTGAAAACGCATTTGAAGCAATAAAAAGTTTGTTTTGGTTCTCAAACCTGAACTAAACGTTGTAGACTCAAATTGTTTTACTGTATTTAGTGTATTCTAGCATCCTGAAGATGATTCCAGCATTAATTTCATTGTGCTTATGCTCATTTTGAAGATTTTGACATTTTCACCTAAAGTTTACAATCAGGCTGAAAACGCATTTAAAGCAATAAAAAGTTTGTTTTGGCTCTCACACCTAAATTAAACGTTGTAGACTCAAATTTTTTGCTGTATTTAGTGTATTCTAGCATCCTGAAGATGATTCCAGCATTAATTTCATTGTGCTGATGCTTATTTTGAAGATTTTGACAGTTTCACCTTAAGTGTACAATCAGGGGCTAAAAACGCATTTCAAGCATTAAAAAGTTCGTTTTGGTTCTCAAACCTAAACTAAACGTTGTAGACTCAAAATTTTTGCTGTATTTAGTGTATTCTAGCATCCTGAAGATGATTCCAGCATTAATTTCATTTTGCTTATGCTCATTTTGAAGATTTTGACATTTTCACCTGAAGTGTACAATCAGTCTGAAAAGGCATTTAAAGCAATGAAATGTTCATTTTGGCTCTCACACCTAAATTAAACAATGTAGACTCAACATTTTTGCTGTATTTAGTGTATTATAGCATCCTGAAGATGATTCCAGCATTAATTTCATTGTGCTTATGCTCATTTTTAAGATTTTGACATTTTCACCTGAAGTGTACAATCAGGCTGTAATCGCATTTAAAGCAATAAAAAGTTCATTTTGGCTCTCACACCTAAATTAAACGTTGTAGACTCAAAATTTTTGCTGTATTTAGTGTATTCTAGCATCCTGAAGATGATTCCAGCATTAATTTCATTGTGCTTATGCTCATTTTGAAGATTTTGACAGTTTCATCTGAAGTGTACAAACAGGGATTGAAAACCCATTTAAAGCAATAAAAAGTTAATCTTGGCTCTCCCACCTAAACTAAACGTTGTAGACTCAAATGTTTTGCTGTATTTAGTGTATTTTAGCATCCTGAAGATGATTCCAGCATTAATTTCATTGTGCTTATGCTCATTTTGAAGATTTTGACATTTTCACCTGAAGTGTACAATCAGGCTGAAAACGCATTTAAAGCAATAAAAAGTTCATTTTGTTTCTCACACCTAAATTAAACGTTGTAGACTCAAATGTTTTGCTGTATTTAGTGTATTTTAGCATCCTGAAGATGATTCCAGCATTAATTTCATTGTGCTTATGCTCATTTTGAAGATTTTGACATTTTCACCTGAAGTGTACAATCAGGCTGAAAACGCATTTAAAGCAATAAAAAGTTAATCTTGGCTCTCCCACCTAAACTAAACGTTGTAGACTCAAATGTTTTGCTGTATTTAGTGTATTTTAGCATCCTGAAGATGATTCCAGCATTAATTTCATTGTGCTTATGCTCATTTTGAAGATTTTGACATTTTCACCTGAAGTATACAATCAGTGGCTGAAAACTCATTTAAAGCAATAAAAAGTTCATTTTGGCTCTCACACCTAAACTAAACATTGTAGACTCAAAATTTTTGCAGTATTTAGTGTATTCCAGCATCCTGAAGATGATTCCAGCATTAGTTTAATAGTGATTATGCTCATTTTAGAAATTTTTACAGTTTCACCTGAAGTGTGGGGGCTGAAAACGCATTTTTTTATTTTATTTTATTTTTTTTTTATTTTTATTTTTTTTTGTTTTTTTTTGTTTTTTTTGGGGGGGAGATCTCAGTATTGATCATTTGAAATGTCATCATCATTGTTCTCCCTTTTTTTTTTTTTTTTTAATGTGTGTTTGTGCGTGTGTGCGTGTGTGCGTGCGTGTGTGTGTGCGTGCGTGCGTGCGTGCGTGCGAAAAAAAATAAAAATAAATAAGAATTCCCATACCGTTCACCTAAACTGAACACTTCAAAATCCAGCCAGAGTCGTGGGGCCGCCAGGAGACCCAAAGGGGGACCAAAGAAAAGAAAGAAAAGCGAAGCCCAGCACCGACCAGACACCACCCACCGGGCCACCAACCTTCACCAACCCCAAAGACATCCAAACTCCAACAAATCAGGGAAACCCCAAGGGCCCAAAGGAGAAACCGAGGAAAGGTAGAAAGGACAGACGAAGCAGAGTGAGATCCACAGACACCAGCCTCCACCGAATCAACGACCCGAGGGAGAAACAAGCCGTGTCCGAGTCTCGATAGATGCTGGTGTGGTGGATCTAGCATGCATGAAAATCTCCACCAAAGAGGGGAGCCGTCGACCCCCGCCAGGACAGAGCAAGCGCAACACCTCAGGGCCCCCCAGGCCGCGGCCGCGCCAAAGGACGACCCCCGGGCCCCGCAGGGGCCACCGGCCGGAGAGCAAACCCCGGAGCAGGAGCGCCCCCCACCCCAACGCGGCCCGCGCCCCCAACCCAACGCAGCAGGACGGGGCACTGCAGGCCCATCAGGCACCCCACCGGCCCACAACCCCCGCTCCCCCCGCGACCCCCCCGCCCCCCCACCCCCGCCACCCACCCCAACCCAGCCCCAACCGCCCCCAGGTCCCCAAATCCCCAGACACCCTCCCCACCCCAGCACCCCCCACCCCGGCACCCCCACCACCACCCCCCACCAACCAAGCCGCCCCCGCCCCCCGCCCCCACCCCCACCAACCGACAGCCCCCCAGCCCCCGACCCCAGACCCCGGGGACACACCGCACCCAGGCATCCGCGCCGAAGAGGGGGCCGGGCAGCGGAGCGGAGAGGGCACCCGCGCCCACCCCACCACGCGGAGGGACGGAACACCAGGGGCAGAAGGGGAGATGGGGGCACCGGAGGACGGGCGGCATCCCCGAACCCCAGGCCCAGCGGGGAGAGGCCCCGGTCGTCACCCCAACGATCTAAGTGAAAAACTAACCCTGTTACTAAGTTCGCCAGCTCGCCGACTGGCGAACTCTACCCCTAAACCGTGTGTGTGACCCCACCCAGTGTATATACATAAGTGTGTGTGTGTGGTGCATTAAAATTGGGGGCAGGTGAACCGGAGCAGAGGGAAATGATATCCCCCCCTGCTCCGATCCATCCGCCCCCCAGGCATGTCAATGAGCGTATGTGGTGCATTAAAATAAATTAATGGGGGGGGGGGGTGCACACGGACAGGCGACCGCAGCACTGCTTCATACCGCGGCCGCCCCAACCGATGCCCCCCCCCCCCCCCCAGTTGTGTGAAATTTAAAATTTGGAGGGGAGCTGCAGGGCGGAGACGGTGTCTCCACCCCACCCCACTCCCCCCCAAAGTGTGTTATGTGCCCTAAAATGTATTGTGCAAAACTAGTGCAGTGAGTTAAGAGGAGCGACCAGCTGGGCCCCCCCCAACCGGAAGTGTACAAACAGGGACTGAAAACGCATTTAAAGCAATAAAAAGTTCATTTTGGCTCTCACACCTAAATTAAACGTTGTAGACTCAAAATTTTTGCTGTATTTAGTGTATTTTAGCATCCTGAAGATGATTCCAGCATTAGTTTCATAATGCTTATGCTCATTTTAGAAATTTTTACAGTTTCACCTGAAGTGTACAATTAGGGGTTGAAAACGCATTTAAAGCAATAAAAAGTTCATCTTGGCTCTCACACATAAACTAAAAGTTGTAGACTCAAAATTTTTGCTGTCTTTAGTGTATTTTAATATCCTGAAGATGATTCCAGCATACATTTCATTGTGCTAATGCTCATTTTAAAGATTTTGACAGTTTCACTTGAAGTATACAATCGGGCTGAAAACGCATTTAAAGCAATAAAAATATAATCTTTGCTCTCAGACCTGAACTAAACGTTGTAGACTCAAATGTTTTGCTGTATTCAGTATATTTTAGCATCCTGAAGATGATTCTAGCATGCTTATCATTGTGTGCACGCTTAATTTAAAGATTTTGACAGTTTCACCTGAAGTGTAAAATCAGGGGCTGAAAACGCAAAAGCAATAAAAAGCTCATTTTGGCTCTCACAACTATACTAAACGTTGTAGACTCAAATGTTTTGCTGTATTTAGTGTATTTTAGCATCCTGAAGATGATTCCAGCATTAATTTCATTGTGCTTATGCTCATTTTTAAGATTTTGACATTTTCATCTGAAGTGTACAATCAGGCTGTAAACGCATTTAAAGCAATAAAAAGTTCATTTTGGCTCTCACACCTAAATTAAACGTTGTAGACTCAAAATTTTTGCTGTATTTAGTGTATTCTAGCATCCTGAAGATGATTCCAGCATTAATTTCATTGTGCATATGCTTATTTTGAAGATTTTGACATTTTCACCTGAAGTATACAATCAGTGGCTGAAAACGCATTTAAAGCAATAAAAAGTTCATTTTGGCTCTCACACCTAAACTAAACATTGTAGACTCAAAATTTTTGCAGTATTTAGTGTATTCCAGCATCCTGAAGATGATTCCAGCATTAGTTTAATAGTGATTATGCTCATTTTAGAAATTTTTACAGTTTCACCTGAAGTGTGGGGGCTGAAAACGCATTTTTTTATTTTATTTTATTTTTTTTTTATTTTTATTTTTTTTTGGTTTTTTTTGTTTTTTTTTTGGGGGAGATCTCAGTATTGATCATTTGAAATGTCATCATCATTGTTCTCCCTTTTTTTTTTTTTTTTTAATGTGTGTTTGTGCGTGTGTGCGTGTGTGCGTGCGTGTGTGTGTGCGTGCGTGCGTGCGTGCGAAAAAAAAAAAAAATAAATAAGAATTCCCATACCGTTCACCTAAACTGAACACTTCAAAATCCAGCCAGAGTCGTGGGGCCGCCAGGAGACCCAAAGGGGGACCAAAGAAAAGAAAGAAAAGCGAAGCCCAGCACCGACCAGACACCACCCACCGGGCCACCAACCTTCACCAACCCCAAAGACATCCAAACTCCAACAAATCAGGGAAACCCCAAGGGCCCAAAGGAGAAACCGAGGAAAGGTAGAAAGGACAGACGAAGCAGAGTGAGATCCACAGACACCAGCCTCCACCGAATCAACGACCCGAGGGAGAAACAAGCCGTGTCCGAGTCTCGATAGATGCTGGTGTGGTGGATCTAGCATGCATGAAAATCTCCACCAAAGAGGGGAGCCGTCGACCCCCGCCAGGACAGAGCAAGCGCAACACCTCAGGGCCCCCCAGGCCGCGGCCGCGCCAAAGGACGACCCCCGGGCCCCGCAGGGGCCACCGGCCGGAGAGCAAACCCCGGAGCAGGAGCGCCCCCCACCCCAACGCGGCCCGCGCCCCCAACCCAACGCAGCAGGACGGGGCACTGCAGGCCCATCAGGCACCCCACCGGCCCACAACCCCCGCTCCCCCCGCGACCCCCCCGCCCCCCACCCCCGCCACCCACCCCAACCCAGCCCCAACCGCCCCCAGGTCCCCAAATCCCCAGACACCCTCCCCACCCCAGCACCCCCCACCCCGGCACCCCCACCACCACCCCCCACCAACCAAGCCGCCCCCGCCCCCCGCCCCCACCCCCACCAACCGACAGCCCCCCAGCCCCCGACCCCAGACCCCGGGGACACACCGCACCCAGGCATCCGCGCCGAAGAGGGGGCCGGGCAGCGGAGCGGAGAGGGCACCCGCGCCCACCCCACCACGCGGAGGGACGGAACACCAGGGGCAGAAGGGGAGATGGGGGCACCGGAGGACGGGCGGCATCCCCGAACCCCAGGCCCAGCGGGGAGAGGCCCCGGTCGTCACCCCAACGATCTAAGTGAAAAACTAACCCTGTTACTAAGTTCGCCAGCTCGCCGACTGGCGAACTCTACCCCTAAACCGTGTGTGTGACCCCACCCAGTGTATATACATAAGTGTGTGTGTGTGGTGCATTAAAATTGGGGGCAGGTGAACCGGAGCAGAGGGAAATGATATCCCCCCCTGCTCCGATCCATCCGCCCCCCAGGCATGTCAATGAGCGTATGTGGTGCATTAAAATAAATTAATGGGGGGGGGGGGGGGGTGCACACGGACAGGCGACCGCAGCACTGCTTCATACCGCGGCCGCCCCAACCGATGCCCCCCCCCCCCCCCCAGTTATGTGGTGCATTAAAATTTGGAGGGGAGCTGCAGGGCGGAGACGGTGTCTCCACCCCACCCCACTCCCCCCCAAAGTGTGTTATGTGCCCTAAAATGTATTGTGCAAAACTAGTGCAGTGAGTTAAGAGGAGCGACCAGCTGGGCCCCCCCCAACCGGAAGTGTACAAACAGGGACTGAAAACGCATTTAAAGCAATAAAAAGTTCATTTTGGCTCTCACACCTAAATTAAACGTTGTAGACTCAAAATTTTTGCTGTATTTAGTGTATTTTAGCATCCTGAAGATGATTCCAGCATTAGTTTCATAATGCTTATGCTCATTTTAGAAATTTTTACAGTTTCACCTGAAGTGTACAATTAGGGGTTGAAAACGCATTTAAAGCAATAAAAAGTTCATCTTGGCTCTCACACATAAACTAAAAGTTGTAGACTCAAAATTTTTGCTGTCTTTAGTGTATTTTAATATCCTGAAGATGATTCCAGCATACATTTCATTGTGCTAATGCTTATTTTAAAGATTTTGACAGTTTCACTTGAAGTATACAATCGGGCTGAAAACGCATTTAAAGCAATAAAAATATAATCTTTGCTCTCAGACCTGAACTAAACGTTGTAGACTCAAATGTTTTGCTGTATTCAGTATATTTTAGCATCCTGAAGATGATTCTAGCATGCTTATCATTGTGTGCACGCTTAATTTAAAGATTTTGACAGTTTCACCTGAAGTGTAAAATCAGGGGCTGAAAACGCAAAAGCAATAAAAAGCTCATTTTGGCTCTCACAACTATACTAAACGTTGTAGACTCAAATGTTTTGCTGTATTTAGTGTATTTTAGCATCCTGAAGATGATTCCAGCATTAATTTCATTGTGCTTATGCTCATTTTTAAGATTTTGACATTTTCATCTGAAGTGTACAATCAGGCTGTAAACGCATTTAAAGCAATAAAAAGTTCATTTTGGCTCTCACACCTAAATTAAACGTTGTAGACTCAAAATTTTTGCTGTATTTAGTGTATTCTAGCATCCTGAAGATGATTCCAGCATTAATTTCATTGTGCATATGCTTATTTTGAAGATTTTGACATTTTCACCTTAAGTGTACAATCAGGGGCTGAAAACGCATTTGAAGCAATAAAAAGTTAGTTTTGGTTCTCAAACCTAAACTAAACGTTGTAGACACAAAATTTTTACTGTATTTAGTGTATTCTAGCATCCTGAAGATGATTCCAGCATTAATTTCATTGTGCTTATGCTTATTTTGAAGATTTTGACAGTTTCGTCTGAAGTGTACAAACAGGGATTGAAAACGCATTTAAAGCAATAAAAAGTTAATCTTGGCTCTCCCACCTAAACTAAACGTTGTAGACTCAAATGTTTTGCTGTATTTAGTGTATTTTAGCATCCTGAAGATGATTCCAGCATTAATTTCATTGTGCTTATGCTCATTTTGAAGATTTTGACATTTTCACCTGAAGTATACAATCAGTGGCTGAAAACGCATTTAAAGCAATAAAAAGTTCATTTTGGCTCTCACACCTAAACTAAACATTGTAGACTCAAAATTTTTGCAGTATTTAGTGTATTCCAGCATCCTGAAGATGATTCCAGCATTAGTTTCATAGTGATTATGCTCATTTTAGAAATTTTTACAGTTTCACCTGAAGTGTGGGGGCTGAAAACGCATTTAAAGCAATAAAAAGTTCATCTTGGCTCTCACATCTAAACTAAACGTTGTAGACTCAAAATTTTTGCTGTCTCTAGTGTATTTTAGCATCCTGAATTTGATTCCAGCATACATTTCATTGTGCTAATGCTCATTTTAAAGATTTTGACAGTTTCACTTGAAGTATACAATCGGAGTGAAAATGCATTTAAAGCAATACAAAGTTAATCTTGGATCTCAGACCTAAACTAAACGTTGTAGACTCAAATGTTTAGCTGTATTCAGTGTATTTTAGCATCCTGAAGATGATTCTAGCATGCTTATCATTGTGCGCATGCTTAATTTAATTGATTTTGACAGTTTCACCTGAAGTGTAAAATCAGGGGCTGAAAACGCAAAAGCAATAAAAAGTTCATTTTGGCTCTCACAACTAAACTAAACGTTGTACACTCAAATTTGTTGCTGTATTAAGTGTATTTTAGCATCCTGAAGATGATTCCAGCATTAATTTTATTGTGCTTATGCTCATTTTGAAGATTTTGACAGTTTCACCTGAAGTGTACAAACAGGGATTGAAAACGCATTTAAAGCAATAAAAAGTTCATTTTGGCTCTCACACCTAAATTAAACGTTGTAGACTCAAAATTTTTGCTGTATTTAGTGTATTTTAGCATCCTGAAGATGATTCCAGCATTAATTTCATTGTGCTTATGCTCATTTTGAAGATTTTGACATTTTCACCTGAAGTGTACAGTCAGGCTGAAAAGGCATTTAAAGCAATAAAAAGTTCATTTTTAATCTCACATCTCAACTAAACGTTGTAGACTCAATATGTTTATTATATTTAGTGTATTCTAGCATCCTGAAGATGATTCCAGCATTAATTTCATTGTGCTTATGCTCATTTTGAAGATTTTGACATTTTCACCTAAAGTGTACAATCAGGCTGAAAACACATTTAAAGCAGTAAAAAGTTCATTTTGGCTCTCACACCTAAATTAAACATTGTAGACTCAAAATTTTTGCTGTATTTAGTGTATTCTAGCATCCTGAAGATGATTCCAGCATTAATTTCATTGTGCTGATGCTTATTTTGAAGATTTTGACATTTTCACCTTAAGTGTACAATCAGGGGCTGAAAACGCATTTGAAGCAATAAAAAATTCGTTTTGGTTCTCAAACCTAAACTAAACGTTGTAGACACAAAATTTTTGCTGTATTTAGTGTATTCTAGCATCCTGAAGATGATTCCAGCATTAATTTCATTTCGCTTATGCTCATTTTGAAGATTTTGACATTTTCACCTAAAGTGTACAATCAGGGGCTGAAAACGCATTTCAAGCATTAAAAAGTTCATTTTGGCTCTCACACCTAAATTAAACAATGTAGACTCAATTTTTTTGCTGTATTTAGTGTATTATAGCATCCTGAAGATGATTCCAGCATTAATTTCATTGTGTTTATGCTCATTTTTAAGATTTTGACATTTTCACCTCAAGTGTACAATCAGGCTGTAAACGCAAAAGCAATAAAAAGTTCATTTTGACTCTCACAACTATACTAAAGGTTGTAGACTCAATTTTTTTTTTGCTGTATTTGGTGTATTTTAGCATCCTGAAGATGATTGCAGCATTAATTTCATTTTGCTTATGCTCATTTTGAAGATTTTGAAATTTTCACCTGAAGTGTACAATCAGTCTGAAAAGGCATTTAAAGCAATAAAAAGTTCATTTTGACTCTCACACCTCAATTAAACATTGTAGACTCACAATTGTTGCTGTATTTAGTGTATTTTAGCATCCTGAACATGATTCTAGCATGCTTATCATTGTGCGCATGCTTAATTTAAAGATTTTGACAGTTTCACCTGAAGTGTACAATCAGGGGCTGAAAACGCAAAAATAATAAAATGTTCATTTTTACTCTCACAACTATACTAAAGGTTGTAGACTCAAATTTTTTTGCTGTATTTAGTGTATTTTAGCATCCTGAAGATGATTCCAGCATACATTTCATTGTGCTAATGCTCATTTTGAAGATTTTGACAGTTTCACCTGAAGTGTACAAACAGGGATTGAAAACGCATTTAAAGCAATAAAAAGTTCATTTTGGCTCTCACACCTAAATTAAACGTTGTAGACTCAAAATTGTTGCTGTATTTAGTGTATTCTAGCATCCTGAAGATGATTCCAGCATTAATTTCATTGTGCTTATGCTCATTTTTAAGATTTTGACATTTTCACCTGAAGTGTACAATCAGGCTGTAAACGCAAAAGCAATTAAAAAGTTCATTTTGACTCTCACAACTATACTAAAGGTTGTAGACTCAATTTTTTTTTTTGCTGTATTTAGTGTATTTTAGCATCCTGAAGATGATTGCAGCATTAATTTCATTTTGCTTATGCTCATTTTGAAGATTTTGACATTTTCACCTGAAGTGTACAATCAGTCTGAAAAGGCATTTAAAGCAATAAAAAGTTCATTTTGACTCTCACACCTCAATTAAACATTGTAGACTCACAATTGTTGCTGTATTTAGTGTATTTTAGCATCCTGAACATGATTCTAGCATGCTTATCATTGTGCGCATGCTTAATTTAAAGATTTTGACAGTTTCACCTGAAGTGTACAATCAGGGGCTGAAAACGCAAAAATAATAAAATGTTCATTTTTACTCTCACAACTATACTAAAGGTTGTAGACTCAAATTTTTTTGCTGTATTTAGTGTATTTTAGCATCCTGAAGATGATTCCAGCATACATTTCATTGTGCTAATGCTCATTTTGAAGATTTTGACAGTTTCACCTGAAGTGTACAAACAGGGATTGAAAACGCATTTAAAGCAATAAAAAGTTCATTTTGGCTCTCACACCTAAATTAAACGTTGTAGACTCAAAATTGTTGCTGTATTTAGTGTATTCTAGCATCCTGAAGATGATTCCAGCATTAATTTCATTGTGCTTATGCTCATTTTTAAGATTTTGACATTTTCACCTGAAGTGTACAATCAGGCTGTAAACGCAAAAGCAATTAAAAAGTTCATTTTGACTCTCACAACTATACTAAAGGTTGTAGACTCAATTTTTTTTTTGCTGTATTTAGTGTATTTTAGCATCCTGAAGATGATTGCAGCATTAATTTCATTTTGCTTATGCTCATTTTGAAGATTTTGACATTTTCACCTGAAGTGTACAATCAGTCTGAAAAGGCATTTAAAGCAATAAAAAGTTCATTTTGACTCTCACACCTCAATTAAACATTGTAGACTCACAATTGTTGCTGTATTTAGTGTATTTTAGCATCCTGAACATGATTCTAGCATGCTTATCATTGTGCGCATGCTTAATTTAAAGATTTTGACAGTTTCACCTGAAGTGTACAATCAGGGGCTGAAAACGCAAAAATAATAAAATGTTCATTTTTACTCTCACAACTATACTAAAGGTTGTAGACTCAAATTTTTTTGCTGTATTTATTGTATTTTAGCATCCTAAAGATGATTCCAGCATACATTTCATTGTGCTAATGCTCATTTTGAAGATTTTGACAGTTTCACCTGAAGTGTACAAACAGGGATTGAAAACGCATTTAAAGCAATAAAAAGTTCATTTTGGCTCTCACACCTAAATTAAACGTTGTAGACTCAAAATTGTTGCTGTATTTAGTGTATTCTAGCATCCTGAAGATGATTCCAGCATTAATTTCATTGTGCTGATGCTTATTTTGAAGATTTTGACATTTTCACCTTAAGTGTACAATCAGGGGCTGAAAACGCATTTGAAGCAATAAAAAGTTCGTTTTGGTTCTCAAACCTAAACTAAACGTTGTAGACTCAAAATTTTTGCTGTATTTAGTGTATTCTAGCATCCTGAAGATGATTCCAGCATTAATTTCATTGTGCTTATGCCCATTTTAAAGATTTTGACATTTTCACCTAAAGTGTACAATCAGGCTGAAAACGCATTTAAAGCAATAAAAAGTTCATTTTGGCTCTCACACCTAAACTAAACGTTGTAGACTCAAAATTTTTGCTGTATTTAGTGTATTCTAGCATCCTGAAGATGATTCCAGCATTAATTTCATTGTGCTGATGCTTATTTTGAAGATTTTGACATTTTCACCTAAAGTGCACAATCAGGCTGAAAACGCATTTAAAGCAATAAAAAGTTCATTTTGGCTCTCACACCTAAACAAAACGTTGTAGACTCAAAAATTTTGCTGTATTTAGTGTATTCTAGCATCCTGAAGATGATTCCAGCATTAATTTCATTGTGCTTATGCTCATTTTTAAGATTTTGACATTTTCACCTGAAGTGTACAATCAGGCTGTAAACGCAAAAGCAATAAAAAGTTCATTTTGACTCTCACACCTCAATTAAACATTGTAGACTCAAAATTGTTGCTGTATTTAGTGTATTTTAGCATCCTGAACATGATTCTAGCATGCTTATCATTGTGCGCATGCTTAATTTAAAGATTTTGACAGTTTCACATGAAGTGTACAATCAGGGGCTGAAAACGCAAAAATAATAAAATGTTCATTTTTACTCTCACAACTATACTAAAGGTTGTAGACTCAAATTTTTTTGCTGTATTTAGTGTATTTTAGCATCCTGAATATGATTCCAGCATACATTTCATTGTGCTAATGCTCATTTTAAAGATTTTTACAGTTTCACTTGAAGTATACAATCGGGGTGAATACGCATTTAAAGCAATACAAAGTTAATCTTGGATCTCAGACCTAAACTAAACGTTGTAGACTCAAATGTTTTGCTGTATTCAGTGTATTTTAGCATCCTGAAGATGATTCTAGCATGCTTATCATTGTGCGCATGCTTAATTTAAAGATTTTGACAGTTTCACCTGAAGTGTACAATCAGGGGCTGAAAACGCAAAAATAATAAAATGTTCATTTTTACTCTCACAACTATACTAAAGGTTGTAGACTCAATTTTTTTTGCTGTATTTAGTGTATTTTAGCATCCTGAAGATGATTCCAGCATACATTTCATTGTGCTAATGCTCATTTTAAAGATTTTGACAGTTTAACCTGAAGTGTACAAACAGGGATTGAAAACGCATTTAAAGCAATAAAAAGTTCATTTTGTCTCTCACATCTAAATTAAACAATGTAGACTCAAAATTTTTGCTGTATTTAGTGTATTCTAGCATCCTGAAGATGATTCCAGCATTAATTTCATTGTGCTTATGCTCATTTTGAAGATTTTGACAGTTTCATCTGAAGTGTACAAACAGGGATTGAAAACGCATTTAAAGCAATAAAAAGTTAATCTTGGCTCTCCCACCTAAACTAAACGTTGTAGACTCAAATGTTTTGCTGTATTTAGTGTATTTTAGCATCCTGAAGATGATTCCAGCATTAATTTCATTGTGCTTATGCTCATTTTGAAGATTTTGACATTTTCACCTGAAGTGTACAATCAGGCTGAAAACGCATTTAAAGCAATAAAAAGTTCATTTTGTTTCTCACACCTAAATTAAACGTTGTAGACTCAAAATTTTTGCTGTATTTAGTGTATTCTAGCATCCTGAAGATGATTCCAGCATTAATTTCATTGTGCTTATGCTTATTTTGAAGATTTTGACAGTTTTATCTGAAGTGTACAAACAGGGATTGAAAACGCATTTAAAGCAATAAAAAGTTAATCTTGGCTCTCCCACCTAAACTAAACGTTGTAGACTCAAATGTTTTGCTGTATTTAGTGTATTTTAGCATCCTGAAGATGATTCCAGCATTAATTTCATTGTGCTTATGCTCATTTTGAAGATTTTGACATTTTCACCTGAAGTATACAATCAGTGGCTGAAAACGCATTTAAAGCAATAAAAAGTTCATTTTGGCTCTCACACCTAAACTAAACATTGTAGACTCAAAATTTTTGCAGTATTTAGTGTATTCCAGCATCCTGAAGATGATTCCAGCATTAGTTTAATAGTGATTATGCTCATTTTAGAAATTTTTACAGTTTCACCTGAAGTGTGGGGGCTGAAAACGCATTTTTTTTTTTTTTTTATTTTTTTTTTTTTATATTTTTTTTTTTTTTTGGGGAGATCTCAGTATTGATCATTTGAAATGTCATCATCATTGTTCTCCCTTTTTTTTTTTTTTTTTTAATGTGTGTTTGTGCGTGTGTGCGTGTGTGCGTGCGTGTGTGCGTGCGTGCGTGCGTGCGTGCGTGCGTGCGAAAAAAAATAAAAATAAATAAGAATTCCCATACCGTTCACCTAAACTGAACACTTCAAAATCCAGCCAGAGTCGTGGGGCCGCCAGGAGACCCAAAGGGGGACCAAAGAAAAGAAAGAAAAGCGAAGCCCAGCACCGACCAGACACCACCCACCGGGCCACCAACCTTCACCAACCCCAAAGACATCCAAACTCCAACAAATCAGGGAAACCCCAAGGGCCCAAAGGAGAAACCGAGGAAAGGTAGAAAGGACAGACGAAGCAGAGTGAGATCCACAGACACCAGCCTCCACCGAATCAACGACCCGAGGGAGAAACAAGCCGTGTCCGAGTCTCGATAGATGCTGGTGTGGTGGATCTAGCATGCATGAAAATCTCCACCAAAGAGGGGAGCCGTCGACCCCCGCCAGGACAGAGCAAGCGCAACACCTCAGGGCCCCCCAGGCCGCGGCCGCGCCAAAGGACGACCCCCGGGCCCCGCAGGGGCCACCGGCCGGAGAGCAAACCCCGGAGCAGGAGCGCCCCCCACCCCAACGCGGCCCGCGCCCCCAACCCAACGCAGCAGGACGGGGCACTGCAGGCCCATCAGGCACCCCACCGGCCCACAACCCCCGCTCCCCCCGCGACCCCCCCGCCCCCCCACCCCCGCCACCCACCCCAACCCAGCCCCAACCGCCCCCAGGTCCCCAAATCCCCAGACACCCTCCCCACCCCAGCACCCCCCACCCCGGCACCCCCACCACCACCCCCCACCAACCAAGCCGCCCCCGCCCCCCGCCCCCACCCCCACCAACCGACAGCCCCCCAGCCCCCGACCCCAGACCCCGGGGACACACCGCACCCAGGCATCCGCGCCGAAGAGGGGGCCGGGCAGCGGAGCGGAGAGGGCACCCGCGCCCACCCCACCACGCGGAGGGACGGAACACCAGGGGCAGAAGGGGAGATGGGGGCACCGGAGGACGGGCGGCATCCCCGAACCCCAGGCCCAGCGGGGAGAGGCCCCGGTCGTCACCCCAACGATCTAAGTGAAAAACTAACCCTGTTACTAAGTTCGCCAGCTCGCCGACTGGCGAACTCTACCCCTAAACCGTGTGTGTGACCCCACCCAGTGTATATACATAAGTGTGTGTGTGTGGTGCATTAAAATTGGGGGCAGGTGAACCGGAGCAGAGGGAAATGATATCCCCCCCTGCTCCGATCCATCCGCCCCCCAGGCATGTCAATGAGCGTATGTGGTGCATTAAAATAAATTAATGGGGGGGGGGGGGGTGCACACGGACAGGCGACCGCAGCACTGCTTCAGTGTCTCCACCCCACCCCACTCCCCCCCAAAGTGTGTTATGTGCCCTAAAATGTATTGTGCAAAACTAGTGCAGTGAGTTAAGAGGAGCGACCAGCTGGGCCCCCCCCAACCGGAAGTGTACAAACAGGGACTGAAAACGCATTTAAAGCAATAAAAAGTTCATTTTGGCTCTCACACCTAAATTAAACGTTGTAGACTCAAAATTTTTGCTGTATTTAGTGTATTTTAGCATCCTGAAGATGATTCCAGCATTAGTTTCATAATGCTTATGCTCATTTTAGAAATTTTTACAGTTTCACCTGAAGTGTACAATTAGGGGTTGAAAACGCATTTAAAGCAATAAAAAGTTCATCTTGGCTCTCACACATAAACTAAAAGTTGTAGACTCAAAATTTTTGCTGTCTTTAGTGTATTTTAATATCCTGAAGATGATTCCAGCATACATTTCATTGTGCTAATGCTCATTTTAAAGATTTTGACAGTTTCACTTGAAGTATACAATCGGGCTGAAAACGCATTTAAAGCAATAAAAATATAATCTTTGCTCTCAGACCTGAACTAAACGTTGTAGACTCAAATGTTTTGCTGTATTCAGTATATTTTAGCATCCTGAAGATGATTCTAGCATGCTTATCATTGTGTGCACGCTTAATTTAAAGATTTTGACAGTTTCACCTGAAGTGTAAAATCAGGGGCTGAAAACGCAAAAGCAATAAAAAGCTCATTTTGGCTCTCACAACTATACTAAACGTTGTAGACTCAAATGTTTTGCTGTATTTAGTGTATTTTAGCATCCTGAAGATGATTCCAGCATTAATTTCATTGTGCTTATGCTCATTTTTAAGATTTTGACATTTTCATCTGAAGTGTACAATCAGGCTGTAAACGCATTTAAAGCAATAAAAAGTTCATTTTGGCTCTCACACCTAAATTAAACGTTGTAGACTCAAAATTTTTGCTGTATATAGTGTATTCTAGCATCCTGAAGATGATTCCAGCATTAATTTCATTGTGCATATGCTTATTTTGAAGATTTTGACATTTTCACCTTAAGTGTACAATCAGGGGCTGAAAACGCATTTGAAGCAATAAAAAGTTAGTTTTGGTTCTCAAACCTAAACTAAACGTTGTAGACACAAAATTTTTACTGTATTTAGTGTATTCTAGCATCCTGAAGATGATTCCAGCATTAATTTCATTGTGCTTATGCTTATTTTGAAGATTTTGACAGTTTCGTCTGAAGTGTACAAACAGGGATTGAAAACGCATTTAAAGCAATAAAAAGTTAATCTTGGCTCTCCCACCTAAACTAAACGTTGTAGACTCAAATGTTTTGCTGTATTTAGTGTATTTTAGCATCCTGAAGATGATTCCAGCATTAATTTCATTGTGCTTATGCTCATTTTGAAGATTTTGACATTTTCACCTGAAGTATACAATCAGTGGCTGAAAACGCATTTAAAGCAATAAAAAGTTCATTTTGGCTCTCACACCTAAACTAAACATTGTAGACTCAAAATTTTTGCAGTATTTAGTGTATTCCAGCATCCTGAAGATGATTCCAGCATTAGTTTCATAGTGATTATGCTCATTTTAGAAATTTTTACAGTTTCACCTGAAGTGTGGGGGCTGAAAACGCATTTAAAGCAATAAAAAGTTCATCTTGGCTCTCACATCTAAACTAAACGTTGTAGACTCAAAATTTTTGCTGTCTCTAGTGTATTTTAGCATCCTGAATTTGATTCCAGCATACATTTCATTGTGCTAATGCTCATTTTAAAGATTTTGACAGTTTCACTTGAAGTATACAATCGGAGTGAAAATGCATTTAAAGCAATACAAAGTTAATCTTGGATCTCAGACCTAAACTAAACGTTGTAGACTCAAATGTTTAGCTGTATTCAGTGTATTTTAGCATCCTGAAGATGATTCTAGCATGCTTATCATTGTGCGCATGCTTAATTTAATTGATTTTGACAGTTTCACCTGAAGTGTAAAATCAGGGGCTGAAAACGCAAAAGCAATAAAAAGTTCATTTTGGCTCTCACAACTAAACTAAACGTTGTACACTCAAATTTGTTGCTGTATTAAGTGTATTTTAGCATCCTGAAGATGATTCCAGCATTAATTTTATTGTGCTTATGCTCATTTTGAAGATTTTGACAGTTTCACCTGAAGTGTACAAACAGGGATTGAAAACGCATTTAAAGCAATAAAAAGTTCATTTTGGCTCTCACACCTAAATTAAACGTTGTAGACTCAAAATTTTTGCTGTATTTAGTGTATTTTAGCATCCTGAAGATGATTCCAGCATTAATTTCATTGTGCTTATGCTCATTTTGAAGATTTTGACATTTTCACCTGAAGTGTACAGTCAGGCTGAAAAGGCATTTAAAGCAATAAAAAGTTCATTTTTAATCTCACATCTCAACTAAACGTTGTAGACTCAATATGTTTATTATATTTAGTGTATTCTAGCATCCTGAAGATGATTCCAGCATTAATTTCATTGTGCTTATGCTCATTTTGAAGATTTTGACATTTTCACCTAAAGTGTACAATCAGGCTGAAAACACATTTAAAGCAGTAAAAAGTTCATTTTGGCTCTCACACCTAAATTAAACATTGTAGACTCAAAATTTTTGCTGTATTTAGTGTATTCTAGCATCCTGAAGATGATTCCAGCATTAATTTCATTGTGCTGATGCTTATTTTGAAGATTTTGACATTTTCACCTTAAGTGTACAATCAGGGGCTGAAAACGCATTTGAAGCAATAAAAAATTCGTTTTGGTTCTCAAACCTAAACTAAACGTTGTAGACACAAAATTTTTGCTGTATTTAGTGTATTCTAGCATCCTGAAGATGATTCCAGCATTAATTTCATTTCGCTTATGCTCATTTTGAAGATTTTGACATTTTCACCTAAAGTGTACAATCAGGGGCTGAAAACGCATTTCAAGCATTAAAAAGTTCATTTTGGCTCTCACACCTAAATTAAACAATGTAGACTCAATTTTTTTGCTGTATTTAGTGTATTATAGCATCCTGAAGATGATTCCAGCATTAATTTCATTGTGTTTATGCTCATTTTTAAGATTTTGACATTTTCACCTCAAGTGTACAATCAGGCTGTAAACGCAAAAGCAATAAAAAGTTCATTTTGACTCTCACAACTATACTAAAGGTTGTAGACTCAATTTTTTTTTTGCTGTATTTGGTGTATTTTAGCATCCTGAAGATGATTGCAGCATTAATTTCATTTTGCTTATGCTCATTTTGAAGATTTTGAAATTTTCACCTGAAGTGTACAATCAGTCTGAAAAGGCATTTAAAGCAATAAAAAGTTCATTTTGACTCTCACACCTCAATTAAACATTGTAGACTCACAATTGTTGCTGTATTTAGTGTATTTTAGCATCCTGAACATGATTCTAGCATGCTTATCATTGTGCGCATGCTTAATTTAAAGATTTTGACAGTTTCACCTGAAGTGTACAATCAGGGGCTGAAAACGCAAAAATAATAAAATGTTCATTTTTACTCTCACAACTATACTAAAGGTTGTAGACTCAAATTTTTTTGCTGTATTTAGTGTATTTTAGCATCCTGAAGATGATTCCAGCATACATTTCATTGTGCTAATGCTCATTTTGAAGATTTTGACAGTTTCACCTGAAGTGTACAAACAGGGATTGAAAACGCATTTAAAGCAATAAAAAGTTCATTTTGGCTCTCACACCTAAATTAAACGTTGTAGACTCAAAATTGTTGCTGTATTTAGTGTATTCTAGCATCCTGAAGATGATTCCAGCTTTAATTTCATTGTGCTTATGCTCATTTTTAAGATTTTGA
The DNA here is from genome assembly GCF_051991255.1 of Vanacampus margaritifer. Taxonomy (NCBI): domain Eukaryota; kingdom Metazoa; phylum Chordata; class Actinopteri; order Syngnathiformes; family Syngnathidae; genus Vanacampus; species Vanacampus margaritifer. Next base: position 1,470,664 of record NC_135437.1, read on the forward strand.
CATTTTCACCTGAAGTGTACAATCAGGCTGTAAACGCAAAAGCAATTAAAAAGTTCATTTTGACTCTCACAACTATACTAAAGGTTGTAGACTCAATTTTTTTTTTTGCTGTATTTAGTGTATTTTAGCATCCTGAAGATGATTGCAGCATTAATTTCATTTTGCTTATGCTCATTTTGAAGATTTTGACATTTTCACCTGAAGTGTACAATCAGTCTGAAAAGGCATTTAAAGCAATAAAAAGTTCATTTTGACTCTCACACCTCAATTAAACATTGTAGACTCACAATTGTTGCTGTATTTAGTGTATTTTAGCATCCTGAACATGATTCTAGCATGCTTATCATTGTGCGCATGCTTAATTTAAAGATTTTGACAGTTTCACCTGAAGTGTACAATCAGGGGCTGAAAACGCAAAAATAATAAAATGTTCATTTTTACTCTCACAACTATACTAAAGGTTGTAGACTCAAATTTTTTTGCTGTATTTATTGTATTTTAGCATCCTAAAGATGATTCCAGCATACATTTCATTGTGCTAATGCTCATTTTGAAGATTTTGACAGTTTCACCTGAAGTGTACAAACAGGGATTGAAAACGCATTTAAAGCAATAAAAAGTTCATTTTGGCTCTCACACCTAAATTAAACGTTGTAGACTCAAAATTGTTGCTGTATTTAGTGTATTCTAGCATCCTGAAGATGATTCCAGCATTAATTTCATTGTGCTGATGCTTATTTTGAAGATTTTGACATTTTCACCTTAAGTGTACAATCAGGGGCTGAAAACGCATTTGAAGCAATAAAAAGTTCGTTTTGGTTCTCAAACCTAAACTAAACGTTGTAGACTCAAAATTTTTGCTGTATTTAGTGTATTCTAGCATCCTGAAGATGATTCCAGCATTAATTTCATTGTGCTTATGCTCATTTTAAAGATTTTGACATTTTCACCTAAAGTGTACAATCAGGCTGAAAACGCATTTAAAGCAATAAAAAGTTCATTTTGGCTCTCACACCTAAACTAAACGTTGTAGACTCAAAATTTTTGCTGTATTTAGTGTATTCTAGCATCCTGAAGATGATTCCAGCATTAATTTCATTGTGCTGATGCTTATTTTGAAGATTTTGACATTTTCACCTAAAGTGCACAATCAGGCTGAAAACGCATTTAAAGCAATAAAAAGTTCATTTTGGCTCTCACACCTAAACAAAACGTTGTAGACTCAAAAATTTTGCTGTATTTAGTGTATTCTAGCATCCTGAAGATGATTCCAGCATTAATTTCATTGTGCTTATGCTCATTTTTAAGATTTTGACATTTTCACCTGAAGTGTACAATCAGGCTGTAAACGCAAAAGCAATAAAAAGTTCATTTTGACTCTCACACCTCAATTAAACATTGTAGACTCAAAATTGTTGCTGTATTCAGTGTATTTTAGCATCCTGAAGATGATTCTAGCATGCTTATCATTGTGCGCATGCTTAATTTAAAGATTTTGACAGTTTCACCTGAAGTGTACAATCAGGGGCTCAAAACGCAAAAATAATAAAATGTTCATTTTTACTCTCACAACTATACTAAAGGTTGTAGACTCAAATTTTTTTGCTGTATTTAGTGTATTTTAGCATCCTGAAGATGATTCCAGCATACATTTCATTGTGCTAATGCTCATTTTGAAGATTTTGACAGTTTCACCTGAAGTGTACAAACAGGGATTGAAAACGCATTTAAAGCAATAAAAAGTTCATTTTGGCTCTCACACTGTTGGGTCTGATATTACAGATCCCCTTAGTTACTGACCGTGCACCAAGGAAAAAGGAGGCAGAAGCTTTTGCTTTGTTTTATTGCAACCGCGGCTCGGAGAGGAGAGGAGGCGCGAGACCTTAACTCACGCTCGGCTCCTTCCGACTCTCTGTCCTCCCCCGGCCACCTCGTCGCTTTTATTACAGTTAAGTTTCGTTTCATACAAATCATGGTTAAGTTTCTGTTTTCATACGTCATAGAAAAATACAAAACATTAGAGAAGGTTGAGCAGCGCCTCTAAACGACAGTTGATAATATAAAAACATAAAAATATATACAGGATATTCTTTAAAATACACATAATGTTAAGACTACTGTTTTAAGCAACTTCACATTCCCTCCTGTTGTGGATTTAAAAGGACATCAGTAAATACTAAAACAATTAAGTTTTCTCAGTATTACTTCATTAATAGATTCACAACATTTGAACCATTCTCAGGAAATGGCGAAAACCCTTAACTTAAAGGGAAAAATTCCATAACTCCCCCACCGCACGGTGACGAGAACCTCTTGGTCTGAGAATGGAATTGAATTTGAAGTTAGGGAAACACAATAAGATGAGGGTCACACTTTTGTGTCGGTCTCCACAGTGTCAACATAATCCTCTACGCGTAGTAAGTTATATTGATACATCTGGGCCACGAACATACGGGCGACTAATCTCTTAGACATTGGGACAATACAGCAGGAACAAATAACACATAATAAGATAAACATTATAATGATCAAAGTCCAAACAATGTCTGAAAAAGGGTCATCTTCTCCTTTGTTCTTCTTCTTTTTGACAAGAATCAGGGGGTAATCCCTTATCTGAGTTCGGTGACCTTTTTGCAGTGACTCTGGTGGATCCACGTCTCTCTCTCAGCGATTTTGAGAGCGGTGGGTGTGGTCAGGAGAACAACGAATGGGCCGTCCCAGCGTGGGCTCGACCATGTTTTCCTTTTTATCACCTTCACCAACACCAGGTCACCCGGGGTCACCGTTTCCTGTGCAGGAGGAAGAGAAGTAGAGGGCAGATCATTTGCTCTTGACACAGTCCGTTCTTTAAACAAGTCACATAACCATTTAGTCAGTGGATCTGCCTCTCCTGTTTTGTCTGACCATGGCTGATTTTAAATGGATGGCCATATTGTCAACGATGGTATTTACAAAATGGCTACCGTTATCACTCCACAAGACTCGTGGAATGCCATGTTCTGGTATTATGTGTTTACAAATAGCTTTAGCTACTGTGAGGGCGTTTGGATGTTTTGAAGGAACAAGTTCAACCCATTTAGTTAGTGAGTCTACTAACACTAAACAGTACTTGTGCTGACCACTTTTGTGTAGTTCAATAAAGTCCATGTGTAAAACTTCAAATGGGTAGGAGCCCACTGGGCATTTCCCTCTCTGTGGTCTTAAGTTTCCCTGAGCATTGTGACGACAACACACCATACATGACCTACAAAAAGTTTTAAAATAGGTTTGTAAGCCCTGTGGTATTGTCATTGTCTGTTCTACCATAGATATCATCCCTCCTGTTGAGACATGGGACTTGCCATGACTCAATGTGGCTACTGCGTGGAACAGACTGCGGGGGATGACTGGTCGGTCTTCTTTGTGGTAGAGGCCTTCTGGGGTGAGTTCAATGTTCATCATTTTCCATAGTGTTTTTTCTTTGTCTGGAGCGTTGTTTTGCATGTCAATTAGTACTTGTTTTGGAATGTTGTTGTGTTGTTGTGTTTCTTTGTGGTTGGCGAGCATGACGATCTTTGTTTTGTCTTGGCCTGCTTGCTTGGCTGTGAAGACATTTAATATTTTCAATTTGATGTTTTACTGTTTTTGAGTTTACTTATAGGCATATCAATGTGATATAATCATGAGTGTTTAAAATAATACAGTGGAGTAATGATTTTGTGAACTTTATTTTATCCTCTCACCCTCAAAGCTATTGAAGATAGGAATGTGCATGATGTTATTTAGAGCCTTTTGGCATTAGAGACTAAAAGTCTGGGGTTAGATCCTAATTGCATTTCTCCCCCAGTCAAGAAGGGGAACTGAATGTAAATGTCTGTTTACTAATAAGATTACACCTTTGGCCAACCTGGAATCAACATGTCTGTATGTAAACGTCTGCTTACTAACAACATTACACATTTGTTCACTAGGAGATGACATGTCTGCCCTTTGTTCAATCAAGAGCCGGGAGGAGGAACCTTTTATCTTTTTTGTATAAATGAGTCGATGTTCTGTAAATTGTCACACTCTTGGGGTCATCACGTTGCATTCAGATGTGGTGTCTTAACGGTGTCTTTGGAAGCTTTTAAATAAATCCTTGCAAGGAACCTTGTTCAACAGATCTCGGATACAATGATTTTGAACACGCAAAGATTACACTTAAAATAGTAATCATACAATTCCTTCAGCTGCCAAATCTGCTTTTGCATTTCCTACAGAAACGGCGTCTTTTGCTGAGGTGTGAGCTTTGCATTTGCATACTGCTATTTTGGAGGGTAGCAGTACAGCGGCCAAAAGGTCAGTGAGTAATTTGGCGTGTTGAACAGGTTTTCCTGTTGATGTTTTCATTCCTCGTCGAGCCCACATGGCGGCAAAGATGTGCAATGTCGAGTGGGCATATTGGCTGTCGGTCCAAATTGTTACTGCTTTGTCTTTGAATAATTTACATGCTTCTGTTAGCGCGATGAGTTCTGCTGCTTGTGCTGACAGATTTCCTATTAATCGTCCGCTCTTCAGTGTCTTTTGTTGTGTGACCACTGCATAGCCTGTGTTGGTGTTGCCTAGTTCATCTTTGCTTGAGGAACCATCTACAAACACTGCTTCTCCTTCTTGTAAGGGTGTGTCTAACAAATCTCTTCTTGGTTTGCAGATTTCCTCGGTGGCTTCTGTGCAACTGTGTGGTGTCCCATCTGTCTCCACCGGGAGGAGACTTGCAGGATTGAGAGTGCTGCATCTCTTGATGGTAAGATGGGGTTGGGACAACAGTACAGCTGTTAGGCCAAGATGTCTTGCTGGTGAGAGAAATGACATCTTTGTTTGAGTCAAAAGAACATCTACTGAGTGTGTTACGAGTAGAGTGGTGGGATGGAACAACACCAATTCGGCGGATGCTTGGACAGCCATTGCTGCGGCACACACTGCTTGGACACACTGGGGCAGGGCTCTGGCGACAGCATCAAGTTTCTTTGAGTAGTAGGCCACTGGTCGCATTTGTGTACCATGTTGTTGGAGTAGGACGGATGTCATGAATCCGTCTTTGCAGTCCACTGTTTGGGTGAACAGTTTCTTGTAGTCGGGTAGGCCCAAGGGGCCTGTGCTTGTGATGGTCTGTTTTATCTGATTGAACTTGTCATTAGCTATTTTCGTCCATGTGATGGGATCGGCCAGGGCGATGTCTTCTTGGTAAATTAAATCCACCAGTGGTTGCGTTATTTCGGCGAAGTCCAGAACCCATAGACGGCAAAAGTTCACTAGGCCTAGGAAGGCCATCATCTGTCTTTTGGTCTTTGGTTTGGGGGCATCAAGGATAGCTTGTTTCCGATCAGAGGTTAGTTTTCTTCCTTCTGCCGATATGATGTGACCTAAGAAAACTACTTCGGTCTGAGTCCACTGTAGTTTGGTCAGTGAGGCTTTGTTTCCTGTCTTTGCCAGGTGTTGACACAGTTTCACTGCTTCTTCTTGATTTTCTTCTTTGGTTGGACTGGCGATGAGAATGTCATCTACGTAAATCAAGATTTGAGTGGTTTCACTGTGTTCATGGAGGCTCAGACAGTTGTTGATTTCTTGAGAGAAAATGGTGGGGCTCTCTGCATAGCCTTGGGGTAGTCTCGTATAGGTGTACTTCTTTTGATTAAAGGTGAAACCAAACCAATGACGGGCAGACTCGTGCAATGGGATGGAAAAGAAGGCGTTGCTTAGATCAATTACTGTGAACCATTTCTGTTGTGGCTTCAGCGCATTGAGTAGAGTGTGGGGGTCGGGGACGCAGGGGGCTCTCTGTTTTACTGCCTGATTTACGGCTCTTAAGTCGTGGACCATTCGCCAGGTCGTGGTGTCTGCTTTCTTTACTGGAAAGATTGGAGTGTTACAAGTTACCTTGGGGGCTTCTATGAGCACTCCAGCTTTTACCATGTTCATAATTACTGGTGTGATTCCTTCTTTGGCATCAGGTTTGAGTGGGTATTGATTGATTCGTGGGCGATAGTTTGTTCTTGGTTCAATTGTTACTTCTGTGGCTGTGGTCATTAGGCCCACATCGGTTTTTGACGCTGACCACAGCTGAGGTGGTATTTGATCCATGGCGTCTTTTAGTGCCAGGATCGTGGTTTCCTCCGGATGTCATGTACTTAGGTGGGTGCTGGGGACAAATGTTGTCACCCAGTTTAGTTTTTTCCTCCAGACCACGTTTCCTGATGACATGATGCGTTTAAATCTTCCATCTTGACATGGGGTCCACGGAAGTCGTTGTTCGGACCATGTTACATCTCTTATTTTTGATCCTATGTCCTTCCATCTCCAGCCTGTTGGTTTTGCCAGTGAAATGTGGAAGGGAATGCCAACGCCTTCATATGTGGTTAATGCATATATGTAATCTGGAAAGATTACTGTGGCTGCCATCCATCCTGCCTGTTCGTCCCAAATTAGGTCCTTTATTTGGGCCTGCATGGTTGTCAATCGGGACCATTGATCAAAGAAGTCTCTGTCCTCTTTGTTCGGGGCGAAGCGGATGGTGGAGTGAAGTGGGTACGTGGTTTGGGGCACCCAATTTGAATTTGGTAGGATTTGTTCTGGCATCTGTTGCAGATTGTTTGTTACTGATGTTGGACCTTTTTGGATCGGATCCAGACTGTAGAATGGGCGTGGTTTGTCTTTTCCTTCTAGTACTAACATCTGCATTGGTGTTTCTTGTCCTCTTTTTGTCACGACCATGCTAGAGCCTTCGACCATTAATACAAGGCTCATGGCTTTTATCAAATCTCGTCCGATGAGGTTTTCAGGACAACAAGGCACGTAAACGAAAGTTTGATCTGGGTATTCTGTTCCGTCTTCATCAATAATGGTCAGTGGTTCGGTAAAGTAATGGATGGCTGGTCTACCTCCCACTCCTATGACCATTATTGTGCTTTTTGACAATTTGACACCTGTTGGTAGATCAGTGATCACGGAGGATTGTGCTCCTGAATCCACAATGAATTTCAATGTTGTAGTAAATGGCCCTAAGCCTAGTTTTCTTACTGCTGGGTCAATAGAGGACATCTGGCTAAACAGGACTGTCAGGTCAAGCACCTCGACGATCGTTCTGGTGTCATCAGGGTTTTCATCACTTGACCTTTCCTGCTCGCGTCATTCGGTTGGATCCCAGTGGTCAGATTTTGGGGTCTCAATTTTTTGTCTGGAGCGGCAATCTCGGGCAAAGTGGCCGTACTTGCCACAATTGTAGCACACATCCTGTCTGGTGGCTGGTCGGCCTCTTCCTCTTCCGCGTCCACGTCCTCTACCCCGATTGGGTTGGTTTTGGTAGTAAATTGGTCCAGAAGGTGGAGGAGAGGCATGTTGAAAAAATGTGTGCATGGCATTGAAGACTGATGATTGCGCTTTTTGTCTTTTTAGGTCTTCAGCGTGTGAGGCCCAAGCTACGAGATCATTCACCGGGGCAGTTCTCCAGGTGTGGTAATGTTTCTTGATAAAATTGACTGTACCGACCACTAGTCCATCCAGGAATGTTGCCCGCAGTAATGTTTGGTATGTGCTTTGTGCCTCAGTGCTTTCTTCGATGCCACCATGTAGTTTCAGTACGTCTTGGAGGCGGTCCACATATTTTTGTGCGCTTTCTTCAGGTTCTTGGCGGCATTGGCGGACTTTAGTTAAATCAGGTGGTTTCTTGAACACTGCGATGGCTCTTTCTAAAAGAGTATTTAGGGCGTTGTCTAGTTCTTGGCCTGGTTGGTAGACTTGGCCTCGTTGGTTGGCTGGAGCAAAGGCTCCTTGGAATCTTCCAACTCGATGTCCTGCGGTCAGACGTAGGACGCTTAGTAATTCATTGCCATTGAGGTGATAGGATCCATGTAGTTCTCTAATTGCAGCTGCCCATTTTTCAACGTTGTCTTCAATGGGAGGAACTGATGCGCATGCGGCTACTTTTTCTTCTTCGGTCCATGGGCGATAGAGCAGCAAGGTCTGTGGATGAGCAGGTTGACCAGGATTTGGCATTCCATAAGCTGGGTTGGCTACAGCTACCATGGGATATGCTGCCACCTGCTGAATGTCTGGGTATAATTTTGTTGTTGCAGCCAGGACGTCTGCTGTTGGTTTGGTTGATCTTGTACGGCTTCCAATAGGAGGGGAGGCTCCGTCCCCAAAACTCGTGGAGGTGGAATTTGGGGAGAAGGTAGACGGGGTAGGCGGTTCCCACTGTTGGTTGACGTTTACTTCCTCTTCTGGATCATTTTGCTGTTGCACTTCAGCCGGTGCATTTCCGTTGTCTCTTCGTCTGGCGCCGGTTTCTTCCGTTGGTCTTATCTTCATCTGGTACACTTTTCTTTCTGTCTTTTCCTTTTTTCTTTTTTCACTTTCCAAAATGCTTTCTGTCCTCATTTTACACTGTTTTATCCACACTTCAACAGCACGTAGTTGTGCTTCAAATTTTTCTACATTCTTTCCCTTTTTAATCTTCTTTGCTCTTTTCTCCACTAAACTTTTCTTAACTTCCTCTTTGTTCCTGACATCTCTCAAAGACGGGTTAAAATCATACTTGGTCACCCAGGATTCCAGATACTTGCACGCATTAGCGTCAAAGCTTGCAATAAACTTAACATCCTGGTGTTGTTCTATTTCTTTTCTCAATAACTGGCCCATTGTTTCTACTCCCGAGCGGGCCGCAATTACTCCCTCCTAACCTTATCTCATAAACACACACACACACACAAAAACACACGCACACAAACACACACACACAAACACAAACTCACACACAAACACACACACTTAGTCTTTTCTGTGGTGCACCACTTTCTAATTTAAAACCATGATTTGTGTTTTAGGCGATTATTTTTAATCGCAGTCAGTTCTGTTCTGACCTGATAAATCTTAGTTATATTTTGAACACAGAGTGGGGAGGTGTAAATTGTTACGTATTTACGGCAACGTTTAATTTCCTCTACCCGGGCACCCGAAAACTACACTTTTTTTTAACAAGTTAAAAACTAGTCAATAAAAGTATTTTGGATCTCATCTAATAAAACCGTGATCCCTTTGATGCCCGGATCATATATACCATGGGGTTTTTTTCTCTTCTTCACGGGCCAACGCCCAAGCGCTTCTCTTTTACTCCCCACTTTTCTATTTTTCTCTTACTTCTTCAGTATATTTAGTGTTCCTTTTTCAAACTTCTGTGTAAATCGTGATAATTAAACAGCATAATACCTGTTAGTCCTCGGTGCCGGTCTGGTTCGCAGGACCCGGTGTCCGGGCAAACGGCCGTGGCCGGAGCGACGAGACCCGTCACGCAAGGGGAGACGCTGTCGACAGATTCTCGGTGTCCTCGGTTCGGCGGCGGTCGTCCGTCCAGATGCAGGTCCCGGGTTTCGGCACCAATTAAATGTTGGGTCTGATATTACAGATCCCCTTAGTTACTGACCGTGCACCAAGGAAAAAGGAGGCAGAAGCTGTTGCTTTGTTTTATTGCAACCGCGGCTGGGAGAGGAGAGGAGGCGCGAGACCTTAACTCACGCTCAGCTCCTTCCGACTCTCTGTCCTCCCCCGGCCACCTCGTCGCTTTTATTACAGTTAAGTTTCGTTTCATACAAATCATGGTTAAGTTTCTGTTTTCATACGTCATAGAAAAATACAAAACATTAGAGAAGGTTGAGCAGTGCCTCTAAACGACAGTTGATAATATAAAAACATAAAAATATATACAGGATATTCTTTAAAATACACATAATGTTAAGACTACTGTTTTAAGCAACTTCACACACACCTAAATTAAACGTTGTAGACTCAAAATTGTTGCTGTATTTAGTGTATTCTAGCATCCTGAAGATGATTCCAGCATTAATTTCATTGTGCTGATGCTTATTTTGAAGATTTTGACATTTTCACCTTAAGTGTACAATCAGGGGCTGAAAACGCATTTGAAGCAATAAAAAGTTCGTTTTGGTTCTCAAACATAAACTAAACGTTGTAGACTCAAAATTTTTGCTGTATTTAGTGTATTCTAGCATCCTGAACATGATTCCAGCCTTAATTTCATTGTGCTTATGCTCATTTTGAAGATTTTGACATTTTCACCTAAAGTGTACAATCAGGCTGAAAACGCATTTAAAGCAATAAAAAGTTCATTTTGGCTCACACACCTAAATTAAACGTTGTAGACTCAAAATTTTTGCTGTATTTAGTGTATTCTAGCATCCTGAAGATGATTCCAGCATTAATTTCATTGTGCTGATGCTTATTTTGAAGATTTTGACAGTTTCACCTTAAGTGTACAATCAGGGGCTGAAAACGCATTTAAAGCATTAAAAAGTTCGTTTTGGTTCTCAAACCTAAACTAAACGTTGTAGACTCAAAATTTTTGCTGTATTTAGTGTATTCTAGCATCCTGAAGATGATTCCAGCATTAATTTCATTTTGCTTATGCTCATTTTGAAGATTTTGACATTTTCACCTGAAGTGTACAATCAGTCTGAAAAGGCATTTAAAGCAATAAAAAGTTCATTTTGGCACTCACACCTAAATTAAACAATGTAGACTCAAAATTTTTGCTGTATTTAGTGTATTATAGCATCCTGAAGATGATTCCAGCATTAATTTCATTGTGCTGATGCTTATTTTTAAGATTTTGACATTTTCACCTGAAGTGTACAATCAGGCTGTAAACGCAAAAGCAATAAAAAGTTCATTTTGACTCTCACAACTATACTAAAGGTTGTAGACTCAATTTCTCAATTTTTTTTGCTGTATTTAGTGTATTTTAGCATCCTGAAGATGATTGCAGCATTAATTTCATTTTGCTTATGCTCATTTTGAAGATTTTGACATTTTCACCTGAAGTGTACAATCAGTCTGAAAAGGCATTTAAAGCAATAAAAAGTTCATTTTGACTCTCACACCTCAATTAAACATTGTAGACTCAAAATTGTTGCTGTATTTAGTGTATTTTAGCATCCTGAACATGATTCTAGCATGCTTATCATTGTGCGCATGCTTAATTTAAAGATTTTGACAGTTTCACCTGAAGTGTACAATCAGGGGCTGAAAACGCAAAAACAATAAAATGTTCATTTTTACTCTCACAACTATACTAAAGGTTGTAGACTCAAATTTTTGTTGCTGTATTTAGTGTATTTTAGCATCCTGAAGATGATTCCAGCATACATTTCATTGTGCTAATGCTCATTTTAAAGATTTTTACAGTTTCACTTGAAGTATACAATCGGGGTGAATACGCATTTAAAGCAATACAAAGTTAATCTTGGATCTCAGACCTAAACTAAACGTTGTACACTCAAATTTGTTGCTGTATTAAGTGTATTTTAGCATCCTGAAGATGATTCCAGCATTAATTGCAATCGTGCTTATGCTCATTTTGAAGATTTTGACAGTTTCACCTGAAGTGTACAAACAGGGATTGAAAACGCATTTAAAGCAATAAAAAGTTCATTTTGGCTCTCACACCTAAATTAAACGTTGTAGACTCAAAATTTTTTGCTGTATTTAGTGTATTCTAGCATCCTGGAGATGATTCCAGCATTAATTTCATTGTGCTGATGCTTATTTTGAAGATTTTGACATTTTCACCTTAAGTGTACAATCAGGGGCTGAAAACGCATTTGAAGCAATAAAAAGTTCGTTTTGGTTCTCAAACCTAAACTAAACGTTGTAGACTCAAAATTTTTGCTGTATTTAGTGTATTCTAGCATCCTGAAGATGATTCCAGCATTAATTTCATTGTGCTTATGCTCATTTTGAAGATTTTGACATTTTCACCTAAAGTGTACAATCAGGCTGAAAACGCATTTAAAGCAATAAAAAGTTCATTTTGTTTCTCACACCTAAATTAAACGTTGTAGACTCAAATTTTTTGCTGTATTTAGTGTATTCTAGCATCCTGAAGATGATTCCAGCATTAATTTCATTGTGCTTATGCTCATTTTTAAGATTTTGACATTTTCACCTGAAGTGTACAATCAGGCTGTAAACGCAAAAGCAATAAAAAGTTCATTTTGACTCTCACACCTCAATTAAACATTGTAGACTCAAAATTGTTCCTGTATTTAGTCTATTTTAGCATCCTGAACATGATTCTAGCATACTTATCATTGTGCGCATGCTTAATTTAAAGATTTTGACAGTTTCACATGAAGTGTACAATCAGGGGCTGAAAACGCAAAAATAATAAAAAGTTCATTTTTACTCTCACAACTATACTAAAGGTTGTAGACTCAAATTTTTTTGCTGTATTTAGTGTATTTTAGCATCCTGAAGATGATTCCAGCATTAATTTCATTGTGCTTATGCTCATTTTGAAGATTTTGACAGTTTCACCTGAAGTGTACAAACAGGGATTGAAAACGCATTTAAAGCAATAAAAAGTTCATTTTGGCTCTCACACCTAAATTAAACGTTGTAGACTCAAAATTTTTGCTGTATTTAGTGTATTCTAGCATCCTGAAGATGATTCCAGCATTAATTTCATTGTGCTGATGCTAATTTTGAAGATTTTGACATTTTCACCTTAAGTGTACAATCAGGGGCTGAAAACGCATTTGAAGCAATAAAAAGTTCGTTTTGGTTCTCAAACCTAAACTAAATGTTGTAGACTCAAAATTTTTGCTGTATTTAGTGTATTCTAGCATCCTGAAGATGATTCCAGCATTAATTTCATTGTGCTTATGCTCATTTTGAAGATTTTGACATTTTCACCTAAAGTGTACAATCAGGCTAAAAACGCATTTAAAGCAATAAAAAGTTAGTTTTGGCTCTCACACCTAAATTAAACGTTGTAGACTCAAAGTTTTTGCTGTATTTAGTGTATTCTAGCATCCTGAAGATGATTACAGCATTCATTTCATTGTGCTGATGCTTATTTTGAAGATTTTGACAGTTTCACCTTAAGTGTACAATCAGGGGCTGAAAACGCATTTCAAGCATTAAAAAGTTAGTTTTGGTTCTCAAACCTAAACTAAACGTTGTAGACTCAAAATTTTTGCTGTATTTATTGTATTCTAGCATCCTGAAGATGATTCCAGCATTAATTTCATTTTGCTTACGCTCATTTTGAAGATTTTGACATTTTCACCTGAAGTGTACAATCAGTCTGAAAAGGCATTTAAAGCAATGAAATGTTCATTTTGGCTCTCACACCTAAATTAAACAATGTAGACTCAAAATTTTTGCTGTATTTAGTGTATTATAGCATCCTGAAGATGATTCCAGCATTAATTTCATTGTGCTTATGCTCATTTTTAAGATTTTGACATTTTCACCTGAAGTGTACAATCAGGCTGTAAACGCATTTAAAGCAATAAAAAGTTCATTTTGGCTCTCACACCTAAATTAAACGTTGTAGACTCAAAATTTTTGCTGTATTTAGTGTATTCTAGCATCCTGAAGATGATTCAAGCATTAATTTCATTGTGCTGATGCTTATTTTGAAGATTTTGACATTTTCACCTTAAGTGTACAATCAGGGGCTGAAAACGCATTTGAAGCAATAAAAAGTTCGTTTTGGTTCTCAAACCTAAACTAAACGTTGTAGACACAAAATTTTTGCTGTATTTAGTGTATTCTAGCATCCTGAAGATGATTCCAGCATTAATTTCATTTCGCTTATGCTCATTTTGAAGATTTCTACATTTTCACCTGAAGTGTACAATCAGGCTGAAAACGCATTTAAAGCAATAAAAAGTTCGTTTTGGCTCTCACACCTAAATTAAACGTTGTAGACTCAAAATTTTTGCTGTATTTAGTGTATTCTAGCATCCTGAAGATGATTCCAGCATTAATTTCATTTTGCTTATGCTCATTTTGAAGATTTTGACATTTTCACCTGAAGTGTACAATCAGTCTGAAAAGGCATTTAAAGCAATGAAATGTTCATTTTGGCTCTCACACCTAAATTAAACAATGTAGACTCAAAATTTTTGCTGTATTTAGTGTATTATAGCATCCTGAAGATGATTCTAGCATGCTTATCATTGTGCGCATGCTTAATTTAAAGATTTTGACAGTTTCACCTGAAGTGTACAATCAGGGGCTGAAAACGCAAAAACAATAAAAAGTCAATTTTTACTCTCACAACTATATTAAAGGTTGTAGACTCAAAATTTTTTGCTGTATTTAGTGTATTTTAGCATCCTGAAGATGATTCCAGCATTAATTTCATTGTGCTTATTCTCATTTGGAAGATTTTGACAGTTTCACCTGAAGTGTACAATCATGGGCTTGAAACGCATTTAAAGCAATAAAAAGTTATTCTTGGCTCACACACCTAAACTAAACAATGTAGACTCAACATTTTTGCTGTCTTTAGTATATTTTCGCATCCTGAAGATGATTTCAGCATGCATTTCAATATGCGCATGCACATTTTGAAGATTTTGACAGTTTCACATGAAGTGTACAATCAGGGGCTTAAAATGCATGAAAAAAAATTACAAAATTATTCTTGGCTCTCACACCTAACCTTAACCATGTAGAATCAAAGTTTTTGCTGTATATAGTGTATTTTAGCATCCTGAAGATTATTCCAGCATTAGTTTCATAGTGCTTATGCTCATTTTAAAGATTTTGACAGTTTCACTTGAAGTGTACAATCGGGCTGAAAACGCATTTAAAGCAATAAAAGTTATTCTTGGCTCACACACCTAAACTAAACAATGTAGACTCAATATTTTTGTTTTCTTTAGTGTATTTTAGCATTGTAAAGATGATTCCAGCATTAATTTCATTTTGCTTATGCTCATTTTGAAGATTTTGACATTTTCACCTCAAGTGTACAATCAGGGCCTGAAAACGCATTTAAAGTAATAAAAAGTTCATCTTGGCTCTCACACCTAAATTAAACAATGTAGACTCAACATTTTTGTTTCCTTTAGTGTATTTTCGCATCCTGAAGATGATTTCAGCATGCATTTCAATATGCGCATGAACATTTTGAAGATTTTGTTAGTTTCACCTGAAGTGTACAATCAGGGGCTGAAAATGCATTAAAAGCAATACAAAGTTAATTTTGGCTCTCACACCTAAACTAAACGTTGTAGACTCAACATTTTTGCTGTCTTTAGTGTATTTTAGCATCCTGAAGACGATTCCAGCATGCATTTCATTTTGCGCATGCTCATTTTAAAGATTTTGACAGTTTCACCTGAAGTGTACAATCAGGGGCTGAAAATGTATGAAAAAAAATACAAAGTTAATCTTGGCTCTCAGATCTAAACTAAACATTGTAGACTAAACATTTTTGCTGTAGTTAGTGTATTTTAGCATCCTGAAGATGATTTCAGCATGCATTTCATTTTGCGCTTGCTCATTTTAAAGATTTTGACAGTTTCACCTATCAGGGGCTGAAAATGCATGAAAAAAAATGCAAAGTAAATCTTGGCTCTCAGACCTAAACTAAACATTGTAGACTCAAATTCAAATTTTTTGCTGTATTTAGTGTATTTTAGCATCCTGAAGATGATTCCAGCATGCATTTCATTGTGCTTATGCTCATTTTAAAGATTTTGACAGTTTCACCTGAAGTGTACAATCAGGGGCTGAAAATGCATTTAAAGCAATAAAAAGTTATTCTTGGCTCACACCCCTAAACTAAACAATTTAGACTCAACATTTTTGCTGTCTTTAGTGTATTTTAGCATCCTGAAGATGATTCCAGCATGCATTTCATTGTGCTTATGCTCATTTTGAAGATTTTGACAGTTTCACCTGAAGTGTACAATCAGGGGTTGAAAACGCATTTAAAGCAATAAAAAGTTCATTTTGGCTCTCACACCTAAACTAAACATTGTAGACTTAACATTTTTGCTGTATTTAGTGTATTTTAGCATCCTGAAGATGATTCCAGCATGCATTTCGTTGTGCGCGAATATTTCTGCTTCCTTTCCTTCAGGTTTTATTCCACTCAACAATGCATTTTTCAACTGCTGCTGATATACACATTCTACCTGTCTATTATCAACACCACCACTACTTGTCACACCGTGGTGTGATCCTGCGTTTTCCAGGCCATGATTAATGATGTTTTGAGAGACTTTCTGGTTTGTGTATGTTTATTTAGGTGACATACTTATATACTCATCAGACCTAGCCACACATGAAATCCACGTTTCCAAGGTTCTTCAAAGACTGCTGAAGAACTAACTTTATATCAAGGCAGAGAAAAGTGTTTTTCATGCCAAAACCATCTCCTTCCTTGGCTTTGTCATAGCCCCTGGGAAGGTACAGATGGATCAGGCTAAAAGTAGCACCGTGAGGGAGTTGCCCACACCTGTTAGCCGCAAGAAGGTTCAGCAATTCCTTGGGTTTACTAACTTTTACAGGCGCCTCATCAGAAGGTTCAACGCAATAGCTGCCCCTCTGGTGAGGTTCAGCTGGTCCCCGGAGGCGGAAGCCGCATTTCAAGTACTCAAACAACGCTTTGTCACAGCACCGATCCTCACAATGCCAGATCCACAGCGGCAATTTGTTGTGGAAGTGGACGCTTTCAATGAGGTCGATCGGAGCTGTCTTGTCTCAGCGTGCAGAGAAGGATGGAAAGATGCATCCCTGTGCCTTTTTGTCACGACAAATATCCAAGGCAGAGCGTAACTATGATGTTGGGGACAGAGAGCTTCTGGCTGTCAAAATTGCTTGGAAGAATGGAGGCACTGGCTTGAGGGGGCCAAGCATCCGTTTGTAGTCTGGACCGATCACAAGAACCTGGAATACATACGCAAAGCCAAGAGACTCAACCCACGCTAGGCCAGGTGGGCGCTGTTCTTTAACCGTTTTTCCTTCTCTCTCACTTACAGGCCGGGGTCTCGTAACGCCCTGTCACATCTCTATACCCTGAGCCTGTTGCTAAGGAACCAGAGACCATCCTTCTGCCAAACTGTTTGGTTGGAGCCGTGACATAGCAAATCGAGGACGTTAAACAAGCTAACGGTGAAGCACCTCCACCTAACGGATGCCCGCTTAATAGACTATTTGTCCCAGTGCAGCTACTCCCACATGTGATCCATTGGGCCCACACCTCACTCTTTTCCTGTCATCCGGGAGTCCGACAGACAATGTATGCCATCTCCCGGCGATTCTGGTGGCCTTCTGTGGAGCCGGAGGTCTGAGAGTACATCAAGGCCTGCTCGGTATGTGCCCGAAATAAGTCATCCACCAGATCATGCATGGGCCTGCTGCAGTCCCTTCCCATTCCTTCTAGACCATGGGCAGAAATATCCCTGGACTTTGTCAGAAGACTCCCCATCTCCCGAGGTAAAACCACAGTAGTCGACAGATTCTCTAAAATGGTCAGATTCATAGCCTTGCCTAAGCTTCCCTCAGCCAAGGAAAGGTCATGATTAACCACTTCTTTCGAGTTCATGGGTTCCCTAGAGACATTGTGTCGGACCCAGGGCCCCAGTTTGTGTCCCGCTTCTGGAGGGAGTTTTGCCGATTAATCGGAGCCAAAGCCAGCCTAACCTCAGGTTACCACCCTGAGGCTAACGGCCAGTCAGAGCTCCTCAACCAACAGTTGGAAACCGGTCTCCGGTGCCTAGTCTCCCAGAATCCAACGTGGAGCAAACACCTGGTCTG
The DNA here is from genome assembly GCF_051991255.1 of Vanacampus margaritifer. Lineage (NCBI taxonomy): Eukaryota > Metazoa > Chordata > Actinopteri > Syngnathiformes > Syngnathidae > Vanacampus > Vanacampus margaritifer. The sequence continues at coordinate 1,488,256 of NC_135437.1, forward strand.
GGTTGAGCTTGCCCATAACTCGCTGCCTACTTCTGCCACAGGACTCACCCCATTCAAATATTTTTTTGGCTACGATCCCCCCTTCTTTGCTAACCTGGAGTCTGAGGCCTCTGTTCCTTCTGCTCATGCCTTGGTCCGCCGCTGCCATCGATTCTGGGCAGCCGCTCAGCAGGTACTGGAGCGCCAGAGAGACAGAGTCAAGCGAGCAGCAGATCAAAAGAGGAGACCTGCTCCAGCATACCAGCCTGGGCAGAGAGTGTGGCTGTCCTCCAAGAGCCTCTACTTGAAAGTGCCATGTCAAAAGTTGGCACCACGGTTTGTGGGTCCGTACCCCATCTCCAAGGTGATCAACCCGGCCGCTGTCCGTCTTCGCCTGCCTCGGTCCCTTCGTGTTCATCCAACGTTCCACGTTAGCCAAATCAAGCCAGTCAAGAAGAGTCCCCTGGTTCCGGCTCCCTCGCCCCCGCCTCCTCCTTGTGGATGGGGGCCTCCAAAGTTAAGCGACTGCTGGCCGTCCGCAATCGGGGCCCGAGGAGAAACACTGGGTTCCTTCCCGCTTCGTTATGGATGACTCTGTAATTGAGGACTTCTATAGGGATCATCCTGACCTGCCTGGGCCGTCGGGAGTCGGCCCTAGAGGGGGGGTGTACTGTCACACCGCGGTGAGTTTGTCTTATCTGGGCTTTTACTGTCTTGTCATTTCGTGTTTTATTTTGAAAATTCTGACTCCTTTCGTTTCAGATCACTTGCCGTTCCTCATGTGGTGTCAGTGTCAACACCGATTCTTGATTGTGTCCACCTGTTTCCCATTACCCTCATGTATTAAATGGTCTGCGTCTCCCCTGTCTTGTGCCAAAGTGTTTTCGCCAGAGTCACTCTAGCCAGTCACAGTCACAGTCGTAGTCCTCAGCCTTGTTGTCCTGTCTTCTGTGTGAACTTTTGTTTGTAACTTTGTATAGCCACAGTATAGTTTTAGTTTAGGAGTGATTTTGTTTTGTTTGTAGTTTAGACATCCTCCCTTTTGGAGCCCCTTTAGTTTAACATTTTATAGCCTTTGTTTTTCTCTCTAAACGAGGAGTTTTATGTTTAATAAATATCTGTCTTGGCGGCAAACTCCTATCTCTGCGCCTGAGTCCTAAATCTGCCACGTCCTGTCACTACTTGTTCTAAACACTTTCTCTCGAATCACACTCTGAATTCTTCCACTAATTCATCTTCTCTTTGTACAGTTGCTCTAATTATACCATAATCAACTGTAACATCACATGCTTGTCTATTTTTTATTATCATTTACCATGCTTAAAACAACAAACCAGCAAACAGGATAATTTGCCTTCCACAATCTCAAAAACTCGTCACCAGTCACCTACTTCACTCAAACTCTCACACAATTCACTTGACCATCCAAAAACACAATTAATCGCACAATTTTCGCATGAGGGCTGGGTGGTGAACAATTCTGGGACCACTTTTGGCCCACACACCTCAGGTTTGACACAAGCCAAAATTTCTCATTTTTACCATTTTGTTATGCAGTTAGGTTAGACACTAGGTCTGGGACAATTCACTTCTGTCGCGATCCAATCCGGATCCCGATACGTATTGCGATAATTGTTTTGTTTTTTCAAGTTTTATTTTTGGGCTTTTCTTGGCTAGTATTAACCTTAACATGTGTATTTAAAAAAAAAAAAGGGATCATCCGGCCGGGATGGTCCATATTTCACTCACTCATGTTTTTTTTTTTTTTTTAAATCAGGAAAACGATATTATCATGCATTATAAATGTCAGCCATCTGTTTTGGTAAAACCGTAAATAATATCCGTAAAAGTTGGGATCAGACAAAAGTTTTCCATTAAAAGTCATTGCGCATACTGTACATATATTGCTAAGAATTTCCAAAAAGCATCTCTCAATCTGGACCAACATTACCGTGGCCATCTCCACCTTATGCCCACTTTGACCAAACATCAAACAATTAGCTTCTCCACATCTGATTTAAAAGAAGAAAAAAATAAAAAAAATTAAAAAAAGAGCAGCCCACATTTTTCTTTCGATAATAAATCCCCAAGATAAGAATGAACGCGGCGGCACGGTGGGTGACTGGTGAGCATGTCCGCCTCCCAGTGCAGAGGCCGTGAGATCGAGTCCGGGCTTCGGCCTTCCTGGGTGGAATTTGCATGTTCTCCCAGTGTTTGCGTGGCTTTTCACCGGGTACTCCGGTTTCCTCCCACATTCCAAAGACATGAATGGCAGGTTAATTGAACACTGCAAATTGTCCATAGGTGTGATTGTGAGTGCGGATGGTTGTTTGTCTCTGTGTGCCCTGCAATTGGCTGGTAAAACAGTTTAGGGTGTACCCCGCCTACTGCCTGAAGCCAGTTGGGATAGGCTCCAGTGACCCTTGTGAGGAAAAGCGGTTAAGAAGATGGATGGATGGAATGAATGAACGCAAACAATGCTTTTCGAGAGGCTTTTCTTAAACTGAATTGTTCGCAAGTTTTTATATGTTACATTTAATCTATTAGTTTAGTAGTCATTCATCCATTTTCGGAACGATGGTCCACACCAAGCTGGAAAGCCTCTTCGCTGGAGCTCCCCTGTTCCCCACAAACTATTTTGACTGGCGTGCTGAATTATTTCAAAACTCCAACTTTTCGACGGCGCGCGCTTCGTTTGGGTGCTGTGTGGAGCGCTCTAGCCAACAGTTGATGCTGTCGAAGCGACCACGGCAAGCGCCGGCCACACGAATGACGCTGAGCTGCACGCCTGCACTTCTATAAACTTGTGGCCTTAAACATTTCTGGCAGAAAGATAAATGTTTGCCCTGCGATTGCTGCAGCGGCGGCGTTCGCGTTTAATTGCTGCAGCCCAAGGCATATTAGCTAGTAAGCTACACTCTAGTTTGTGTCTTATTTTTAGTTGCCTCTAAGCTGCGGTGGCGCAGTGCTGCCACCTATCGGCTTGGCAGATTAAGATATGACAGGCTGTATTCCTTAAAAAGAAGTGTACAACCACATATTTTGATTGGGATTTTTTTTTTCTGGTCACTGAATTATTTGTTTCATCTTATTGATTTTTGGGACATTTATTTTATTGTGTGCTCAACGCAAAATGACTTTTATGAGCAACTTAATTTAATTTTAAGGAAATTTGCTATAGCTGGGATATATACATATACGTCTTTTTTTTTTAATTATCTGTCATTGGGTTGTTGTTTTTTAAATTTTGTGTATCATAAGTACTAATGGTATCGGTCTGTAGCCTCCTCTTCGTCCAAGTCTTCTCCTCTTCGTCGACGGAATCTGTCGATCTCTGCTTTGTCAATATTTTGAAGCAGATGTAAAGCCTCAACTGCTTTTTGTTGTTGTTGTTTTTTATGTCAGTCCATAGTGACATTTTTCTTAATGCCTTGCTGAAAAGTGGTTGCTTTGGAAATCCGACAGCGTCGTCAACGGTGCAAGAATGACTCATATCAATATTTTCATGTTTTTTAATACAATAAGATGGCAGCATATGAATAATACACACATGCACATGAAAAGTCAAAACGGCAGAAAGGCAGAAACATTAGATAATTTCGTAAACAGAGTACTAACACATCAAAGTTTAAGCTTTAAACTACAGCTCTGTTGTTAACAAACGGCGCCCCTGTGTAGTCGAAAACTACAGTTATCCCTGCGAATGTTAACAAGTTACAACAAACTGTCTCCGGTGGTCAGCATAAGAGAAAAAAACAAGAAAGAGTTATAACCTATCTATGTAAGCACACAGCAGTGATCACTCGGCGTACTGTCATCTCTCCTCTTCTTCGATGCCTTGACAAATGCCACACACATAAAAAAAAATATGAAAAAATACTCCAAAACAACTGGTCGAAGTTCTCTGAAGGAAAACTAACGGCGATGGTATTAGTTGAAAAGGCAGTGAAACTCAGGGTAAATTTGGCCCGCGCTTGGCAAAATTGACATAATTTGGGTCTCAGTGAGAATCAATTGGGGAACCCAGGCCTACATTAAGGATTAAAGGGAATTTACACACTTTCTGCATATCGAGTTGAATCAGAATATACACTGAATTCACACATCATGCGTACACCACCATGGCACTGTGGCGTGCACCTATTCTTTATTTCAGGATCAGGAAGTTGGCAACCCTACCCACAAAAACACGTATCCATTCACAAAACAGAAAATTTGCTTCTGTAGAGGCTGAATACAAAATTGTGGTAGTTTTTATATTTGAATATGTTCCCAATCCAGTCATTGTTTATATATACTCCTAGTTATTTTTTTGTTTTTTTTTGCACTTATATTTTCTTAGTTATGACAATGTTGAGAACACCAAATTTCCCTGGTGGCTCTATGTAGCTTGACATGTTGCTACTGATTTGTTTGTTTTGTTTTTCTGTTGATCAGTAGGCTATTGTGGGTTTAGGAAAATAAAGAATTAATATTACAATTTTTTGGTTTTATTTTGGAAAAGGTCACTGTCAATTTACTTTTTTATTTTTTTTATTTTTTTTACTTGAGTACATTTTCAAGTTGGTACTTTTGTACTTTTACTTAAGAAAGGGAGTGACTTCAGTAACTCTACTGTTATCAGAATAAATTTTCGCACAACTAACAGTATTTTTACTTAAATACTGAACACTAGCACTTTTGACGTCTCTGTCTGGGAGAATATCGACCACAACCGGGCAAGGCGCATTCCGTATGAAGGCTGCTGTATGCATAACGTGTGCTCGCTGGCTTCCCGCGCACGTTGTATTCTTCAAAATTAAAGCTTTTCTTTCCGTCATCTACGATCAGTGTTGAATAATTTGCTTTTACTAAACGAGCAATTCATTGTGATTTGCGACTAGATATAAGTTTATGAATGAAATGTAAAAAACAACAACAACAACATAGGAGAAACTGACATAAAACCTATTTACTTTGAAGGGATAAGGTGGATATGGATTTTTTAACTGTGAATTTTTTTTATGGTGGAACTCGTATAGCTTTAGTTGAACTTCACAATAAACTGTCTGGTTGGACCGTTAGGGCCAGTTCTTTTCCTGTCCTATCCTCTTTTTTGAAGCCTGTGTGCAAGGTCTCTGCCTTCCCTTGTCGTATCTGAGTGGGTGTGTCAATGTGGGCCAGTGGAAGGGGTTTAGTTAGTAGTGCCTCGTAGGCATAGGGAGAAAGGAATCAAAGTTTATGACTAAAGCGATCGCATTGGTGCTGGCTAAAATGGCAGTTTGGACTAGAGCTGACAAAAACGGTCAACTAGATCTGCTACTCAGCGACCGCTGGATCCGCGTGTCCGCCGAACTCACTCGCGAAACGCTGACTTTAACTGCCGAGGTGGAGGTAAACGCAGAGCCGAGCAATCTCGGGGACCATAGCACTCCTCTGGATGACATTAGAAATGGCATGTGGAATGGAAACCAATCGGGAACGAGGTCAGAGAATCCTAGCCAGAGTCTGTCTTCTGGCCACGAACAGTTTGAGAGAGGTTGCAGCGGCACTAGCCCAGGTCGCGTGGGTGTAAATCGGGGTCCATGTGACGGCACATACGGATTAAGCAGCCCCGAGAAGCACTCGAATAACGACACGAACTCTGACTTTGGAAGTCCTGGTTCAAGCTATGGCAGTCCCGGGTCGAGTTCTGTTTCGAGGCAAGGTGAAGTTTCCGTTAGCGTGGACGTCTGCACGGAGGCTGTGCGAAAGGTGCGAGTTGTGAAACAGGAGTCTGGCGGGCTGGGGATCAGTATCAAAGGAGGACGCGAGAATCGGATGCCGATCCTTATCTCCAAGATCTTCTCGGGGCTCGCTGCAGACCAAAGTCGTGCGCTTCGGGTCGGCGACGCTATTCTGTCAGTGAACGGGAACGACCTTCGGGAGGCTACACACGACCTGGCGGTGCAAGCCCTGAAGAAGGCAGGAAAACAAGTGACGCTGGAGGGTAAGTGCAGCCACGTTAGAGCGGGGATTTATCGAGGCCGTGTTTAAGGTGGCGTGTATGGAGGACCAAAACAGCCCAAATTAAAAATAATTAAATGGCTAAATAAATCAACATAAGTGAAAATAAAAACGGATATAAAAAAATATAATATAAAAATTAAATACAAGAAAATAAATACAAATGGAAATAAAAACAACTAAATATAGGCTATATATATTAGGGGTGTAAATCATCTCGATACATGGGGTGCAATCCGATACAAGGACGGTCCGATTTTAAAATTGAACAATTCGATTTGGTTTGATTCAGTATTATTATGATTCACAACTATTATTTGACAATACTCGATTAATCATTTGAATACCTTGTTGAATTTAAAATCCAAAATAATTTAAGATCCATATATCAGAATTTGCACATTTGCAAATATCTGCATTTATTTTAAAACAGTGTGTGATCAACAGTTTTGCATATGTTCTGACATGCTACAGACCAAATCAGTAACCAGGGTTTTTCCTGTGTACAAAAGACAGAGGCGGCCACCTCCACTTTGTTTGCTCACCACCTCCAGCCTGAGTGACTGATAATGAATGAATGCTTTAACATGCTAATAGTCATATTCTTATTGGAACTATTATTGTTATTATTGAAACATGGAATTATTATATGTTGCCTGTAAAGAATGATAGTCAGTTGAATTTACAGAATACATGCACGTCATGGCGTATGGTCAGAATTAGGAATGATTGATACCACTTTTTTTCCAGACCGTTACGCAACTCTTGAGTTGTCACCAATACCACAGTCAATAAAATTCCCCTTCCATAAACGACAGATGATTTTAAATGAAGACCTATACATCCCAATATATTATTTTTCCTTAAAATTGCATGAAGTTAATGACAACTTTGCATTCATATAATTTCTAATTTCTTGTCTCTGATCGTAAAACGGCTGCAGGACGGTGGCCGATAATGGTCACCGCCATGAGTTTTTTTTTATAATTTGTGGTTGTAATTTTATACTGACATCTAAAAACACCCCGCAACAACTACTCTGGTCCCCTAAAGAAACAAGAAGAAAACACTGGTTATGTGTAATTGCTGCGGCTTTATTAAAACTAAAAGCTCACATCTGATATATCAACACTGTAAACACAGCAGACCTAGCTGCACCATTCAAATGTTTTAAATAAAACCATGTGCAATGATAATCTAGTGCAATTATTTAAATTGAATAAAATAATCCTCGTGTATAAACAGAAAATACACAATGACATTGCAAAACTGCAATATTTTTCTGTAAAATAATTGCAACCCAACTAGAATAAGGTATGCATAACTCAGAAAGTATGCAAGGAGGCTCTGAATCATATAATATGAGCTTTTCCACCGTGTCCGTACATCTTGCTGTAGACGTTTGGGCGGCATATTCAACTCCTCTTGAATGTCTTGCAAGTTGTGAGTGCTTGAATTGACCCACAATTTTTCTTCCAACAGCCACCGCGTCACACACACTCCGCTGCGACAGCAGCGCCTCCTTAACAACAAGCCGCAGTGTGTGGGCAAAGCATCCAATACTAGCAACCCCAAAATGGTCCATTGCCTTTATCATATTGCTGGCATTGTCCCTCAACATTACATGGACTGTGCTCTACACAATATATCATACAATATTTCCTCTGTTGCTTTAGCAATTGCATCTCCTGTGTGTGAGCCACGAAACTGCTTAGCTTGTAGCACAGCTGTCCGCAAAGTAAAACTTTGGTCTTTCCACTGTGCTGTCAGATTGATTAAGGACATTGGACATACGTCTCAACTCCAAATGTCAGTTGTTAAACTAACCATAATTGCACTTTACCAAACGTTTAGAGATGATCTCGCTCATCTGTTTGTATTTCAGTGGGATTAGTGTGTCAGAGATGGTGTGCCGGTTTGGTAGTTGATAGCGTGGCTCCAAATGCTGTATCAAACCTCGAAACCCCACATTTTCCACGACACAAAGTGGTTGGTCATCCAGCTAAATGAACGCGATAACTTTCTTTGTTGTTTTGGCCCTGGTGCTCTCCGGAGCGAGTTTTGTTGTCGTCTGCAGTGTTTCCAGCATCAAAGTTTTTTTGCACTCGCCAATAAAAATTCTCCATACTCCTTTGCATAATGCTTCTGCAGATGCTTTATCAAGTTTGTTGTGTTGAAATGTTCGGTTTTGCTACCGCCCCTAGACACACTAATTTTGCAAGCATCGCACTCAGCTGTTTTGCTTTTCTCCTCCTTTAACACAAAATAACTCCACACCGCTTCTGCTCACGTAAAGACAGCCATGGTGACGGTGTGTCCGTGTTTACAGCATGTCGCACAAAGTGACATGGATTATGAAATTGATTGGATTGGTTATAATGGCCGCAGGGTCAAATGCAAGTGAAAAAAGTAGGGATGCTCCGATCCACTTTTTTCATTACCGATTCCTTGGGTTCAGTATCTGCCGATACCGATCCGATTCATACTAAATTGTCTTTGCACTAGTCCCTCCTCCCCCCTCCAATAATATTCAATATATTTCCAAAAAAAACTCAAATGCTTTTAGATGTTCTTTAATGTTTTGGATTTATTTATTTTTTAACATTTATTGGAGTATGATTTTCATTTAATATTTTCAATACATTGATTGAATGTAATCATTACTTAAGTGCCTGTACACTTTTATTTTCTTACAATCAAGCAGTGTTAATGTTTCAACTGTGCATAATGTGGCCAAGGCTCACCTGATTCCAAGCGATTCTGTTTGCAAAATGAGTTTGATGTGGCCAAGGCTCTCCTGCGCCACTTGCTTCCTTCCGTCTACACACCGTTTTTCATGTCTGCATGTCTGATAGGCTACATGCTTTTTTGCTCTTCAGTTTAAGGAAATAGATGATCCCCAAATGCCACCTTTATGTACAAAATGTCATTGCAACAGGCATAATTAATTACATTATTCTTTGTCTCGCCCCCCTCGGCAAACTGTAGCTGCTTCCCACATATGTATATATATATATATATATATATATATATATATATATATATATATATATATATTCAAGTCAAGTGGAAGCGATGCTTATTTTATATGAAAAATGGAATTTTGGATAAAAACGTTGCCACGTACAAAGACAATAAAAGAGTGCTTAAAGGTGTATTCAAGGATTTTCTCGAAAAGTAGAAGCCAAACGTCTGTTTGTCACGTTTGAAAAACTGTGCATAAGGAAGACCACCCTACCAGCTCTGCTGCTCGTCCAGGGGAAACGCTTTTCAAATGTCGCTAACGTGCAAGCTCATCTTCATCATCATCTTCATCAGTCTCTGCAGCCGGCCTCACTTCGTAGTCCTTTTTTTCAGTTCAACGGCTACATGCTTTTTTTATATTTCATTTTTTAATTATATTTTTATATCCATTTTTATTTTCACTTTATTTATTTAGTTATCTATTTATTTTATTTAATCAGTCATTTATTTAGTTTTAGTTTTGGTCTTCCATAGTGGGGTGGACCACCTACACTCACTCTTATGTTACCACTAGATCTGCCAGTCTAATTTAATGAAATGATAATTTGTGATTACATAAGCAAACACTATAATCATTCACACTGTGGTCAGAGGTGAAGGGAGGGGGCTTGATGACACATCGGCTTTGCTTTAAATTAAACAGAAGGTTAACTACTTTTTGAATTGATAAGTAAAAAACATTTGAGTAAAGACAGTTACCTAGTGGTTAATATGTCTGCCTTACAGTTCTGAGGTTCAGTGTTAGTGTTCAGAATCTTGGCTCCAATTTTTCTTTTTTGAGTTTGGATACAAACCAGGGGTGCTCAAGTTTGGTCCTCAAGAGCCCCTATCCAGCCTGTTTTCCATGTTTCCCTCCTGCAGCACAGCTGTATCTAATGATCAGCTAATCAGCAAGCTTTACAGAAGCCTGATAACGATCCTGATCATGAATCAGGTGTGTTGGTGGAGAGAAACATGGAAAACAGGCTGGATAGGGGCTCTCGAGGACCGAACTTCCCTGATATAAACAATTTGTGATGTGGTGTCACCATTATTATTTTTTTAATAACTGTGCAGACAGCATTTAAACATTTATAATGTACCCTTTGCACATAATCTAACAAATAACAGCCCATTTGGAAAAACTGCTTTATTCTTACTCTTATTATCGTTAGGTAATACAACTAATTAACAAACAAACTAAATATGGTGGACAAATGCATGGACACTGCAATTAATTTTGTTCTTACAAAATTACCCACAATTTCTTTTTGAAAAAAGAACAGCGAGAGGTGCTTTGTGCATTTTTAGCTGTTAAAGATGTTAGTGCTTTTTGTTTTTTGTTGTTTTTTACCTCTGGTGCCGTGATTAGTCAAAACAAAAGTTTGGTAGCTTTGCGCAAGTTGTCACATCACCCAATCAGCTCAAAGTATTGTACTGAATATCCTGCCTTTCCCTAGCAGGTCACATTGGAGCAGTCCCAGATTGATATTGTGGAGAACTTGTTAGAGTGGTTCACATTATCAATCTGGCTCATGCCAAGTTAACATTTGGCCATGGGCCATGGTTTTGACACATCCTTTAGTGTGTAAGTTGCGAAGTTGTTTTTTTTAAAGCAATTATTTAGTTTAATGAGTTAGCCAGACTAATGTAGTTATTATAACTTAAATGCAAGTTTATGCTTTGAACATCTCTTTTCCTCCACAGTGAAGTACATTCGTGAGGTTTCTCCGCTGTTCAAGAAGCTTTCCTTGGTGGCTGACTTGCCATGGAATGGTGTTCGACCACAGTCTCCCAACCACAATGACAGTGAGGATTCTGGATCTCCTAAACACAGATCCTCCAAAGACAGCAGGGTCATGAGCTTGAAGATGTGCTTCATCAGTAGGAACCTAACCATGCCAGACCTAGAGAACAGGTCTGACATTAATGACTAATCTGTGTATTTTGTTGCTGTGATGGCATAACAAAATATAGCTGGCTAAAACTGTGCAAATCAATGTGTAGCTCTCAATATCCTTATTATTACAAGGAAATGTGGTCATTAGTTGCAAATTTCATCTTGTCCAACCAGCAGTGCTGGGAATGTTACTTAAAAAAATAATTAGTTATAGTTACTCATTACTTGCTTAACTCTTTGACTGCCAGACGTTTTCAGAAAAGGGATGCCGTGGGTGCCAGCCGATTTAAGCATTTTGACTGATCTTTCCAGGTCCACAGAAATTTTGTGTTTGGACTATGGAAACACACATACTACCAAATGAAAGATTGGACTCTCATCTTTCATCAGAAAAAAAAGTTTGTTTCTACCTTATTCCGTTTTTCAGTAATCAACAATAGAAAATGGTTCGTTTCACCCAAATGCTCTGTTTTGAAACAAAATACGGAGAAATCAAGCTTTTTGTGAAACGATATTATTTCATGCACTCTAGTGAATTTGACACCTTTTTTTTTCCATGAATGATGCCACAAACACCTAAACAGTGCTTTACTTCTGTAAAACACTACCACCAACAATGAAAAAGTGTTTTTTGATAGCAAAATACGTTTATTTACATTCAACAGTGTAACAATTTGACAAAACAATTTGGCCAACAGGATTTGCACAACAGATTAGTTTCACTGCGATGGCCCCTTAGCGTGCAGACGCTACACTTTCTTGCTGGCTTTTTTTTCCCGGGGAATAGCAAGTATATACTGCAGTGTGTGTTTGGCCATGTTGCCATCAAGTCTACTCTCAGGATCATGATACGGTGACATTACGGTGGTGTTACGTCTGGCTTCCTCATTGTCCTTCAGTTCCTATACCGGGTGGTTGATCCATCTTATCCACTCCATTCATGGTGGCATCGTAGTCCAGAACCAGTGTCTTCTCCGTGATCAGACTGTACCCACTCCTCCAATGAATATGCATTGGACTCGTCGTCCGATTGAACGTCCGCCTGAGCAGAAGTGCTCGGTTGTGCTCCGCGTTTTCTGGCGTTAGCATTGCTAGCCGGTGAGGCTTTATGACGTGATCATAGCCGCAGCGTCAACGCTTCCAACTTCGGTTGATGCTTCTCTTCTTTGAAAAAAACGATCAAGCGTGAGCTGCTTGCCACCGGTCGCCATTTTCGCTTTCTCAGCCATTGTCCCCTCAACACTCTAGCTCCGCCTCACGTCTTCTACTACTGACGCCTACCTGATCTTGTCCAAAGAGAGTCATCGCTGCCATCTAGGGGCCAAAAATAGTCATTATACTAACTAGATCTGCTTGATACATTCAGCACAGCTGGCCAAGGCTTTCCTCCACCCGTTTCCCCAAAAAAACTTGGTGAACGTCTTTTAACGTCTTTGGCGCTCCTCCGTAGGATTTTACTAAACGTTATTTAACGTTTTTTGGCAGTGAAAGAGTTAAAAAAGTAACTGAGTTAGTAATCCAATTCTTTCTTCGTCCTTTCGGCTTTTCCCTTCAGGGGTCACCACAGTGAATCAGTTGCCTCCATCTAAGCCTGTCCTCTGCATCCTCTGCTCTCACACCAACCACCTTCATGTCCTCTTTAACTACATCCAGAAACCGCAACCTTTAGTCTTCCTCTAGACCAAACCTGCCCATCACCTCCTAATCACCTCTGTTTCCTGCACCAACATGTCCATTGAAGTCTGCATCAATGACAGCGCTCTCACTTCTAGGGATGCTCTGCATCATTTCATCAAGGTCAAACCAAAAGTTATCCTTCTCCTCCAGGTCACATCCTACCTGTGGTACATACCCACTGACAACATTGATCATTACACCTTCGATTCCTAGCTTCAGGACACTCTCTCACACACTTCTGACTCTTTTTACCTCCAGGACATTCTTAACAAACTCCTCCTTCACGATAACTCCTACTCCATTTCTCTTCCTAACTACACCATGATAAAATAACTTGAACCCTGCTTCTAAACTTCTATCTTTGCTCCCTTTCTACCTGGTCTCCTGAACACACAGTATGTCTATCTTCCTCCTCTGCATCATGTCAACCAGCTCTCTACCTCTTCCTGTCATAGTTCCAACATTCAAAGTTCCTACTTTTAGTCCTAGACTCTTGGTGTTCCTCTTCTCTTTCTTCCTTTGAACACACCTTCCGTCTCTCCTTCTTCGACCAACAGTAGTCCAGTTTCCACCGGCACCCTGTAGGTCAACAGCACCGGTGGTGGTCGTTGTTAACCCGGGCCTCGACCGATCCGGTATGGAAGTCATATATTTGATTTGCATGTTTGATTTGGCCAAAGTTTTACGTCAGATGCTCTTCCTGACACAAGCCTCTGTATTTATCCAGGCTTGGGACCAGCACAAGAAGACACTGGCTTGTGCCCCCTTGCGGCTACGTTAGTAATCAAATTACTTCATAATAAAAGTAACTCGTTACCTGGCAAAGTAACTATTTTCACTACTTGTTTTATATTAAATAATTAGGATTGTTTAAAGTTTGTTATTTTATTATTATTATTATTATTACTATATATTTTTTATACAAGGAATTCAAATTATGTCCAGGCTATATAGGGTGTTTTTGTTTTTGTGAATGTTTGTCACAGAATGCCTCACTCCATAATGACATATCATATGTAATAATAATAATAATAATAATAATAATAACAACAACAATAACTTGAGCTGCGAGCAGCTCTAAAGGGCTCTCGCAGCCCGGGCCACTTTGGGGTACTTACACGTTGGGGTACTGGCACATTCGGATTACATATGGATTTTTTTTTTTTGCCAGTTGTGATGAGTGTGTAAAGCTCAATGACTTTTGGTCAATGATAAGACCCTCAAAATCAGCGTCCTTTTTTCATTTTTTTTTGGCAATGAGTTTCCACGGTTGGCTTTTTTTTTTTTTAAGTATATATGTATACAGTACATCATAGTTAGTTTTACTCCTAGCACAGTATTGCTTTTAGTGTCCATAGAGCGCATCAAAAATAAATAAATAAAAAGTACATATCTATTGATAGGTGTGATGCCACTGAACATTTTGAGTGGTCGAAAGTAAAAGAATATTCATAAATGACTTAGTGATTACACTTACAAAGAGTATCCAAATTTTTGACAAAACACCTTAAGTGGGGTATTTTTCTTTTCTTTTTTGCCCCAAGGGCTAGGTTGCACTCAATTTATAACGGAATATCATCATAGAGATGCCTTCAGGTTGTGACGATAAACATATGAAGTTTGGGAATTTTTGGAGCATGTACCTAGGAGTTATAAATAATTTACTTTTTCATGGTGAACAAAATATGAAACACAACATTTGATGCCCCGCCCCCGTCATATAGTATTTCGAAACCTCAAGATTTTTTCCTGTGTTGTTGGATTAATAAAATTTTGACATGGTCCAGGCCAAATTTGAAATTAATTGGATTAAACGTGTAGGAGAAATGGACAAAAGAATGCCCTCTGTCATCAGCCAGATGTTGCAAACACAACACAAACCAAACCTAGCGTTGGTTGCCTATGGGTGAAATGTAGTCCCATCACATGATGTCTCAATTCTAATAGTTGCTAGTCCAGCAAAACTAAATACCAAATGAAATACATTCAAGTTTTGTGGCTGAGTAAAATATTAGCAAGAGGCTAAAAAAATTGCCGTTAGCTGACTCTCACTCACATAATGTACTCATAGCAATTGGCCTACCTTTTCTGTTTCTCCTCATCTTTCCTTTTTCTAAACTGGACAACTGATGGCTTCTTTTCAGTTGTACTTTTGGTCCATTATCTTCATTTAATTAGGTCTCGACATCATAGCCTGCTAACACCGTCTGTTTACCGTTCACAATCAACCGGAGTCACGTGACGTAAACAAGTTTGTCTATCCCCTCTGCAGTCGCAAATTGACCCCCGTTCTCTCCTCCCGCTTGCCTTTGCAGCAAGTTGACGTTACTTTGGGGGCGCAACCGCACCTACTCCACATCTCAACACGGAAATGTGCGGTAGTAGAAAAGTAGCGATTTTGTATTTTTTTGTTTTAGGGCGCACGTGCGCCATCACATCAACTGCGCCCTGGGCGGTCGCCCACATTCCCCATAGCAAAAAACGCTGCTGCGTGTATATTAAAAATGTGATTTCTCAACTTCTGATTTGAGGGGGCAAGACATTTATTTGAGGGAGCGGAGCCCCTTTTTGGCCCTGCATGTAGCCGACCCCGTGACAAAGTAGACAAGATTTATGACTGATTTACACATGAATGGATTGTCTGTCAATGTGCTACCGACAAGCAGTAATGACAATCGATTCATATGTAAGTCAGTGCGTGCTGTCGTGTCGCGCCATGAGTGACGTCATGCAGCCGACAAACTCGGCCTTCGGAGGACCCAGCCTTGTGAATTTGGACACAAGCTGAGTATAGTGACAGATGACACTCCCAGTCCCAATCTACACTTGCTTCTCTGCTTCTGCAACACGATCCTTGCGTGATACTGGCTGATTTTATACTTGCTGGCCGTTTGTTTTAAATAACATTGCAGTCAAGCCTAACCCTTCAGTCAGAAGCTGCTCGATACCCTCCTGTACACTCTTGCATAAAAAAAAAAGCTTATGACGTATAGATACGTCATATGTACGCAGCGACTATGATGCTTATGACGTATCGATACGTCATATGTACTGACGAGCTATTTTCTGGAGTTGCTGAATAAAATACGCCACACATCAAAAGATCAAGTGGCTTGGAGTCACTCCAAGTGACAAGATGGCATCCATTTGGCTCTTGGCTCTCACGGGGTTGAGAGTGGACACCTGTTGGAGAGCTGTAGCAACCTAGCTGTGTGCTAATCGCTAACACCGGCGCACCGAGTGCCTTCTTTATTTTTATTTTTTATTTTTTCCCTTTTTTTAAGAGCTCAGTATTGTTCATTGGTAATTTTACCGATTTGACATGTCATCATCATTGCTCTTTTTATTTTATTTATTTATTTTTTTGTATGTGAGTGAGTAGGTGCATGTGCGTGTGCGTGTGTGTGTACTCATTAGTTTACCTAAAACCTATTAACTCTTTGACTGCCAGACGTTTTAAGAAACGGGATGTCGCCAGTGCCTGCCGATTTAAGCATTTTGACTGATCTTTCAAGGTCCACAGAAAATGTTGTGTTTGGACTATGGAAACACACACACTACCAAATGGCAAGTTTCCACATGGAAAGTTTGTTTCTACCTTATTCCGTTCTTCAGTAATCAACAATAGAAAATGGTTAGTTTCACCGAAATGCTCTGTTTTGAAAAAAAGCGGAGAAAAAGAGCTTTTTGTGAAACGATGTTATTTCATGCACTCTAGTGAATTGTACACTTCTTTTTGTCCATGAATGATGCCACAAACACCTAAATAGTGCTTTAATTCTGTAAAACGCTATCACCAACAATGAAAAAGTGTTTTTTGGTTGCAAAATACGTTTATTTCCATTCAACAGTGTAACAATTTGACAAAACAATTTCGCAAACTATTTACAAATGTGTGCAACTGTGGTACTATTTACAATTATGTGGATGTTTCAAATACAGTTTTTCTTTTTGTAACACTGCCCTGCGTGCAAGGAGACGGAGCAGGATTTGCACAACAGATACGTTTCACTTCGATTGTCCGTTTCGCGTGCAGACGTTACACTTTTTTGACGGCCTTTTTTTCCGGGGAATAGCAAGTAGCAGACTGTACCCACTCCTCCGATGAATATGCATTGGACTCGGGGCACTCTTCGTCGTCCGATTGAACGTCCATTTTTCGCTTCTTCAGCCATCTAGCTCCGCCTCACGTCTTCTACT
Source organism: Vanacampus margaritifer (assembly GCF_051991255.1). Classification (NCBI taxonomy): domain Eukaryota; kingdom Metazoa; phylum Chordata; class Actinopteri; order Syngnathiformes; family Syngnathidae; genus Vanacampus; species Vanacampus margaritifer. The sequence goes on from NC_135437.1 coordinate 1,505,000, forward strand.
GCCGCGTCAATGCTTCCAACCTCGGAGTCACCATCATCATCATCGATGATGATCATCGTCGTCATCAATGTGCTCTTTAGTGTTGGGCGATGCTTTTCGTCTTTGAAAAAACTGCTCGACCGTGAGCTGCTTGCAACCGGTCGCCATGTTTTCTTCCCTTCCTCAGCCATTGTCCCCTCTAGCTCCGCCTCACGTCTTCTACTGACGCCTACCCAATCTTGTCAAAAGAGAGTCATTGCTGCCATCTAGGGGCCAAAAATAGTCATTAGGCTAACTAGATCTGCTTGAAACTTTCACAGCAGCTGGCCAAGGCTTTCCTCCACCCGTTTTAAAAAATTGGATGATGTCTTTTAACGTCATTGGCGGCCCTCCGTAGGTTTTTACTTGACGTCTTTTAACGTCCATGGCAGTCAAAGAGTTAAAAATCCCATACCGTTCACCTAAACCGAATACTTCAGAATCCAGCTAGAGTCGTGAGGTTGTCAGGAGACCAGAGGAAGGATCAAAGAAAAGAAAGGAAAGTGAAATCCAGCACCGACTAGACATTACTTACTACTCACCGGGTTACCAACCAGAGTCTTTCAGCAACCCCAGAAACATCTAAATTCCAACAAATTAGGGAGACCTCAAGAGACCAAAGGAGAGACAGGAAAGGAAGGAAGGATAGATGAAGCAGAGTGAGATCCACAGACATCAGCCTCCACCGATTCAACGACCAGAGGAAGAAGCAGATTGTGTTTGAATTTCGATAGATGCTGGTGTGGTGGATCTGGCATGCATGAAAACCTCCACCAAAGAGGGGAACCGTCAACCCCGTCCAGGACAGAGCAAGCACAACACCTCAGGGCCCAACCCCGACCCCCAAACCCCGGGGACCCCCTGTACCCAGGCATCGGTGCCGGAAAGGGGCTGGACAACGGAGCGGAGAGGGCACCCGCGCCCACCCCACCTCCAGCCGTGTGGAGGCACGGAACACTGAGGGCAGAAGAGGAGATGGGGGCACCGGGGGACAGGCGTCCTCCCCGAACCCCAGGCCCAGCGGGGAAAGGCCCCGGTCGTCACGCCAGCGTTCTTAGTGTAAGCTAACCCTGTTACTGAGTTTGCCAGCTCGCCGACTGGCGAACTCTACCCCTACACCGTGAATGTGACCCCAACCAGTACAAATACAAGCGTGTGTGTGTGTGTGTGTGTGTGGTGCATTAAAATTGGGGGCAGGTGAGATGGAGCAGAGGGAAATGATATCCCCCTGCTCCGATCCACCTGCCTCACAGACATGTCAGTGAGTGTATGTGGTGCATAAAAAAAAAATAGAGGGGGCACGGTGGCGCGGCGGGGACACAGATGGGGTACCGCAGCACTGCTTAATACTGCGGTCTGCCCCAACCGATGGCACCCCCCCCGCCCTAGTTTTGTGGTGCATTAAAATTGGAGAGGAGTTGTAGGGCGAAGACGGTGTCTCCACCCTACCCCACCACCCCCAAAGTGTGTTATGTGCCCTATGTGTCTATAAACAAAGTGTATTGTGCAAAACTAGTGCAGTGAGTTAAGAGGAGCGACCAGCGTGGCCCTTCCCAACCGGGCGTGCGCAGGAGGCACACCCACCCACCAAAGCCCCGCCCACCCCACCGGGACCCCGGCGGGCATATGGGACCAGCCCGGCGGGGCGATAGGGCTCGCCACCCGGATACTGGGGCCCGCCCAAGGTGCCAGCAGGCCCACCGGAGCGGGGCAGGCACAACACCCCCACCCCCAGCACCCCCCCACCCAGCCACCAATACCACCCACACCCACCTGCCCGAGCCCCGAGACCCAGGCCATGGATGGAGCCCCCTGCCCAGGGAAGGGGGATGAAGGCGGACATGGGAGGTGGAAAGGACGGAGGAAGGAGATGACAAGAAGGGCAAGGGGCAGCGGCAGGGCAGCAGAGAGAGGGAAAGAGGAATATGAAGGGTGATGAGGTAGAAAGGACAGGGAGGCGGAGGACGGGCGGGGAGGGAGAGGCAGCAAGGGGGAGGGGAGAGGGAACCACGGGGCAGCCGGGAGGCCCACCCGCCCCAAACCGCGTCGCCAGACCCGGAGCGACGGACCACGCCGGGGCGGCGCCACCCCGACACCAGGGAGAGCACCGCAACGCAGCACCCCCCAAGAGACCCAGAGAACGGCCAAGACGAAGCCGCCACCCAGCAGCCAACAGAGGGGCAGAGCCGCCCACGCTCAGCCAGGGGGGACAGCACCTATAGAATTAACCCACTGGCATGCAGTGAATCCGAATATTAACCCTTAGTGCCCATTGGAGGTGACTCTTCAGGAGTTGGTGACTGTAAGGTGTCGTTTGATCGATCTTGCTGGCAGCAACTGGGTTCCTGACTATAAAAACACAACCAATTAGTTTCAAATTGTCAAATACAGAAACAGCAATATAAGTTATCGCGATGTGGTGGCTCTCGCTAACAGGCAGAATTAAGTAACCAGATTTAGGTTAAAATATTCTATATACGTAGACCATGTTTCTATAAATTTTTATATTTGGTTTTTATTTGAGGCAGATATTTTTTCCATTAAAATGTGATTTATGAGGAGGTTAGACCATTGGTCGATATTCAGAGTTTGTTTATTTTTCCAGTTAACAAGAATTGTTTTTTTTTGCGATAGTAAGGGCTACAAGTGTCGATTGAAATTGTTTACGTGGTAAGTCAGTTGTTGTTAGGTCACTTAGCAAACACAAGTTTGGAGATAAAGGTATCCTACAGTCCAAGATAGCGGAAAGTTTTTCTAAGACTGAAGTCCAGAAATACATAACCGGAGTGCATAACCATAAAGCATGAAAATAAGTGTCTGTAGTGTTATGTAAACACTGGAGACAAATGTCGGAGTCTGAGAGTCCCATTTTCTTCATCATATATTGAGTAATGTATCTTTTATGAATAATTTTATGTTGGATAAGTTGTACATTTGTGTGTTTTGTCATTTTAAATAAGTTTTCACAAACTTGAATCCAAAAGTCAGATTCCGGAGCTATAGACAAGTCTGTCTTCCATTTCGAGATGGGTAAAGACATTTTATCAGTATACAAAAGTAACTTTTTTGTTGTTGTCGGAGAAAGCTTGGTAATATCGTTAGCTAAAATAACTACCTTTTTATCATGCCGCTGTGACTTGCTAATAAGGTTAAAGAGCTTCCTAATATTATTAGTAGAGTGACAACCTTTAATAAAGCCTTTTTGGTCGCTATGAATGATTGTCAAGATTACTGTTTCTATCCTAGATGCGAAAGCCTTAGTGATCATTTTAATATCAGTGTTAATTTGTGAAATCGGACGGTAACTTGATGGAAGGGTGGGGTCTTTTTCCGGCTTTAATAAAAGTTGAATTGCTGCTGTATTCATGTCTTGGCGTATGTAACCCTTAGTTTGAATTTCTGTTACTACTCTTAAGAATAGTGGAGCAAGCATTAACCAAAAGTGCTTAAAAAATATAGCCGGATAACCATTCGGGCCAGGTGCTCTGCCATTAGGCATATTATCTAGAGCACTGTACAGCTCGTTTATAGTAAGTGGCGCATCTAACATATCTTTATATTAAGTAGTTAACTGAGGTATATTTAAGCTACTGAGGAATGCCTCAATATGCTCAGGGCTAGGCTTGTCAGTTTCTAAGTATAGGTTGCGATAATAGTTATAAAAAAAATGTGATTAATTTCTTCTGGTGATTGTGTGCATTCACCAGTTGTCCCTTTCATAGCCGTTATAAGAGATTTTTCCCGATTGCGTTGAAGTTGGTTTGCAAGAAATTTACCTGATTTGTTATTACATTCAAAGTTGTTGTATCTCAATTGTTGTATTATAAACTCTGTCGTTTTAGATAGCATATTGTCTAACTGTATTTTTGTATTTTGTAAGTCAGTCCATATTTGGTTATTTGGGTTTATTGCGTACTCATCCGTCAGTTGTTTAATTTTATCTTCCAAGTCTTTTTCTAATTTTTGATCCTGTTTCTTTTTATAAGATGAATATGATATAATTTTACCTCTAATTACCGCTTTCCCAGCTTCCCAGAGAAGAGATGGAGATAAGTCTGGAGAGTCATTTATATCCAAAAAGTGTGCCCACTCTCTTATAATTTTGTCAAACTCTGCGTTGTTTAGCAGTGAGATGTTAAAACGCCATGTCTGGGGTGGTTTAAAGGTATAATCAACTTAGGGTAGGGAGACTGGTGCATGGTTGCTAATGATAATAGGATGTATTTTTGTAACAGTTTTATCAGCAATAAGAGTTATTTGTAAGAAAAAAATCAAATCTTGACAAAGACCGGTGCACAGCGGAAAATAAGGTAAATTCCTTCTTAGTTTTTAGTTCTTAGGTTTTTAAGTCTCCAGCTGTCGACGAGGCTAAAATCATCCACATATTCTCCTATTGCTTTAGTAGATTGTAATCGCCTTACACATGTTGTATTATTGGAACGATCTATTAATGGATTTAAGACTGTGTTAAAGTCTCCTCCAATAATAATAGTAGAGTTTGCTGCTAACTCAAACAGCTGAGAAAAATTCATGAAAAAGGCCGGATCGTCATTATTAGGGGCATATAAATTACCAAATGTATATATTTTATTAAATATAGTCACCTGAATAATAATGTATCGGCGCTCTGTGTCTGTTATTGTATTATTTAGAGTAAAGAATAAATTCTTATGTATGAGTATACAGACTCCTCTTTGTCTACTGTTATAAGGGGCAGAGTTCGCTTGACTAAAATTCTTATCAATAAGTAATTTTTTTCAGATTTTTGTGGGTGGGTTTCTTGTAGGAGGCAAATATCTGCTTTTAATTTTAAGAGATGGTCTAAAATCTGTATTCTTTTGGCCTGTGAGCGAGCGACACAAACATTCCAGGAAACCAGAACTAATTTATGCATACAAACAATATAGACTCAGTCCTGTGTAAATATCTGTATAGGCTATTTGTTAATATTGGCATGTTATAGGATAGAATCAAAGTGGTTAGGTGGTTTATATAATTTGTGTAAAATATGAGGTAACGTGTAAGTAAATATAACAGTGGAAAAAACGGGGAGGGAGGTGAAAGTGAAGAAAATTAGCGGGGGATTAAACATATAACAATACACCAGTAATTGGTAACCTAAGCGAGATTTTTTGTTTAAATATATTTTAGATATAGTTATGCATTAATATTATATTTGTAATATAGTCTAAACATAATGAGTATTCATATTTTAGGTTTTATAACCACATATACAGTATATTTATATATCTAATAATCAAACAAAGTTTAGTTCCACCAATGCCAATTAGAACAGCCAGGGAGTGGAGTTGGGGTTCTGGAATAGTTGGCCGTCGATGTATAGCTTATCAACGACTATCGTAGTCCGTTTACCCTCCTGCCTATTTTGTCTCATTATAAGAAACAGTACCTTTAACCTCTCTCGGAAATTGGTCATTCATTTCGAAAGAGGTCCCTTTAAGATCCCGTTCTTTACTTTAAGCAAATTATTTCAGTTTAAAATGCTCAAACTTAGCAATAGTAGGACAGGGTTTTGTTGCCCCCACGGGCTCCAAGCCGATGTACCCGGTGAAAAGAGATGATATTTACCGTCTCCTGAGGAATTTTTGACGACGTCGTCATTTTTTTTATCTTGACGTCTGGAATGTCAGAGGTATTCTCGGATATGCCTGAGAATATTAAATTCTCCCTCATGCTATGGGATTGGACATCCAAAACAGTTTCTTTTAGCGTTTTATTCTCCTTTTTAATAGTTTCCAACACGCCTGAAACAGCCGCGAGTGAAGAGCGTAACTCGGCATTATCTCTTTGGAGGTCACTTACCTGTTGGCCGACGAATTCCAAGCTTACCTTTAATTATTTAACGTCCTCGCGGATGAGGCAGAGGACATCTAGTTTTTTATTTATGGACTCCAGCATACTGACTGAAACGTCCGTAGTGGTTAGATCGTCCGTGTCCGTCGCTGAGTCATTTTTTCTCTTCTTCAAAGGTTTCTCGAAGGAAGGATCCTCCATTTCACAGCTGTAAAAATATGAGTCGATGAAACGTACAAGGTCCTCCACGCTGGGTGGTATTCCAAATCTGCCGGATGAAAGAGAGAAGAGAAAAGCCAAGATATATGGTGGTTAAATTCAGATTTTGGTTTAGCATAATAGAGATAGTACTATCTTAGCAGCAGGGCGCCGCCATGTTGGGTATTCACGGTCTCGCTGTATGTCTTGCGATAGTCACAGCATCTCACGATAGCAGCCTCTCGCTAGTCCTTTGCCAGTTCCCCGAGTGCCTTCTGTCAAAGCGGGGGAAACGATGGTAGTGCTACACAGTCTAAATGGCTCCTCCACTCGAACATTCTGCCCCTAAACATTGTGTGTTTTAGCTCCAGTGCAGTACAGTGCATTTCTATTGGGTAATTCTGACGTGGATGTTTCTGCTGCGTCGCGACTGGAATTCCCTTAGTAGAGGCTTTCCAAATAAGGGGCGGTCGTTAATCGAGCGTTAAAAAAATGTTGTGCCGTTAAAGGCACTTTAAGTTAACGCGATATTAACGCGATCATTTTGACACCCCTAAATAAGATTAGAATTCAAGACAGCAGAGAAAATTTGATTACAAATAAAGTAACATTAAGTCTAGCCACCGAAGTAACGCATTGTCAACCCTACGTAAAAGCATGTTTACTTACCTTCATAATTGTAAAAATTACTACAGGCATGCAGTTGAAAAGATTACATGGAGGACTTCGCTTGAATGATACGACTTACGCACTTCAATGAATAGGGAAATCACACAAGGATTGAGTGGAAAACACACCAATTTTAATGGAAGTGAATGGCACTGGAAGTTACCTGGAAGTGACACGTAGGAGCAACCCATCTCAGCAACGCTGGTGACATGATACACTCCGTCTAAGGCAATGTGCATTGAAAAAAAGTAACATGCTCATTAATTAACTTATTTTCATGAGCTTGACTTTGTCAACGCCAAAGCGTGTGCTATCAGTACAGAAAATGCATTTTTGATCATTTGGTGAGGAAGAAGCAGTTTGGAAAATGGGTGGATAGATGGAGGGGTTTTAGTGACGTCCACGGACATGTAATGTGGGTTGACTTCACCCGTGCATCATATCTTTTCAAATCTATGATGACGGTAAAGCCACTGTGTTCCCAGAAAACATTGTGTGGCACAATATGTTTTAATGAATGAAATTCTAAGGATGTTAACCGTTGTTGTCATATTTGTTTGTTTGTGTCATCCTTACATGCCTTTAGTTCCTGATCGAAAAACCACCACAAGCATAGTTTTGCAGATACAGTTCAAGGGTTCCGCCTGACGACAGCAAATATATTTTGCCTTTTTTCTTTTTCAGACTGTTGGAGCTCCATTCTCCCGATGGGCAGCACATAGTGGTACTTCGCTGTAAAGATGGCCCCACTGCCAATTCCTGGTTCACTGCCATCCACACCAACATTGCTGCCCTACTCCCACAGACTCTGACTCACATCAATGCTTACCTGGGGGCCTCCTCCTCGGCCTCCACACAGCCTCACCTGAAACACATCGGGTGGTTGGCCGAACAGGTGTTTAAAGAACAAAACAAAAGTTCCACAAAATTTTACACACGGCTGATCTTGAATGTTTACCACAGAGGAGGATCGTGTGAGAATAATGCACAATAGTAAAGAAATTTACAGTTGCAAAAAGTCATTAACTCATTTGCTCACAAAAACGTATGAATCTGTTCTATTTTAAATATTGCCATGGTGCCAAAATGGTTGTTTTTAAAAAAAAAAAGAAAAAGTTTTTTTTAATGCTGTCAAAATTAAAGCATTAATTGATCTAAAAAAAATAGCGCATTAATCATGAATTAATACAGATTAATCTCACTATTAATTTTGCCCATAGATTATCCTTTAGCGTGACAGCGGATGGCTACGTTTAAGGTAGCACAGGTTGTGTTTGAGCAATAAACAGAATTTCATGCATTAAAGTAAAGCATTTAACAAATATTTGCGTATCACATTTAGAATATTTGTTCATGTCAATATACCGTGGTCATTTTTTTTCGCCTTGCGATTGGCTGGCAACCAGTTCAGCGTGTACCCTGCCTACTGCCCGAAGCCAGCTGAGATAGGCTCCAGCCCCCCGCCCCCGCGACCTTTGTGAGGAAAAGCTGTTAAGAAAATGGATGGATTTTTTTTCCATTTTAAATCATGCAAGTAATTAACTGATTAGAAAAAGAGGAGGATGAGCGTGTGCAGTGGATCAAAACATGTCAAAGACGTCCTCATAACATTAAATGTCAAAAGAATTAACACATAACCGGTACTCTTCAAATTAGGCGGGAAAAAAATGTTGATTAAAAAAGCCTATTTTATTAGGCGATTAATCGTGATTAATCAAAATTCTAAGATATGATTAATGTGATTAAAAAAATGTAATCGTTTGACAGCTCTAGTTTTTTTATGCTAGAGCATACAGAAGGCTTTGATGCAGCTTCTGACTTGAAGAGGTCGCTTAAAGCAATGATAGTTATTAAAAAAACGGCCAGTAGGTGGCAGCAGAGTATAAGAGATCAGGCAGGGCCATGTTGCAACAAGTTCTTTCTCCCAGTGTTTTCAACAGGTTTTACTGTGCGTCTGTCTGCTAGCAAGTAGCTAGTGTACTTGAGGTATTTTGTGAAAGTTTACTTTTGCGATGGAGGTGCAAACAAAAGCTTACAGCACCTGGTATTCCCAGGCGGTCTCCCATCCAAGTACTAACCAGGTCCGACCCTGCTTAGCTTCCGAGATCGGGCGTTCTCAGGGTAGTATGACCGTAAGCCGAGAAAAAGCACACAGTTGACTCTTTTAAAGGTTTCACTCGTCCCAAATTGGGGCGGAAATTTTTTTTGGACAGCATTTTCAGCTCTCATCCTGTCAGTATTACCGTGCGTCTGTCTGCTAGCAAGTAGCTAGTGGACTTGAGGTCTTTTGTGAAAGTTTACTTTTGCGATGGAGGTGCAAAAAAAAGCTTACAGCACCTGGTATTCCCAGGCGGTCTCCCATCCAAGTACTAACCACGCCCGAACCTGCTTAGCTTCCGACATTGGAAATAATGATAAAACACCCATCAAATGTTGCTAACGTGCGAGCTTCATCATCATCTTCATCCGCGTCTGCAGCCGGCCTCACTTCATAGACGGATGTCCTCTTGTGGCTCTCAGCTACGCGGTGAGCTCGGTGGAGCTACAACAATGAATGGCTGAATCCGAAGCTTAGCAGCTACATGCTACAAACACTCAAAGGAACGAGTACGCAGAACGTTGTTAAGACAGATTGATTGACAGGATCGAGAAACAATCATTACATTAAGATGATCCACCTGGAAGATCCAGCAACAAAAAATCCTTGAATACACCTTTAATGGAATACTGTTTATAAAATGAAGAGGCAGGATAGAGACTGATTCATTCTTCTTTACTTGTCATACACGGCAGCTAGAGCGACAACACTTCCTAATCCTGAATCATCTGATTAACACTAACCAATCAGAAACCAGCATACTTTAGGTAAATGCAAGTGAATGACAGAGAGCAGTAGATTTGGCACATCAACTTAGCTACGTGTACAAAAAATACCAAAATGTATGAATGTGAAAAAATAATTCTGGAAATATTAATGTACAAGTAAATATATATTGTAACAAATCAATTTAAATGCTTGCTCCTCAGGATGTGTGGACCTTTGCAAAGCGAGGCGTTTTTGTCGCTGGCCGTACCCAACGCTTCAAAGAGTCAATGCTTAACATGATTAATCGCTGCTAAAGCAATTACTATCTCCTTATTTGAAAACCTGACCCAAAATTATTGGCACAAACATCCAAGTAATAAGCTACATGTATTTTTTCTTGCAAATCTGCCACTTTTTAAACTTGCAAATTTGCCACTTGATAAAGTCGCAATTTTGCCACTTTATAAAGTTTTTCTCTGAATATTGTCCCCACCCGCTAAAAAAATATACACATATATATTTATTTATACATGGCCCTTATACGCCGTTGTATTTTCTGCAACTCACTCGCGTCGCGTCCTATTTTTTGACAGGGAAACCTCCGGGGGTAGTCGTGCAGTCGTGCTAGTCGATAGTTAAAACGAAATAACCAAAGCTAGCAAGCGCCGCACGGCCTCGCCAAGCTGCTTTTCTCATACTTCTGGCTGGACAGAAGCCAGCATTTGCTCTGGCTGCTATGGCTGCATGAGAGGCTGAGGTGATGTGGAGGTGATAATGTTTTTTAATCATAGGAGCTCACATTATGTCAATAAAATCCCAAATAATGTGCCAGTCGCTATTATATTTTCACAGATTGAGGTGGGCAAGAGTAGGAATGTACATAATACATGTTTTGGTATCGATTGGTCACTGTTTTCAGACACTAGGTGACAATAGAACATGACTAAACAAGCCAGGAAACACAATTACGATGCTTGCCTCCATCCCTCTTGTGACGTTGACAGGGTGAGAGAGTAAGCCCCTGGAAGCAGAGCGCAGTTTGAGGCGTGCTGCAACGTCGGGTGGATCTAAACATTTGACTACGGTCATATTTTGAACTCTAAGCGCTTCCTTTCTTTCTTTGTTGTTAAACCAATACCTAACCATAACCCTAACCCTACCACATCCTGATGACAGTATTTTTTGAACACTTTATTGAACAACAAAAAATAAAAACTGAAACCCAAATACTAACCTCAACCATTCAGGGATGCGCCATCTGCTGGGGACATGTGTAGTACTGCACTTGGGCCTCTTCCTCAAACCGTTTCAGTTGCTCTGACCCGGCTGACTGAGGGTTGAGTGTTTGTAATTTCCGATGCTCCATAATGTGTTTAACTCTTTCACTGCCAGACGTTTTCAGAAACGGGTTGTCCCCACTGCCAGCCGATTTAAGCATTTTTAGTGATCTTTCAAGGTCCACAGAAAATGTTGTGTTTGGACTATGGAAACACACATACTACCAAATGAAAGATTGGACTCTCAGCTTTCATCAGAAAAAAAAGTTTGTTTCTACCTTATTCCGTTCTTCAGTAATCAACAATAGAAAATGGTTACTTTCACCGAAATTCTCTGTTTTGAAACAAAAAAAGGAGAAAAAGAGCTTTTTGTGAAACGATGTTATTTCATGCACTCTAGTGAATTGTACACTTCTTTTTGTCCATGAATGATGCCACAAACACCTAAATAGTGCTTTACTTCTGTAAAACGCTTTCACCAACAATGAAAAAGTGTTTTTTGATTGCAAAATACGTTTATTTCCATTCAACAGTGTAACAATTTGACAAAACAATTTTGCAAACTATTTACAAATGTGTGCAACTGTGGTACTATTTACAATTATGTGGATGTTTCAAATACAGTTTTTCCTTTTGTAACGCTCTCCTGCGTGCAAGGAGACGCCAGGACTCGCACAACAGTTTACTTTAACTTTCGCATTGGTCCGTTTTGCGTGCGAACGTTACACTTTCTTGACGGCCTTTTTTTCCGGGGAATAAAAAGCAAGTAGCAGACTGTACACACTTCCTCCGATGAATATGTATTGGACTGGGGGCACTCTCCGTCGTCCGATCGAACGTCCGCCTGTGCGTGCTCGGTTGCGCTCCGCGTTACGACACCGTCATAGCCGCCGCGTCAGCGGTTCCAATTTCGCCGTCAAGCTCGGATTCACCTTCATCATCATCGATGATGATCATCGTCGTCATCAATGTACTATTTTAGCGTTGGTCGATGCCTTTCGTCTTGTAAGTGTAGAGCTGCTTGCAAACGCTCGCCATTGCCCGTTCCCTCCTCCATCTAGCTCCAGCTATCGTCTTCTACTGCCGCGTCAACGCTTCCCAACCACGGAGTCACCACCCTCATCTTCATCATCGATGATGATCATCGTCGTCAACAATGTGCTCTTTCAGCGATGCTTTTGGTCTTTGAAAAAAACGGCTCGGGCGTGAGCTCCTCGCGACCGGCCGCCATTTTTCCTTTGTTTTCCATTCTGATCTCCTGCTCGACGCTCTAGCTCCGCCTCTACTGACGCCCACCCGATCTTGTCAAAAGAGAGTCATCGCTGCCCTCTAGGGGCCAAAAATAGTCATTAGGCACAACAGACCGGCTGGAAACTTTCACCACAGCTCCGGAAGCCTTGCCCGCACCCGTTTCAAAAATAAAAAATAAAAAAAATTGGATGACGTCTTTAGACATCATTGGCAGTGCTCTCGTTTCTACATGTCAAATCAAAGGAAATACTTATAGTTTTGATAACTAAATGTGAATGATCTGTCATTCAAGGGCGTACCTCTCAATTGGTCTTTTTTTTAATGGTTACTCATGTAGAATTTTTTTGCAATTATAGAGGCTCATTTCTGATTCAAAATACACTCAGTACACATTCCACTTCTTTATATGTGCATCATTTTTTTTCTAAACCACTGGTTCTCAACCCCGATCTTTGAGTACCCCTATCCAGCCTGTTTTCCATGTCTCCCTCAGCCAACACACATGATGATCGTTATCAGGCTTCATGCCAAGCTTGCTGATTAGTTGATCGTTTGAAACACCTGTGTTGGCTTGGGAGATATGGAAAACAGGCTGGATAGGGGTACTTGAGGACCACTGTTCTAAACTAAAGGGAATGTGGACAGATACAGCAAGGGAGAGTAAACTATGAAAAGCAAAGCAAACTTAATAACTTAACTTAACTTAATAAAATAAAATAAATGATCTAAGCAAGTGACTGATAACTTTCTAGAAGAACAAAATTAGGACTCGTTTTGGCTGGCCTAACAACCAAATCCTAACCTACTCTATTATGCACCAATTTTTAACAAATCTGGTAAACTTTCAGTTGTTGGATTTAGCGTTTTGAAATGATGGTTTTCCAAATGATTTGGGGTTTGTAAAGTTTGCCCTGGTCTGAGGCAGTCATGCAGTTGTTTGCATGAAGTGGGAGGGGTACAGGTCAGGTCATCGAAGTAGTAGTCCGCTACATGGTGTACTGACTGACTATTGTCTTTCTATTCTATCACCGTTTGGTCATACAGTAAACAAACAGGAACTTTTAAATCCAATGGGAGTAATTTGTGTCACAGCATTTGGGTTATCTTTGTCTGTTTATATTTTGATTGGTAATCTTAACCATTTAACTCATTCACTCTCAGCCATTTTCACTGAAGCAAGCCCCTTTGCTCCCGGCTGCTTTACTGAATTTTGAATGATTTTGCAAGGCTCACAGAATATTGTTTTCTATTGCTTTAAAAACATGGAATCTACCAAAAGAAAGATTAGCGTCTCTTCGTTCATCAGGGAAAAAAGTACATTTGTATCTGTTTCCGTTTTGCAGCAATTAACATTAGAATATAGCTAAGTGCCACCATTATTTACAAACCTGTTGAAAACACTGGGAGAAAGAACTTGTTGCAACATGGCCCTGCTTGATCTCTTATACTCTGCTGCCACCTACTGGCCGTTTTTTGTAATAACTACCATTGCTTTAAGCAACCTCTTCAAGTCAGAAGCTGCATCAAAGCCTTCTGTATATCCTAGCATAAAAAAACTAGAGCTGTCAAACGATTACATTTTTTAATCAGATTAATCACATCTTAGAATTTTGATTAATCACGATTAATTGCCTAATAAAAAAGGCTTTTTTATCAACATTTTTTTTCCCTCCTAATTTGAAGAGCACCGGTTATGTGTTAATTCTTTTGACATTTAATGTTATGAGGACGTCTTCAACATGTTTTGATCCACTGCACACGCTCATTCTCCTCTAAGCAGTTAATTACTTACATGATATAATGGAAAAAAAATGACCCCGGTATTTTGACATGAACAAATATTCTAAATGTGATATGTAAATATTTGTTAAATGCTTTACTTTAATGCATGAAATTCTGTTTATTGCTCAAATACAACCTCTGCTACCTTAAACGTAGCCATCCGCTGTCACGCTAAAGGATAATCTATGGTCAAAATTAATAGTGCGATTAATCTGTATTAATTCATGATTAATGTGCTATTTTTTTAGATCAATTAATCAATTAATGCTTTAACTTTGACAGCACTAAAAAAACATTTAAAAAACAACAACCTATAAATACAGTTTTGGCACAGAATATTGTGTTCTATGGCTATAAAACGTGGAACCTACCAAAATAAATATTAGCGTATCTTCTTTCATCAGGAAAACAGTATATTTGTATCTGTTTACGTTTTGAAGCAATTAGCATTAGAATTTAGCTAAGTTTCATCATTATATACAAACCTGTTGAAAACACTGGGGAAAAGAGCTTGTTGGAACAAGTCCCTGGCTGATCTCTTATACTCTGCTGCCACCTTCTGGCCGTTTTTTGTAATAACTACCATTGCTTTAAGGGACATCTTCAGGTCAGAGGCTGCATCAAATTAGCTGCATAACCAAACTAGAACTGTCAAACGATTACATTTTTAATCAGATTAATCACATCTTCGAATTTTGATTAATCACGATTAATCGCTTAATTAAAAAGCCTTTTTTTTTTTTTAATGTTGCTGCCAAATTTAAAGATCACCTGTTATATGTTGAATTTTTTTACATTTAATGTTATTAGGACATCTTCAAAAAATGTATCCACTGCACATGCTCTTCTTACTCTTTTTCCAGTCAGTTAATTACTTGCATAATTTAAAATGGAAGAAATGACCCCAACAGTATGAACAAATATTCTGAATGTCATACGCAAACATTTATTACATGATTTACTTTAATGCATGTAGTTATGTTGATTGCTTAACACAACCTGTGCTACCTTTTAATGTAACCATCTGCTGTCAAGCTAAAGGATCATCTGCGGTCAAAATTAATAGTGCGATTAATCAATCTCAATGATTCCATTTAAACCTACGGCTAAATGGTTCCAGTTGTTGGACTCAGCCGTTACAAAATTTTACTGGAATAAAAAAAAAGCAAAGATTAGTCTATCTACTCTTCAGAAAAGTAAATCCAAAGGTGGTCTAGAGGCACCAAATTTTATGTACTACTATATAGCTAACCAGCTACAATATATCGTTCTATGGGCGCAACCCAACAGCGATACTAACTGTTGACTCGAACTAGAACAGAAGGATTGTAATAACCTCAGACTTCTAGATTTACTCTTTATTACAACATCAATTAAGCGACATAATTGTTTTAAAAACCCAATGATTTCCGCCACCCTGACTGCTTGGTGGAAGGCATTAGAAATTACAAAAGCCCAAGTGGAGCCCTGTGGGCTTTCTCCCCTATGGCATAACCCTGACTTTCAAATTAACAACCAATCGTTTTATTGAGGTGTGTGGGAGCAGAAAGGAATTACACATCTCCACCATCTCTTCTCAGAGAATATGTTTATATCATATACATCCTTGCTCCAAAAATACAAAATAACAAACGGAAATTTTTTACATTATCTGCAAGTTAAAAATATGATAAAGAAACAAATTCCAACACTTCAGGGTACACTCCAACCGCCTGGTTTAGCTGAAGATATTACCAAGCTTTCTCCGACAACAACAAAAAAACTTTCAAAAATATATAAGTTACTTTCATATACGGAAAAAATATCTTTACCCATCTTAAAATGGGAGACAGACTTGTCTATAGCTCCGGAATCTGACTTTTGGATTCAAGTTTGTGAAAATGCATTTAAAATGACAAAACACACAAATTTACAACGTATCCAATATAAAATTATCCATAGAACATACATTACTCAATATATGATGAAGAAAATGGGACTCTCCGACTCCAGTGTTTACAAAACACTACAGACACTTATTTTCACTCACTCCGGTTATGTATTTCTGGACTAAAGTCTTAGAAAAACTTTCTAGAAAAGCTATCTTGGACTATAGGATACCTTTATCTCCAAACTTGTGTTTGCTAGGTGACCTAACAACAACTGACCTACCACATAAAAAATTTCAATCTACACTTGTAGCCCTTACTATCGCAAAAAAAACAATTCTTGTTAACTGGAAAAATAAACAAACTCTGAATATCGACCAATGGTCTAACCTCCTCATAAATCACATTTTAATGGAAAAAATATCGGCCTCAAATAAAAAACAAATATCAAAATTTATAGAAATATGGTCTACGTATATAGAATATTTTAACCTAATTCTGGTTATTTAATTCTGCCTGTTAGCGAGAGCCAGCACATCGTGATAACTTACATTGATGTCTCTGCATTTGACAGTTTGTAACTAATGGTTGTATTTTTATAGTCAGGAACCCAGTTGCTGCCAACAGGATCGAGCAGATTCACCTCCAATGGGCACTAAGGGCTAATATTCGGATTCACTGCATGCCAGGGGACTAACTCTACAGGTGCTGTCCTCCCCTGGCTGGGCGTGGGCGGGTCTGCCCCTCTGTTGGCTGCTGGGTGGCGGCTGCGTCTTGGTCGTTCCCTGGGTCTCGTGGGGGGTGCTGTGTTGCGGGGCTCTCCCGGCGCGGTCCGTCGCTCTGGGCCCGGCGACGCGGGTCGGGGCCTGTGGGCCGCCGGGGTGCCCCGTGGTTCCCTCTCCCCTCCCCCTTCCTCCCCCTTGCTTCCTCTCCCTCTTCGCCTCTCCCTGCCCGTCCTCCGCCTCCCTGTCCCTTCTTCCTCGTCGCCCTTCCTCCTCCTCTCCCCCTCTCTTTGCGGCCCTGCCGCTTCCTCCTGCCCTTCCTGTCGTTTCCTTCCCCCGTCCCCTCCCCCTCCCCTGTCCGCCCTCCTCCCCCTCCCCTAGGCCGGGGGTTCCATCCGTGGCCCGGGTCTCGGCGCTCCGGGGGCCGGGAGAGTGGGCGGGATCGGTGTTGTGCCCGCCCCGCTCCGGTGGACCTCTGGGCACTTCGGGCGGGCCCCGGTATCCGGGGGGCGAGCTTGGTTGGGGGGGTGGTGGTGGTGGGGGTGCCGGGGTGGGGGGTGCTGGGGTGGGGGGGTGTCTGGGGATTTGGGGACCTGGGGGCGGTTGGGGCTGGGTTGGGGTGGATGGCGGGGGTGGGGGGGGGGGTCGTGGGGGGAGTGGTGGTTGTGGGCCGTTGGGGTGCCTGGTGGGCCTGCAGTGCCCCGTCCTGTTGCGTTGGGGTGGGGGGCGCTCCTGCTCCTGGGTTTGCTCTCCGGCCGGTGGCCCCTGCGGGGCCCCGGGGTCGTCCTTTGGCGCTGCCGCGGCCTGGGGGGCCCTGAGGTGTTGCGCTTGCTCTGTCTGGCGGGGGTCGACGGCTCCCCTCTTTGGTGGAGATTTTCATGCATGCCAGATACACCACACCAGCATTTATCGAAACTCATACACAATTTGTTTCTCCCTCAGGTCATTGATTCGGTGGAGGCGGGTGTCTGTGGATCTCACTCTGCTTCGTCTGTCCTTTCTACCTTTCCTCAGTTTCTCCTTTGGGCCCTTGAGGTCTCCCTGATTTGTTGGAATTTAGATGTCTCTGGGGTTGGTGAAGGACTCTGGTTAGTGGCCCGGTGGGTGGTGTCTGGTCGGTGCTGGGCTTCGCTTTTCTTTCTATTCTTTGGTCCCTCTTCGGGTCTCCTGGCGGCCCCACGACTCTGGCTGGATTTTGAAGTGTTCGGTTTAGGTGAACGGTATGGGAATTCTTTTTTTTTTTTTTTACACGCACGCACGCACGCACGCACGCACACACTCACACACACACACACACACACATACAAAAAAAAGGGAGAACAATGGTGATGACATGTCAAATGATCAATACTGAGCTCTCCCCGTAAAAAATAAATAAAAAATAATTGCGATTAATCTGCGTTAATAAATGATTAATGCAATATTTTTTTGTGTGAATAATTAGTTAACGCTTTAACTTTGACAGCACAAAAAAAAAACTAATCGTATAAATATGTTTTTGGGACCATGGCAATATTTAAAATAGAATGTGTTTATACGTTTTGTCGAGCAAGTGAGTTAAGTGGGAGGAAAAAAATTGAGAAGAGGGTAAATACTTTTTCACAGCATTGTATATCCAGAAAAAAAAAACTTTCACATTCACTCATTCGGCAACACAATATAGACTAACCAAGGATTTCTTTTAGGTTGAGGAAAGGCTATTGTAAAGCAATATTCAATCCAAAAAACCCTGCTGATCTTGCTCCTTAGGTCCAACTGGAAGGTGGACGGCAGCAGCACAGACCTGTTGTCATGGCACTCACAGAAAAGGACATGCTGCTCTTTGAATCTGTGCCATGGGGTAGAGAATCATGGGCGTTGCCCTTGCTCACACACCCACTGCTTGCTACAAGGTAGGACTTTTGGAACAATATTTTGGTTCGTCTACATAAGGTCACATAAAAAGCACAATATTACATATGAGGAGACACAACTGTAATCACAGCCTTCCAGTGAATAAACTATTCTGCCAACAAGAATAGCATAGCAAGAATAGGTATTTGATTTAATCCTGGGCTGGTCTCTTTCCGTATTAAGTTTTTACATTCACTCTTCTCTTTTGTGTGTGTGCGGGTTTATCATATCATGGGGACCATTTTCTGGGTTTTTACTATCATTGTGGGGACCACGTGTCCTTGTGGGTACATTTTGGAGATCCCCATGAGTCCAAACCTCTTTTTGAGGGTCAAAACTTGGTTTTAGAATTCAGGTTTGAATTGGGTTTTGGTTGAGGTTAGGGTAAGGCAGTCAGTTGTGATGGTTAAGGTCAATGAGATGTCCCCACTAGAAATGTAAACCCAATGTGTGTGTGTGTGTGTGTGTGTGTGCGCGTGTGTGAGTGTGAGTTTTTAAGTCAAATTGATTTATATATAACTAATTTACAACAAAAGTTATGTTGTGGCCTCAAGGCATTTTCCATAATATTCATAATTTCCAACACTGTGCTGCTCATACTGTATAATGAAGAAGAAAAAAACGAACCCCTCATGAGAAAGCATTATTGGCAAGAGAAAAAAAAATCCCATCTAAGGAAGAAACATGCCTTGACATTATGGCTGGACGATTATGAAAAAAATAATAATCACAATTATTTTGCTTGAGATTGTAATCACGGTTAATAAAATGGTTATTTATTGATTTATAATTTAAGATGTTATCAACTTTTAAAACCCGTCTTAAAACATACCTAAATTCTTTGGTCTTTGACTCAGCTCGTTTCAGTGCTTTATGGTGTCTGCTGTATTTTGTGTTATTAATTTGATATTTATTTTATTTACTTATTCACTTACCTGCTTCTTGTTATTAATTTATTATTATTTATTTACTTATATACTTCCTTAAATCTGATATTATTTATTGTGTTATTCTTGTTTTTTGTTTCTTCTTTACTGCATTACTTTCTATTCCATGTACAGCACTTTGTATGCAGCAATGGTTGTTTTGAAGTGCTTTATAAATAAAGTTGAGTTGGGTTGAAAACTCAGCTTAAAATATGACTTAAAAGGACAAAAAAAAATTGAAATAGTAAGAAAGTAAAATAAGGATATACTCAAATAGCAATTAACAGTAAAACAAATACTGTATTGGGTGTTCCGCACGTTTGGCTCTTTGGGGCAGTGTGGTGTCGTGCATTTATGGTCCACAGTGTACACACTTACAATGAAAACAGAAGAAACTTGCAATTGAATTGTATTAAAATAACTAGTTTATCACGGATTGGGAAGAATTTGTGCCATTCAGTAGTGTTATCTTCCTGCATGTGTTTCTACAGCATTTGTGTGTAAATATTAGTTATTTGAAGGAATATCACTCCTGAAGTTGATGCTAACTTCCCGTTAGCCTTTGAATGGGATCTTCCATTAATTTTAGCATAAGCAGTAGGCTATCAATGTTTTAAAAACGAAGAATGTTTTGTGTTTAAATATACAGTGGATGTGATTCTTTTTGACGTGTGTTTAGTTTTACAGTTAACTATAACTCGGATGTCAATAAACAAATTAAAGAATGCTTAGAAATCACATTGATTCGCTGCGGGCTAAGTTCCTACAAGCAACATGGTGGCGGTGCATTCAGGGTACTTTCACAACATAGGTAACTTGTAAACACCGCGTTTTGCACATTAATTGTCTTCTTTGATTTAACGATCGAGAGAAGCCAAAATCGAAATTGCCATAACATTTAGATTTTCGCCAAGCCCTACTGACCTGTTGGGTTGAGATAGAGCAAGGATGGCTTGAAAGCCCAAAGATTGCATGCTCTGGCAGTCCATCCATTTTCCGCATAGAACTTTTTAAAATAATTCATGACTTTTTACAATAGCGCCATATAGCTGAGTGTTTTGAAGGAAAGATTATGTCATATTAGTGATGAGTGATATTACAAAACATATTGTAGTATGATTTTAAAACATCTACTTAACAATATAACCTTCTCTACAATATAACCCACTATCGTTTTTATCATTGTTTATTGTTTACCTCTGTTGCTACATACATACAGTATTTTAGGGTGTCTAAAGTCACACTTTGTCAGACAAACACACAACTTCACACTCCTGGAGTATATGTACCCACTCCGTCATTCCATCTCACTCTATTTATAAATGTACGCTGACAGTGAGTGGACCCTTCTTCATTTGGCGGTGTAGATTGTATGGATGTAACGATAACGGCATATTAAAGGTGTCATATTATTCAACTTTTCAACATACTAAAATAGTTCTCAAATGTAAAAGACATGTCTGTGACATGCATTCGTCAAAATTGACTTTTGATCTAATATTTTTGCTGTCCCTAAATCAGCCAAAAAATACTCTGCTCAAAACAGCCTGTTTAAGGGGTGTGTCACTTTTATGTAAATAGCTGCACCAGGCCACGCCTATGCCGTACCCTTCTCTCTTGAAGGGGCAGTGATTTCGGTCATGGTAGCCATGTGCTAATGTTGTGAATTGAAACGACTGGCCATGGGAGCAGAAGAAAAGAAAAATACAGACATGTATTTTACACATTTGAGAACTATTTTAATAAGTGGAAAAGAGGCATAACGTTTTACCATAAGAAAAAGTGGCATAACGTAGCTACAGAGACTATGTTGTGGCGTTCGTGATTGTTTAGGCAATGGTTATTATGCCGTAACCGCTAAATCTCCTGCAAAAGTTATTTTGCCGTGAATGTCTCTGATTTACCGTGAATGCTTGTAGACATTCACAAGCGGTTATGAATAACACAAATGTGCACATTTAGGCAACTGCGCGGTCGCAACGTGCAAGCCGTCTCGTCGAGACCACTTAGCAGCCGGTTAACATCACAAAGTCAGTCACGACAAATTAACCACCGCTGATTGTATCTCGACAAAACAATATGCAACCGCTTCATATTATCCAACCACTGTCTGCTTTATCATATCTGACCTCTTGTAGCCAAACAACCTCCACACGACAAATGTAGCTCCGGTACGCGTCGTTAAAAATAAAATTAATACACTGTCTTCTCAAAGAATTGGGACGAAGGAGGCAACCACTTTTTCCTGATCAATGTTTCCCCTCTCCACAAAGCATTTGCGAGCCGAGAGAGCAGAAGAAAGGCACAGCCAGCTTCTCAAATTTCAGTGGGCATCACAAACCTTTACCAGATGTGGTGTCAGTAACCCGAGGGGGCTGGGTCGAGTGCACGTCACTAAGTCACGAAGTTGAATCTGCCTGTTTGAAGCACACATTTTAGAAAAGAGGAGAAAGCTAAAGAAGTTGCGGACGGACTTTTTTCATGCCTGGTTGGATTGTAGACAGGCCGGGAATGCATATTATTGATAGAAAACCCCATTAAAGTGCATTTTCATACAATGGGAACTTTAAAATTAACGCAATATTGTCGTCATCATGTCATGATATTAAAAGCACACTTCTGTTAAAAAGGCAAAGTTGCATTCCATTTGTGCAGTTCAAGCACCCTCTGGTGGTTAGTTTATGTTTGAATCATGGTAGTTAACTCTTTGACTGCCAGACGTTTTCAAAAACGGGTTGTCCCCAGTGTCAGCCGATTTAAGCATTTTGAGTGATCTTTCAAGGTCCACAGAAAATGTTGTGTTTGGACTATAGAAACACACATACTACCAAATGAAAGATTGGACTCTCATCTTTCATCAGAAAAAAAAGTTTGTTTCTACCTTATTCCGTTCTTCAGTAATCAACAATAGAAAATGGTTACTTTCACCGAAATTCTCTGTTTTGAAACAAAAAACGGAGAAAAAGAGCTTTTTGTGAAACAATGTTATTTCATGCACTCTAGTGAATTGTACACTTCTTTTTGTCAATGAATGATGCCACAAACACCTAAATAGTGCTTTACTTCTGTAAAACGCTTTCACCAACAATGAAAAAGTGTTTTTTGATTGCAAAATACGTTTATTTCCATTCAACAGTGTAACAATTTGACAAAACAATTTTGCAAACTATTTACAAATGTGTGCAACTGTGGTACTACTTACAATTATGTGGATGTTTCAAATACAGTTTTTCTTTTTGTAACGCTCTCCTGCGTGCAAGGAGACGCCAGGACTCGCACACAGTTTACTTTCACTTTCGCATTGGTCCGTTTTGCGTGCAAACGTTACACTTTCTTGACGGCCTTTTTTTCCGGGGAATAAAAAGCAAGTAGCAGACTGTACACACTTCCTCCAATGAATATGCATTGGACTCGGGGCACTCTCCGTCGTCCGATCGAACGTCCGCCTGTGCATGCTCGGTTGTGCTCCGCGTTACGACACCATCATAGCCGCCGCATCAGCGGTTCCAATTTCGCCGTCAAGCTCGGATTCACCTTCATCATCATCGATGATGACCATCGTCGTCATCAATGTACTCTTTTAGCGTTGGTCGATGCCTTTTGTCTTGTAAGTGTAGAGCTGCTTGCAAACGCTCGCCATTGCCCGTTCCCTCCTCCATCTAGCTCCATCTAACGTCTTCTACTGCCGCGTCAATGCTTCCCAACCACGGAGTCACCACCCTCATCTTCATCATCGATGACGATCATCGTCGTCAACAATGTGCTCTTTTAGCGATGCTTTTGGTCTTTGAAAAAAACGGCTCGGGCGTGAGCTGCTCGCGACCGGCCGCCATTTTTCCTTTGTTTTCCATTCTGATCTCCTGCTCGACGCTCTAGCTCCGCCTCTACTGACGCCCACCCGATCTTGTCAAAAGAGAGTCATCGCTGCCCTCTAGGGGCCAAAAATAGTCATTAGGCTCTCCGGACCTGCTTGAAACTTTCACCACAGCTCCGCAAGCCTTCCCAGCACCCGTTTAAAAAAAAATAAAAAATAAAATGGGAGGACGTCTCTTAACGTCTTTGGCGCTCCTCCGTAGGTTTTTGCACAACGTCATTTAACGTCTTTGGCAGTAAAAGAGTTAAAGACACAAACACAGGGAAGCAGATGCAATGAGGCAGATCCCCCCGATTTCTTTTAATTTGGGCTGGGCGATATAAACGGTATGAAGGTAAAGATTTTGACTTTACTGTCTTACCGCGGTAGCGCATGGTGATGACGTCACAGCATAGCGCATGTTGATGACGTCATCGTATATGCCCCCGGTGTTCCAGCATGGCGCACGGCTTGTTGTGGAGGCCAGCTTGACTCGTCACGTGACTCAAAATTATATTTAATTGCCAATTAAGGAAGGTAAGGAAGTTAATTAGTCTGTTATTGTATCGACACAAGTGCGTTAGTAACTAGCCACTAACGGGAGGCTAAACAAGTGACAGCGTTCTGCGAGCCAATCTGCAGCTACATTCAAATACTGTCGGACAATTCAAACTCAGACAGAAAAAAGTCCATCAATGCATTAACCGTCCGTTAATAATTGCAAATATCTGAACTAAGCTTTCTATCAATCTATAAAAGCTGGCATACATTAAGAAGAATGATGGGTGTGATATCACTGTTTTGTGTGTGTGTGTGCTTTTTTTTACTTAAAGGTATCAAAGAGGATTTTACAAAAAAAATCAAATTGTCTAACTACATAAATATCTCTTTATCAACTGAAGGAATTATTTTGATTACTATGAAAAGTGTAATCCTTGCGTGTCCAAATAATTGCATTGAGATCCGATGAACAAGTTTTCTTTGCAAAATTTATTTAGAAGCTTCTAAAGACACAGTCAGGACACCCACATCTCCATGCAACGTGGGACCCCAAGTGTGTAACAGTCTACAGAACATCCACTCATTTATAACCAAAAGATAAAAGGTTCCTCTTCCCCTCCTAAATTGATTAAAGGACAGACATGTCGACTCCTAGTGAACAAATGTGTGATGTTATTAGTAAGCAGACATTTACATACAGACATGTCGACTCCAGGTTAAACAAAGGTGTAATGTTATTAGTAAACAGACATTTACATACAGTTCCCCTTCTTGACTGGGGGAACAAATGCAATTAGGATCAGACCCCAGACCTTCAGTCTCTAATAACAAAATACTCTGATAACATCATGCACATTCCTATCTTCAATAGCTTGAGCGTACGAAGAACAATAAGAGTTCACAAAATCACCATCCCACTGTATTATTTTAAACACTCATGATTATCTCACATCTATATGCTTTATAAGTAAATTCAAAAACAGTAAAATTATAAATTGAAAATATTAAATGTCTTCAGTCCTACCATTGAACTTCTATAAGTTCAAAAACTGGACATTTAATCCCACAATACTCTAGAGAGAAAGTCCAGCGCGGATCTTGATCGTCGCAAAATGTAGCAATGTTTTATGTGTGGAGTTTAGAAATAAGAATAGCAGGTGAGAGAGAGAGAGAGAGGAGAGAGAGAGAGAGAGAGAGAGAGAGAGAGAGAGAGAGAGAGAGAGAGAGAGAGAGAGAGAGAGAGAGAGAGAGAGAGAGAGAGAGAGAGAGAGAGAGAGAGAGAGAGAGAGAGAGAGAGAGAGAGAGAGAGAGAGAGAGAGAGGAGAGAGAGAGAGAGAGAGAGAGAGAGAGAGAGAGGAGAGAGAGAGAGAGAGAGAGGAGAGAGAGAGAGAGACAGAGAGAGAGAGAGAGAGAGAGAGAGAGAGAGAGAGAGACAGAGAGAGAGACAGAGAGAGGGGCTTAGCAGTCAAAATTCATTTGATTCATTAAAAAATTTCGGTGGAAGGGGCATAATAAATGTGAGGCATAACACTATGTGATGTGGTTAAGTGTCACGACGCAATAGCAGATGTGTTTGTGCAGTGAAGTCATCTCCTGGTGAAGGTCCCCCCATGGAACAGTGCTGGAAAGCACTTAGCATCCTCCTGGTGGATGTGACCCCCACTATTATGATCAGCAAACCAGATCGACCATTCCCATTTTCACCACATCTGAAAGCAAAATCATTTTCATTTAGTCCACTTATAACATACAGTTCTTCATTCTTTACTTTGAAAAGAGCACCTGGTATTTTTTGTTAGCAAATGTTAATTGTTTAAGTTCTGTAGGTCCTGGAACGTGCTGTTGGACACGGAAAAAGTTCTTTTTCCTTGTGGCGTTCAAACAGAATCCGTTAAATGTCCTTGAGATCAGAGATAATATACTAAATCCAATATGTTTTAATCTCAATGCCCTTTTCTATATCTTATGAAGTTTTGTTTTTTCAAATGGGTTAGTCTGATCCAATATTCCTAGGAAACCCTTATGATGGTAGATAATGATTAATCAAATATTTTACATGATATTTACTGTTGTAGATTTAGCATAAATGTGCTTTTTATCATACATCAAATTTCTGTATTTTTTAACGCTGTTTTTTTATTATAGCAGTGTAAATCATTTAAAAACAACATCATCTTAACCCAGAACTATTCAGTCCGGCCGGGCCATAAACAGTCTGAGAAGAGATTTATATATATACTTATACCTTTAATAAACACTGCAGTCCTGCAGTTCATTTTTAACAACTTGTCTCATGAAAAAATGTCACCCAGGTGTCTCAATGTTCCCTTCCACACCTAAATGGCATATTCCATGGGCTCTAAAAATTATATTTTTCAATTGTTTCTGAAATGAAACATACTTACAGTATTTCTACTATTCGGGTCGTCTTTTGTCATCTTTGTAGAACTTACTTTCCTCCAAGTCCAATCCTCTCCATTCTCCGCCTGTAAATTCCTCACACCAAACTTCATTCTCACATCAGACTTCCCTTTCAACGATACACAGACAGACCATTCTCACCTCAGACTTCCTTTTCAACCATACACAGACAGACCAGTCATTCCCCCATCTGATAAAATCAACTCTGATCTTTTTCAGACATGTATTTGAAAAACTGTAGCAGCGAACAGATGCCGCTTCAAAGAGGAAGAAAAACAGACACCTTGTGTCCTGTAGATTAGAAAAACAACCAAATTGGGACAATTTGGCCAACACCAGAACTACAAGAAGATCTCCAGCTGAGCTAGCCAGGAGCCATAAAAACAAAACCTTTGAGGCAAGAGTTTGTAATGCAAATTTGAATCCTGTTCAGGCAACTTAAAGTGAGAAAAACAACTCAAGCAGATGTAAATTAAGATACTGCAGCGGAGGACTTTTAGGGTCAGGAAGAGAAGAGAAAAAGATTTAAAACAACCCCATTAATCTATTGCAGGTCACAAATCTTCCAAATATCTGCCATATCAGCTAGTAAAAGAAACGAGTTATAATCAGAAAAACAAGACAAAATCCCTACTTTAAACCAACCAAAAAGTATTCTTAAAATGCTAATTAACCTCACCTCTTTTACAGAGTAGTGGGGGCTTGTAAAACACAGCAGGGAACTTTGCCTTTGTGCATTCCCCGTGGGATCCAAAGATCAGTGCTGTTGAGCTTAATCAAAATTAAAAATTTAACCAGCAAATTCGCCGTAAGTGTTCCACATCCGAGTCCACTCTGAGAAGCCAAAGTTATAAAAGAGAAATGGGAAAAAAAATTAGAAGGCCAAATTCAACAAGCATCAAACAACGGAAAATATAGTATTAAAGATTAAAATAAATTTTATACTACCCTAATTCACATTAGCTGTTCTCAATTTCAGAAACTGCGTTGCTATAGATCACATCTCCTTTTCCGACACAGTACAGAGTGCAAACTGTACTCAAACAGACCAAAATATGACTCAAGGGGCTAATCTCAGATGACTCGAACTTTGAGTCCACAACTGGAGTTCATATTCCTTCCTGTCCTTGTAGATAGCAGTTTATGCAGGGCAAAGTTCAAAGCAGGCCTTAGCTGTCACTGGAGACCCCTGACAGTTTCATCAAGACGGCTGTGATGAGAGTTCGAGATGTCTGCTCAACGAGTTGATGGACATTTTGCTCAGATAATTCATAAGAGTCATTGAACAATCCTATGGCGAGCGGATATAGTGTACCATCCTTATCGCAGTCTGTTTGGCCACTTCCCCTCCCAAAAGTGGCCTTCCGTGCAGCTTGCCGTCCCCTCTGTGCACCAAGCAGAGCAGGAGAACGCTTGTCCATATTTCCAACAGCCAGGTTATTCCAGCACGTTTGAAACACCCAAGAACAACACCTCTCGTCAAAGATTGAACCTGCCTGAAACACTTATACACTCGGAACAGATAGAGGGAGATGAGATCATAGCAAGAGATCCTATCTGCTTGTTGTCATTCAATTTCCAAGAAAAAATTAAAAAATTCCCCCAAAATATTTTGTTTTTCAAACTATTTTTAATTTATTCATTTATTTATTTTGTGGTTTTATTTAAATTTGATCACTACACTATAGCAAGTAGTAGTACTATATTTACGCATATGTCTACCATAGACATCTTCATTACATGTTACCTCGAATTATGCTTAATATGTGACAACTCACAGTCACCCTGGCCACATGGAGGAAAGTCCTCTCCAGACTTCTAGAATGGGACTCAGATAAGGACAGAGGTTAAATCATTTTCACACCTACGAATAAGTTATCAGAGATGCAGGGGAAATATAAAAATCAAAAATGAAAAGTCTATTTCAATTAAAATTTGGTTTTATTACTTATTCAACTATATTAAAATTTGGTTTTATTACTCATTCAACTATAAAACACATAGATCTGATTTTAAAAATAATATGATAGTGGCCTGTAGTTAACACCTAGACCTCTATATCCTTCCGCATTCTTCTCTTACCTAGAAAAGAGAAAAACTCCCATTACAGGACACATTGCCCTCTGACTCCTATTTCACACACAAATCCCACAAGATGACAACAAAGTGTCACTTTGACACAACAGACTACAAGTCTCCCAAATGGAGACAATGGGAGAGGGGAAAGAAAAAAAACTTATCACACCCCCCTCCCCACAGGAGACAAAGAGGAGAGAGAGAGAAGGGGGAACGGAAGAAAAACTTATCATACACACTCCCCTGTCCTTTTTATCTAGTTTAATTTAATTTTAACAGACAACAGTACAAATCACCACCTTCTTAAAACAGCAGCTCACGGCCCCCATCCTCACAGACCTTTAGTCCCTAATCAAGCGTGGGGGGAAGGGCTTTAAAAATTGTCACAGACAAAGGAAGAATTCTCCCCTACTTTCAAAATATGCAGATTTCCTGCTTACCATTCTTTTTCACCCTTTTTTGAGGACAAAGGATTTTGGAGGGAAAATATTACTTTCCACCCGTTTTTTTTTTCTTTCTTTCCTACACTTAAAAAATCACTGTCTCAAACAAACTTACACTTCCATTCACTTAACTTCTGCACTTTTCTCATCTCCACAAAGGCAGTGAGGAGAAACACAGCCCAAACAGCAATTTTGATTTCAAAAATCCCGCTAGAACATCACACAACACACCTTTCCCATTGTCAGAGTCACACAAACAGTCACAAACTCCCTGCAGGCACACAAACAAGGAAAAAATCACACAATCCACACATGCTCCAAACATTTCACCAACTGGGCTCAACAAACACTCACACACACACAACACAAACTCCTCAACTTAATTCAGTGGCGTCTCACTTGTTGAACCAATTCAAGAGACCATAATTCTCACCGCCACGTTGCTCATTTCTCCTCCAAAAAATAAAATAACCACAGACGAACACAAACATCTCCGAAGTGCACAGACTCGCTGTAAAATACACCGTTACTTCGTCGAATAATAACATCACCACGTACGTATAGCTCAAATGTCGACTTATTCGTGCACAATCCATCGCAACGTTACGGCCGCGACACAGACATGTTGCGCACATTGTAAGACAAACAATGAAAAACCGCGTGGCCACAACACACCACGTTTCTCAAACAAACGCGTACACTCAACAATTCATTTCCAAGCCAAGAGCTCTCGCTTGGTTCAAATTTTCCCCGCGGGTCATCTCTCACAGTCAACACTTCATCCAATTTATGTTCCAATTTCTTAACAGATGCGGCTGCCCGCAGCTAACTCATCCTCAGCCTTAAAAACAGATTTGCGCGGTACCGTCTTACCAAAAACTCATCTCTTGCGCATGGCAACTCGTACGCTGGCAGAGCCGCTAGCTTAGCATCAGCCTCCTTGTTCTCAAAATCACTTAACACCGCCATCCGCGCAACTTTCACAGAGCTACCCAACGCTAACATTCTAGCACAAACCAACATTTGGTCCACGACCTTATATTGTAGGTAATCAGCGTCTAGCGCTGTTTTACACAACCAAGTTCCACGAACACACCACATTTTTCAACGGTGAGAACCAACCACTATCACAATTAGTGCACATTCATACATTTAAAAGAGTTTCAAACTTACGTTGACGCCGTGGTGGAAATGCGTCCAGCATCATGAACGTTTACAGCCTTCACTGTTCGCTTAGCGACCACTTCTCTATCGACCGGAAGTGTATGCATCCATCCTTATTTACGGTCTAAATCTTTCGTCCATAATATGTAGTAATTAGTCGTTTTTAATATTTATAAAGTCAGTGACGTCTCACTTATGATACTACAATATAACAGATCAAAACTATTCTCATTAATCCCCCCCAAAAAAAAATATTATTGTATATATTTTTTTGTTTTTTCAGAAAAATACAAACAAGACGAAAATAAAACAGATATTAAATACCTTCTGCGCGACTTTAATAAATATATCCAAGATCTTCACGGGCGGCTTTTCACACAGCTCTCGAACCATAGAAATATACGGACGGCTAATATCACACCACACACCGTAGCGATATACGGGCGTTTAACACAGCAGTCTCCTCGTGTGATCAACACGGGCTGCTTATAGCACAACAAACAACAGCACTCACTTAGTGTGATCAACACTAGCAGTTAATAACACACCAGAACAAAAACAGCCTATTCCTCCGTGGAACTCAATCTCTTATGCTGTTTCAAACGGCGGAGCGCTCCTACTTGACGTCACTTCCGTACACATCGGGCTTCTTTTTGCGCGACTTAATAAATACTTATCCAGGATCTTCGCGGGCGGCTTCTTCACAGCTCTCACTCCGATGTGAATGATATCACACGAGCGGCTTGATTCAACACAACACACACACACCGAGGAATTATGTCCCACAGTTTAGTAATTCAACACAGCACACACACCGTGTGAATGATACCACACGGGCGGCTAATCCACTCCGCACACCCCGTAGAATTATACGGGCGGCTTATTCATACAAAAATAAAAATAAAAAAAGACAGCCTATTCCACCGCGGAACAAATCTCCCATGCATGGTTCAATGTTGTAGTAATTTTCGAAATCGAGGACTTTCGCATCCCTCCGTAACAAATACGACTTTAACCCCCCTAACTTGTTCACAGATCCCAAATACAACTTAGCACAGACGAAATGCAACTGTATTGATCCTAAACAACCAGAATTTCTCTACGTGGATAAAATGTCCACTCACCTTGTTAATATTTTTGCGCTTTAGAAATCCGGTGTGCAGGACCAATCACAGCTGTTGCAAAAACGTCTCAATATATCACGTCAGGGTCACCATTCTGAAGGAATTATTTTGATTACTATGAAAAGTGTAATCCTTGCGTGTCCAAATAATTGCATTGAGAATCCGATGAACAATTTTTCTTTGCAAAATTTATTTAGAAGCTTCTAAAGACACAGTCAGGACACCCACATCTCCATGCAATGTGGGACCCCAAGTGTGTAACAGTCTACAGAACATCCACTCATTTATAACCAAAAGATAAAAGGTTCCTCTTCCCCTCCTAAGTTGATTAAAGGACAGACATGTCGACTCCTAGTGAAAAAATGTGTGATGTTATTAGTAAGCAGACATTTACATACAGACATGTCGACTCCAGGTTAAACAAAGGTGCAATGTTATTAGTAAACAGACATTTGCATACAGTTCCCCTTCTTGACTGGGGGAACAAATGCAATTAGGATCTGACCCCAGACCTTCAGTCTCTAATAACAAAAGACTCTGATAACATCATGCACATTCCTATCTTCAATAGCTTTGAGGGTACAAAGATCAATAAGAGTTCACAAAATCACCATCCCACTGTATTCTTTTAAACACTCATGATTATATCACATCTATATGCTTTATAAGTAAATTCAAAAACAGTAAAATTATAAATTGAAAATATTAAATGTCTTCACAACCTGTAGCAGACTTGTACTTATGGTCCCCCCATAGTTTGTAGCCAATCAATAACAAAGTTGCTTCGTTACTGATTGGCTCCTGGCTTGTCAATCACACTTCTTGTGTAAGTGCCCCGAGTACGTAGTTTGCGTAGGCCTCTAACGTAACAGTGTTACAACGCGGCGGCGGCGGCAATAGCAGCGGTGTAGCTTCTTCCTACTGTAGCTAGCTCCTCGCGTGTGTGTTCAAAGTTAACTAACAATGGCAGTGAAGAATACAGGAGCACCGAGCCAGGAGACAAGGACTGAAAGAGCGGAGCCAAACAAGTCATTTTGGGTGAGTCTTTTCCTCGATGTCGTGCGCTAAAGCAGCAGAGGGGTCTGAAGAAGGATGCTTTGGTCGCTAAGTTTCTGTTGGGCAGGTAACTTCAGTTTACTTTTTGAGTAAGAGCTATACTTTATAAGCTTGTTAAACATGTGAAGTTGTATAATGACACCAGCGTCAATGCAGCTTAACGCTTTTATTTAATGACGCTTTTCCTACTTACACTGAAAATGTTTTGCATGTAGCTTATGTCGTGTAGCTTATATATGAACAGTGGAGTAGTGTAAAAAGTAAATTGTCAATATTTTTAAAATAAATGATTTATAGCTAACAGAAAATATTCTCATGCAGGTTGTGTTCACAACGTGTGTAAATGCATCTTCCTGCTCATGTCGTTGCAGTTATGACAATATCAGGTCCACCCCATTACCGCAAACTCGGTGGGTTAGACCGCAACCTCCTGCATCCACAATAGTACAGGAGTCACTGTCGGACAGGTGAGTAGTTTGCGTAAGAAAATAAGTATTACTGGGTTATTGCATATATACACACAGACAGACAGAAACCAAGTCTGAGAAAGGGTATAGCTAGTACAAGGCTTTACATAACATAGCTCTCCTCCCCCATCATGCTAAATCCTATGTCTACAGTACAGCAGTACAACAGAGCGAGGCCAGGGTTCACAGATAAGCAGACTCTGGTCCAGATGTCGACCAAAACTAGGCATAATGTCAAAAGATCTCAAGTTTAAACCAGGTATGAAGCTGGACTAAACCAAGTTTTTGCTTGTGTTCATTTTGTACCTTCAAATATATATATATTTTTTAAGTTTTTTTTTATTCAGGACCCATGTAATATGCTATCGCTTCCACGTATTGGTGTTTTTTTTACTATTGGTAATAGTTTTTTCAGTTAGATTAATTTATATTGAATCCTATTTTAAAGTAATAGGCAAATTAAAAATATTTGTTTAGTCTTTCAATCTACCTGTTTCCTCTGTCCACAGCCTCACTTTCATTATTCTACTGTGTGTGGGTGTGTGTATACTTGTAGGGAGAGAGTGGGGTACTTGCGTGTGACCATGTGTTTGCATACTGTAAGTGGGGGAGTGGGTCGATGTGAGGGAATGATTTTAATGCTGCAAAGCACATTGTGTTGCATTGTTGGTGATAAATAGTGTTGTTCCGATACCATTTTTTGGCCCCTGACACCGATTCCGATACCCAGTTTTGCAGTATCGGCCGATACCGTCCTGATACCTGGGCTGTTGTTTTTTTCAACATGAAAAAGCTGCCCTGCCATTGGTTCAGAGCATTCAAGGGCCAATAGGTTATCCTAGCTTGGCATGCAGTGAACATGTCATACATCAGTGAATGTTGTGCACAAGTAAAACACAAGATGCTGCATCCAAAGTCCTATATTAGCATCGGAAATAATAGTATCGACATGTTACTTGTTAGCGCTTGCCGATACCACTGTTTTTATGCAGTATCGGGACCTCTGCCGATGCCGGTATTGGAGCAACACTAGTAATAAAGTGCTTTATAAATGAAGATTGATTGATTGACAATATTTTATCCAATTGCAGGGATGCAGATTTCTCTGTCAAAGGCATAGAGAAGTTGGGCAATAGCAGCAGTGAAGAGAAAAGTTGTCTTCAGCAAGAAGAAGCTGGGTAATACTTATACATGAAGATGATGATTGGAGGTGTACACATTTGTTTGTATTTATGCACAAAAGGGCTGGTGGTGCACTAAAAAATGCATATGTCTGGGCAACATACCGGAGGTTTCCATGAAGGACACAGTGCTTGACAACCCAGATGACTGTGATAAACAAGAATACATCATTCCTCCACTTATTGCAATGGCCGTTACAGAGGAAGATGTCTTGGGTCAACCAGCTTCTCTCATTTATCATGATGTCTTGAAGCAGCTTCTTGAGTACCTACTATTGCCCATTGACGTATGCACAGCAAAGGATCCCGTTACAAAGGCGCCATGCAATTCAGCAAAGCCCTTTGAAGTGTCATTTAAGCACCAATGTACAACTGTCATTGCAGAATGGGTGAGTGTTTTCACGCTTTCAATCAATCAGAGTTCTAATTTACAGCAAATATAGTCATCCTCGAGAGCAGTAGTTCTCAACCCTGGTCCTCGAGTACCCCTATCCAGGCTGTTTTCCATGTCTCCCTCAGCCAACAACAGGTAATTCAAACGATCAGCTAATCAGTAAGCTCTACATGATACGATACGATACGATACGATATACTTTTATTTTCCCCGTGGGGAACTTTTTCCTGGACTCCGTCCAGCTGCAGTTTACAGTAAGGAAAAAACAACAGAATAGAAAGAGATAAAATCAAAATTAAATAAGAAGTGCAGCAGTAGTTTACAGTAAGAAAAACAACAGAATAGAGAGATAATTAAAATAAATAAATAATAAATAAAATAAATATATAAAAAATAAATAATACACACACACTCCTATATATATATATTGCACCACTTAGTTAATGTCGGTTATTAAGTAATTTGATGGATGTTGGCAGGAATGAGTTCTTCCTGCCGGAAGGCAGTAGCTGGAACTCATGATGCAGAATGTGAGTCGGGTCAGTAACAATTTTCTGTGCCAGTCTGGTGACGGACCGCTCATAAAGCATCTGTAGGGAAGGATGATTCCTGACCCCCATGATCTTCATGGCAGTCCGCACCAGACCGGCAATCTGTGACCTTGACTGCACAGTCAGGTTGCCGTACCAGGCCGCAATGCCGTATCTGATGATACTTTCCAATGCAGCCCGGTAGAACAACAGCATGATCCTCTGCTCCACTCCATAGAGCCTCAGTCTGCGTAGGAAATAGAGACGCTGTTGGAGTTTGGAGCAGAGACTTCCAATGTGTACCCTCCAGCTGTGTGTGTTGTCAATGTGGACCCCCAGATACCTGTATGAACCCACCTGGCTGATGTGATTGCCTTTAATGACGACTGGCCCGTGGTCACCCACAGTTTTTGGATCAAATATCACCTCCTCTGTCCTCCCCACGTTGAGCACAAGATGATTCCGGTCACACCACTGGACACATTTCTCTATTTCTGAGAAATAGTCCAGTGGGCTACCGCCGGCCTGCAGCAAGCTGACGATAGCTGTGTCATCAGAGAACTTAATGATAAAGTTCTCAGGGTGTGATGTCACACAATCATTTGTGTAAAATGTGAAGAGGACCGGGGAGCTGACGCAGCCCTGCGGGGCGCCTGTGCTTATCAATCTGGGTTCCGAGAGGTAGCTGTTGACCCTGACTTGCTGTGTGCGCTGTGTCAGGAAGGAGTGATACCACCTCGAGATGTACAGGTTCACATTCATCTCCTTCAGTTTACCCAAAAGCAGGTGCGGCTGCAACAACACACGTGCATAAGCTTTAGGGACGTCCAGATGTTTGCTGACCAGATGTGTGATGCTGTTGATAGCATCGTCAGTGCCGCGACCCCGCTTGTAGGCAAACTGAAGGGAGTCTAAGTGTGCATCCACCTCCCCCCTGAGCCGAGTCACCATCAGCCTCTCGAAACACTTCATAACAATGGAAGTTAGAGCCACAGGCCTGAAGTCATTATTGACCACAGGACATTGTTTTTTAGGAACCGGGGTGATTACTGATTTTTTCCAGAGACTGGGAATGGAGTGTGAGTCCACAGATCTCTGGAAGATGGGCTGCCATGCCGCTGTGAGCTCCTCTACACAGGATTTTAGCAGGAGGGCAGATATCCCATCTGATCCTGAGGCCTTCTTTGTGCAGACAGACCTAAAAGCAGATTGGACGTCATGGGGATGAATGACCAGCCTTGAGTCCTGCTCATTCACTGAAATGGACCTCAGGACCTCCCCACATTCAGAGGAGAAGTCCCGGGTTTCGAATCTTAAATAAAAGTCATTCAGCTCCCTTGCCTTCTGGAGGTCATTTAGAGTGCTGAGACCTTTTTGAGCAGGAGTCAAGTTGGTGATCCTCCTCATGGTGTCCCACATTTTCTTAGAGTTGTTAGCAGCAAAGTGTTTTTCTATAGTCTCTTTGTGCTTCCTTTTTGCTTCTTTAAGCATGTGTTTGAGTTCTTTTTGAACCAGTTTGAGCTGGGCTCTGTCCTGGTTCTTAAATGCCCTTTTTTTCAGACTTAGGCAGAGAAGCTCCACGTCGGGGGTGCAGGTGATCTGCCGCACCGCGTAATTCCGACACCAGTTGTCGTTAATGTAAATGCAGACGCCCCCACCTCTGCTTTTTCCCGACGCCTCAGTCCTGTCGGCGCGAATGAGTGAGAATCCCTCGATCTCACACAAAGAGTCTGGGATGTCGCTGTGGAGCCATGTCTTCGTGAACACCATGGCGCAGGCGTCACGGTGCTCGCGGCAGGCTGAGGTGAGGCTCCTCAGCTCATCCAGCTTGCTCTTTAAGGATCTCACGTTGCCGAGCAGCAAGGACGGCAGCGCTGGTCTGCATCCTCTCCTCCGGAGCCTTTGGCGTGCTCCACTTCGTTGTCCTCTTCTCCGGCGGCGTATTCCCCGGTCTGCTCGCCGAATCTCCTCCGGCAGGTCGGGGGGTGGTGTGTCGCCTGTTGAACGGAGGGCCCAGAGCGCGTCTCTGACGTATGACAACAAAGCCAAAGCCATGTCGTTCCTTTGATCTTGTTAGATTGTTCGATTAGGCTCCGTTCACCCCCGACGTGTGCTGTAACTCGCGTAGGAGTCGCGGACAGATTGAGCAAGTGGCTCATAATTTAAAAAAGTAAAAAATTAAAAGTTAAATAAGGAAAAGTTGGAAGAACTGCAGCTTTTCCACGGAGCAGACGTGCTGCGCCAACGTGACCGGAAGCGGAAGCCAACGATCCTCACCTGTGTTGGCTGAGAGAGACATGGAGAACAGGCTGGATATTTGGAATTTTGAGTATTTATACATCAAAACTGGGTTTCCTCATTTAGGTCAACAGCAGAGTTGGAGTCATTTCATAACCACATCTTGATGTATACTGAAAAGAGATTCACATTCTCTCAGAGTGTCTTCAAGGCAAAAATCTATTTAGCGACCCTGGATTACAACCATCACCTAGGCAGAGCACTCAAGAGGAAGAGGGATGGTACAGTACAGTATGTCAATTTTAAGATTTTACATACAACTCCTTTGGAGTAACAATGCTTGGTCCACATTTTTATAATACAGAATTTATAATACAGGTGTCAAAAAAGACTACCAGTACATCGCTGACCTCCAAGCAGTTGTACTTGGCTCAAGGCTTTAATCCCAGACAGGGATGGCAGAAAGTCACCCTTGTGGATCCAAGATGGCTTGGCACTCTAGCAACTATACAAGAGCTAGAGCATCAACAAGTCAGCAGAGGGCTATGTAAGTTTCCAGTATGCAGATGACATGCTCTGTCATATTATTATTATTATTTATTTTTTTTTTTAACTTCGGGTAGACACAGTGATCCATCAATGCTGTTGTAACTAGGTATATGTGGGTCTGAAAAAAGCACTAAACATAATAATCCTATTCGTTCTTAAAATGCATTATTTTCTTTCCTGCAGGGAAACCGTCTGAATGAAGAAGGCCGCCACAGCTTCTACCACTTGACCCATCCAAACAGTTACATGTTTAGTAATTATAGCACCAACTGTAAATAGCATACACTCTAAAGGTTTTACATTAAATAAAGTTATGTAGTAACTTTGCAATTAATTCTTTTTTATGCATATATTGTCATATTACCCCTAAATTTGATGTACAGATGTCTTACAATGTACTCTACATCAAAGCTTTTGCTTCATCCCAAATGGCAAAATGTTCAAGTATTTTTAATTTGGGAATTTTTTTTATATCAAATTGAGTAAATTATAAGGTCTATAGTGTATATATTGAAGTAATTAGACAAATATTTCAATAAACTTTTTATTGCAAAATAATTCACAGTAAATATTGCACAATTTAAAACACACATAGTCCAAAAAATATTCAGAGTAAATAAGGTATTATCTATTGCACAATTAAAAACACACATCGTACAAAAATAATTCACAGTACATTTTGAGGTATTATCTTATTGCACAATAAAAAAAATTTGTATGTATGAGTTTACACTCTAGATGGAATAAAACCGACATAATTACCATGTGGGTCAGGGAAACGGTCTCGAATTTTCCATACACAACTTGGTATGACAACTCTATTGCCTGGGCCCAGCACTCCAAATCTCCAAACAACAAACTGGCGATGGGCAGCATACCGAAATTGCCTATTGCTTTCTCCAAGCTTATGAGAGTCCTGTTCTCCTCGTATATCATTCCAGAGTTGTCTGGCAAGTCGCAGTACACCATCTTCAAGTATGAACAAGTCCATGTGTGGCATCAACGACACACAGTGTTGAGGTTCTTGTCCACAGCATTTTCTCTCCAGAAGTGTGGGCATCTCTCTGCATTTCTCACATTCACACCAGCTCAGTGATTTTGGGTGTGGAGGTTCTACTGGAGTTGCATTAGAGGTGTCCAGAAGGTAAAAAATCAGACTGGGCTCATGGTCGAGGCACCGCTCAGGCAGCATTTGACATTGTTCATGGCTTAGACTTTAAATCCTAGCCTGTAAGACAAACCAAAATCAAAATGAGCATTTATGGGTTTATCAATATCTAATTGTGTCCACCAGTGGAAAAACCTAATGTGTACTGAAATGTCGTTGTGTCAAATTGGCTCATGCAATCACATTTCTTAATAATTTCTTAATTCTCCTCGGGATATAACCATAATTGCCTCGTATTCACCTTTGAGATCTATCTTATCTAACAACATACAAAATATAGCAAAATGTGACAATCGTTATGCTGTTTATGTACTGACAAAAAATATAACTACTACAGAGCAAAAACAAATGTAAATGGAAGTTTCTGTAAAGATAACTTGTACCTTAGCATTACATTAGATGCTATAGCTAGTTGTAGACAGTCACAATAATAGCCTAGCTACATGAGCATTTCTAAATACATTGAAGCAATTTTTAGTAACATTTGTAGATCGTTACCATAGAAGAGTCCGACTTGTTAGAGGCAAAAAAGTCTTAGCTGCACAAATGAATCAGACCCCTGTTTGTAAACAACTACTCGAGATTTACCAGAGGAGGCATTTCCTGCGTAAAAAGCAGGAAGGGGGGGTTCTTACGCATGCGCACTATTGTGAAAACCACAAATGGCCGTTGGGCAACTTGTTTGCCAAATGATCCTCTCTAGTACCTTTTATTAAAGTCAATGATCCAACTAGTCACTTCTGTTTACAATACCAAATCATCCACGAGGCTTCCATTCTCCATTCTAGTTGTTGGTATGTCTTTCAATAAATCAAAAATAAAAAATAAACCTGCTGTTTATATCATTCTTATAACATTTACCATAAAAAATAGGAGCACCTTCACTATAGTACCTTTTAAACAAGCATTAAACAGAACATTGAACAGGACATACTCTGTCTGAGTCATAATATAGCAGTTTTATTTTATTTTCATTAGTTACCTGAGTTTACTCCTGGTTGGGAAACTGCATCGGATGACTTAATACAAAGTAATGTTGAAGGGCCAGATTTGACTGATGCTAGGCATGGTAAGAGCTGCCCCCTGTAATTTGTTTTGTGAAAAAAAATTTTCACAAAAGCAAAGCCTTTTTTCCCCAATTTATTTTAAAGTAATATAAAATAATGGATCTGTTATAGTGCAGACAAATCTTGTTACAGTAATATATTTTGCAGCTATATGTTGAGTTGCTGTCATTCTTTACGTCATCTGAAACTACGCTATGCAAATTAAGACAACTATACATGAGCAAATATGGTCACGATGTATCTTCCCCCCCCAAAAAAGTGCCGCAAAACCTGTGTGGTGCGACCAACTGAAAAAGTTGGTAGTACCAGTGCAAAAGTAAGTGTAGAGCCCTGAATATTTTTGGTTTGCACTATTTTACACCAGTGCTGACTTAATTTTGATTTGAGATTTGCACAATAAATGTTATCCAAAGTTGATTTATTCTCTCATTGTTTTTTTTATCTATATAACTTCTATAAAGGACTATGTAAACCAGTAAGCAAATTATTTATCCAAAAAAACCAACACCTAATTCTATACCGTGATATATACCGTTACCGTGAAGGGAGGCAGTTTATGCCGTGATATAAATTTTTGGTCATATCGTCTAGCCCTACTTTTAGTTAAACAAAAACAAGGATGCAAACAAGGCACAGGTAAAAAACACACAAAAAAACAAAGTCCAAATCCAAAGTGTGGGAAGACGTGGGGGAATAACACGGCATGACACTGACATATACAGCAACAGCAACAAACAATGGACCAACAAAGACTGAACCAGACGGAAGCAAAAGCCCTTGTTCCTCAAACAAATTTTGTACGCTCAGAAGCATTTCAAGACATGCCTGTATCCAAAATAAGACGCTGAGGGCGTT
The DNA here is from genome assembly GCF_051991255.1 of Vanacampus margaritifer. Classification (NCBI taxonomy): domain Eukaryota; kingdom Metazoa; phylum Chordata; class Actinopteri; order Syngnathiformes; family Syngnathidae; genus Vanacampus; species Vanacampus margaritifer. Next base: position 1,545,311 of record NC_135437.1, read on the forward strand.
TAATGGCTGTAATGTATATGCCAAGTCTGGAGTGGCGTTGTAGCGCAGCCACAGGGTATTAACGGGAAACGTAGAAGTATCAACAAAGAAGACGAACACTTTTCTTTTTCTTTTTTTAACTTTATTGCAATTTGCAGAACAACATGGCTTTGCATTTATCAAAACAATATGACTAAGACGACACAGGAGAAGTGACAATAGTCAGGTTTCCATCCAAATGTTTTGAAATTTTTATGCGAATTGTGGGAAATGCGCAAAACGGACATGCGACTTATGCCTGTTTCCATCCGCTCTTCTTTTGCGAATATGCGCCGCGAGATGACATTGTAATGACGGAACTTTGGGACAATGGGGAGTTCCAGGTGGGAATGTTGGTTTTGACGGACTGAACGGAAGTAGTTTGTCTTGTAGGCTTCCCTCCCGCATGTAAGTTACATTGAGAGCTGATGTTAATAAAGCCATTAAAAATTGCCTGAATCTTTTTTTTTTCTTTAATTAATTATAAAAAGAATCATGTTTCTTCGTCTCCCCAAACATATCTTACTTTATCATCCGCCATTTATTGTGACTACGAACGTTCGTGTGACTTAGTATCAGTCAAAACGTGTGACGTATATCCGGTCTTGTAGTCGCTTATTCGCAAAGCCGGTTTCCATCGCCAAAATGCGCATTTTCCTTTTTTCGATACGCTTCAACCACCCTCTCCAAGCGTAAAAACTTTTTTGCAAATGTCGGCCCTTTTTTCGAATATCTGGCGTTTCCATTCAGTTTATTTTTTGCAATTCTTGAAAATTCGAAAAAAAATAGGTGGATGGAAACCCACCTAACGGCGGGTGATTTAAGTACAACACCGCTTGTTGAACGTGGGAATAAAGAAGCAAAATATTTAGCTGGAAAAGCATATATAAGCTAAGGAGGTTGCGCAAAATCGACTATACGTCATCAAACTAGGACAATGCGTCGTCATCGAGCTGCGACCATTACGTCATCACTGGAGGAGTATCCTGCATATGCTGTCCAAACGGGCGCATTTTGAAATCTTTCTACTCTGGAGTCCAGTTTCAAAAGTGATCAGTTTCAAGCTCAGAAACCGTGCCGTCGTGTGGACAAACGGCCTAAACGGTAAGAAACTTGTGAGGATACGTTGTAACGGGCTTTTGTGTGGACGGGGCCTAAATACACACTAACTACTGTAATTACACAGGGAAATCGGGACAAGACACACATGGCTTGGGGCAGATTGGCTTACACAAGCGGGAGAGTAGACAAGCACAGGTGGACAAGATCCCACTTATGAGTCAAAGGGAGACAAGGAAAACACAACAAAACACACCACAAGGGAACCAAAAGAAAACACTTAAAACTAGTGATGCACCGAATATTCGGCCACCAAAAATATTCGGACGAAAATGACTAATTTTGCCATTTTCAGCATTTGTCCGAAATAAAATGAAAGCCGAAAGAATATGGCCTAAATAGGATGTTGTGGTGACGCATGCAAAAAACTCCTGCAAGCAAGCCTCTGTTTAAATTAAACAGCAAACGCCGGGGTGAGTGTCCTTCTCGCTTCTCGCTGCCCTGGTTTCACTGTGTGAGTTTGTACCGGTCAGTCGCACACCGGAGGAGTGGGGCATCGCTTGGTGTACAACATTTCAGCGGGTCGAAAAAAGACAGAACTGCCGAGTACTGCAGTACAGGTCAGCCACTCTTTCTTCTGCAGTGCTTTCCCTTTTTTCCTCGATTAGAGCCACTCGCAGGCTTCCACTTTTTCACTGGCATCTCGGTGGCCGCGCTTAATACTTTATCTAATGCCAGCACTGTTGCTATTAACAGTTTTAACACACATAAACACTTACTGCTATCTCCAGGTGGCTACAGACCTGTACAGGGCGCTGTGTGACTTCCGTTCCCGAAGCCGATTGACTGGTGGGAAGAAATGTATTTATTTATTTTTAAACGTTGGTGAATATGGATAAGTATCAGATTTTTTTTCATGCAGTGTGAACAGTACAATTATGATTTTTTTCACACCCAACCTGGGCCTCTTTTTTTTTTTAACCCCTGGGCGTTATTTTATTTTGATTAAATTCTTGTAATTTTTGCCAAAATCAGGCATTTCCTTTGAAGTATGATAACTTAGTCATTTATGAATTTTTTTTCACTTTCAACCGCTCAAAATGTTCACTGGCATCAGACCTATCTATACATATGAAAAAATTTTGTTGTTTTTTAATGCCCTCTATGGACAATAATAGCAGTATTATGCTAAAAGCAAAATTAACTATGCTGTATATATATATATATATATATATATATGCAAAATAAAGGTCTAATTTGAATATTTCATATGACATATTTAGAGGCTTGAATAAGTCTGTAAGTCATAACAATAGATTTTTTTATGCATGCCCAGTTTTCACACAATGGCAGTTTTCTGAATAGCACAAAACTCTTGTAATTTTGCCAAAATCAGGCATTTCCTTTGAAGTGAAATCAAGTGGTTCGCTGTATGATGCCCTCGTTGGAAAACAAATCTAACGCAGTTTCAGGGCTGCTGATTCTGGCTACTGCGTAAAGGGTTGCCCCGGGGTTAAGGATGGGATGGGGGAAATAATGTGTGGCCACTTCGTGAGTATGAAACCATAATAGTTTTAAATTTTTTTAGAGACACTCACTAATTTCTTTGCCCTGATCGCCGTCATTTTCATTATCCTCTGCCTCCTCGTCGTGTTCATCCCACCCCCCTCGCTCTCACCTCCGCGATTGTCTGCGTCCACTTCCCACACCTCTTCATGCTCATCTCCGTATTCATCGTCATCATCCTCTTCCTTCTCTGGCATTCAAAGTCCAAGAGTAGACTCTTCAACCTCTTCCGAGCTCTCCGAACTAGCGTCCGAATAAAATTCTTCTTCGGGATTAGTACTTTCTAAAACGAGCCGAATTGCGTCCTCCAATACCATCTTTCTAGCCATTGCTACCAGTTGTGGTGAAAGAAATGCAAAGTAGTGATCATCGCGAGAACGACGACCTCAAAAATGCTCAGAACCAATGAAAGTAAAGAAATTCCAACACCCAACCAGTAAGAGTTGAAATTCAAACAATAACAAACAAGTGAATTTTTTTTTGCATTTGTGGGCAGTACCTTTGGATTTTCTTGTGCACACCTGCTAATATGCATGCCCAAATAGACTGAAAGTGAGCTCAGACACATCAACACCAAACTTTTTTGTAATGCCAACCGTTTTTATCACATTCATTTTGACCATTTTGGTAATAATTATAAATTACAGCATGGCGCCAATGTGAACTTCTACATTTTTTAACAATCCTGGTTAAATGTCAGGTCCCTAGTGTATTTTTTTCAAATGCTTTTTCTTTGATGAAACACAGAAAAACATAAAAATGCCATAAAATGGACAAATAACGGTCACGGGTTAATGTGGATATAAATCGGATATGTATGCGATGCGTCTGCACTGTGAACCCTCATCTGCACGCATCCGATTCATACGTCATTAAAAGCCTGATATGCGCTCTGCACGGGCAGGAGAGAATGCTTGGAAGGGAGACTACTGACACATCTGTGAATATATATACAAAGTTGTTTTGAGTAACAGTGTTAAATTTTCAATTGTCATGGCGAACGAGAAATTTATACGGTACTGAGGGGAGTTGTAATTTCCTCAGCAACCTCTGGGGGCACCACGTTTACTATGCTTGTTTGTAGGAGCAAAATAAACGATAAAAATCCTATTATCAAGTATTCATAATCTGAAGTTGCTGCTTTAGTTAATCATTGAGTTCTTTGCTTTAATAAGAGAATTACTAATCCACTCAGAAAACAAATGATTTGGCAAAAATGGAATGAAGACAACATATTTATTTAGTAGACACACACATATATCAGTCACAGCCTAACCTATTAATTTAATTGGAATAAAAAATGTGAATCAAAGATAAAAAGAAAACATGCAACCTAACTGAGATTTAAAAAAAAAAAAAAAAAAGGTAATGAAAAAGGTAGATGTGGAATAGAGATGGAAGCGTTTTGACCTGTCAATACTTTTATATTTGAATTAAAGCGTCGCATCAGTGGTATATGGTCAGACTGCAATGAAGGCACATTTACGGACTGGTTCAGGTGCACGGGAGAGAGAGGGACTCGGTGAGTGTCAATCCTCAGTTGAAGAAAACTCAGTTGGAGGCGATCTGGGCGGCTGGATTTGCTGCACTGGAGTCTCTGGCTGATGGTGATGGGCGCACGACTGAGAGGCCGCTGCAGGTCTCCGGTTAGTGGCGAGGTGCGCGTGCGGCGTGGGGGCTGCGGCAGGTTCTTGGATGGTAGAGTCCTGTTTGGTGGTGATGTGCTTGCGCGGTTGAGAAGCCGCAGTCAGTTGGTTTGGGTGCTGCGGGGCGTCTCTGGCACACGGCTGGAGCAGAAATGGGTCGCTGGCGTGCAGCGGCTCGGTGCCTAACAGCCTTCGTGGAACTGGGTCGGCGGGACGCTGCGTGATTCAAAGAGCGGAAATTAGGTGGGTCGGCTCTCCGCAGGAACAGACACACGCGTTTTGGGATGCTCAGTGTGGTTGCTAGTCCTTGCGTGATGCGTGCTTTGGGGCGCTCAAAGAAGAAAGCCTCGTGGTCCCTCTCAGCGTGTTCGGCGACCACGTCTCTCGCAGGAGAAGTTTATGGGGCAAGAGCGAATAGGGAGAAGAGGCGAAGAAGAAGAGGAAGTTCCTTCGTGCGCTGACTTTTAAACTTGTGTCCCGGGGGGGATCAAGAAGTAGTCCCGCTTCTTCCGTGCGCTTGAAGCAAACTTGGTCGACTGAGACCAAGCTTTTGGGTAAGCATTTGGTAATTTTTTATCAGAATTGCCAAGCCAGATGCTTTATTTATCTTTCTGAACACATTTCAAACATTACCGCGATCATAAAGTTACTAAGCTTATTAATTAGCTAAACCTAGATGGCTGCAGAAGTTACACACATCATTAATTTGAGATAGACATACAGGTTGTGTACAAAGATAAACAACAGAAGTCACTTGATGTCAGCCAAGTACATACTGTAGTCTGTTTATGTCTCAAATTTTGTAGACTTCAGATTAATTACGAGCAGCAGGATTCTTGATGATTATACTGATAGTGACCGCTGGAGGGCACTGTTGTACTGTATAACTTTCAAGGGGCGTAGTTTCCAAAAACACATGGCTGATTCCTGTGGATAGACCAGACCATAAAAGTGGTCTTGGGACTAATAAGCAGTCTTATCGCTAGTTTGCTTGCTAAATAGGGTTTTAGATCTCTGTAGGCGCTGAAGTATGTGTTTCCTTTGGGTTGAAAAAAAATAAATCCAGTCCCTGCTGGAGGGAAATTCAAAGAGTTTTTCCTTTTTGAACTGTATGTGGTTGGTTTGAGAAAACACAGGGTTAAGGCGCGCACACACATTCCCCAGGGGGAAGTGTTTGAAAAGGCAAATGATAGAAATTCAGCCCTGATGGTTCATCACGAACGGCGATGACGTGGCGTCATCTTCGGTAGACTTCTCAATGAAATGAGGAGGTCGAGAAGTGTCCCCTCATTTCCCCCAAATTACCTCTTCCAACCACACTACTCTGGCGACATGAGATGAAAAAATAAGTCAGACGGATTTCTGTTGCTGTTTGTAAACAGCACATTCAAAACTGACGCACGAGGAAGCCGAGGACATCAGCCAACCAGGAACGAGCGTGAAAACAGTCCACCCATCAGGAGCGTGTGTTGGAACAGCTAAATTTGCATATGACACTAATAAAAGTCACTTGCCTCAGTAGCTTGGCTGGCGGCAAAACATTGCGAGTCGGGGCAATACTTACTCACGCAACGTGACATCGTTGTTTTGGGTGTACGTCACTTGACGTGTGCTCTTTGCGCATGCGAGTCGCATCACGAGCGCGTTGCGTTCACATTAGATGTTGCATTTATTTTTGTAATGTGAACGATACATATGTGAATGTGCAGATTTTAAAGGTGGGGTCTTTAGTTGTGTCCGTTTGTGTTTGTAAACACAACTGTTTGTGTTTGTAAACCAATTAAAAACTGACACCTCCCATGGCTCAACCCCCACTCTTCTCGTCAACATTGCACCTGCCTTCAGTGACACGCCCCCTGCTCTCTGATTGGCTGGAGGGGTAAACATAGACTTTCCATCCACAAACGTCCCTCTCATGGCAAAACACAACACAAACTGGGGTGGTGTTGGTGGATGATGAAAAAATCACCACCACACATTAACAGAAGCCCAGAGGTGTTGATGGAAAATGTGTATGCATCCAGTGTTTAAGAAGTGTTGATTTCTGAATGAAAACTAAAGACCTCACTTTAAAGTTCGCCACACCGTGTCCCGCTCCAAATACAAACGTGTTCTAATATCCGCATCGCACGCATCCGTGCCCGCCCATGCTTTCTAAATTGACTATAAAATGTAATCACATCACCAGAAAATGCTCACCCCTCGTTTGGTGTTGAATGTATCATTAGCCAACATGTTTGCGGTGTGGGTGCATTTCAATTTATATTGTGCTTTGTTAAAATGTGTTAAATACATATTTTATGATAATATTATAATTGCAAATATAATAAATGCAATGATAGTAAAAAATTGGCATAAATTTTTTGCCGCGTTTTGTTTTTTGGCCCAAAAATTTCATTTTGGTGCATCCCTACAAAAAACCCAAACCAAAAAACAACCCCAAACCATGACAGTTTTTTTTTACAATATTGTGAGTTTTTATACAGTATTTTGAACTTATATATATCGCCAACCTCCCCACAATATCACAAAAATTATCGGATTGTGAAGTTCATATTGTGATGTTTATCGTATTGTGATAATTGCATATCATTACATCCCTAGTACTAGATTGTATCGAGCAGAGAGCTTCAATTAAACAGGAGTCAACATTAACTGTTACATAACGGTGGCTCGATGGCCTGTGGTCGCGTCAATTGCCGCACATAGTTTTAAATAGGACGGGGGTTGCTGTCTTTGCCTGTATCTGACATTTTTTCAGGTTTGAGGTTGATAGATTACTTGTATTTTTGTAATATTTTGCGTGTTTAAATAAATCAGAATTGAGATCGGTGAAGAAGTTTCCTTGCAAGGTTTTTATTTCAGGAGCTCCCGAAGACACAAAATTGAGCTCACTCAAATTGGTGAAAAACTCCAAGTGTGTCATATCAGCGAATCCTCAGCATCTTTATACAATTCTCAAAAAGTGTTACATGAGACCTCTCCCCTGAGTCCTGAGAAAAAGAGTGGTGATAAAAAGCAGGTACAAGTTTTGACAACCCATATTTTAGTTACTCCCAGACTTCGGAGAATTGATGTGGACAGGATTTGCCCTTAAGACTTTAGACTTTACGAAACTCTGACAATACTTTAAACATACACTCAACAGAAACCTTTTAAGACATTCCTTAACCAGGGAAGAGAGGAACAAAGAACAAAGAAACCATTTTCACATTCTTATTCTCAAGCTAAATTGAGTTAACATGGTTATATCTACATCTACACATCTATAACTAAATTCAAAACAGTTAAAATATAAATTGAAACAGTAAAATGTCAACAAGGTCTATCGGGATTCTGAAGTATTCGGTTTAGGTGAAGGGTATGGGATTTTTAATAGGTTTCAGGCGAATTAAAGAGCACAAACTCACACGCACGTATACACGCACATACGCACACAAAAAAAGAGAGAGAGCATGATGATGAAAAAAAAAAAGAGTTGGAGCTGTGTTGCATTTTCAGGGTCCGAGCAGCGATCGCTGCGAGGTGCCTCTTGTATCTATAGAAATGATTAGGGCCCCAGCAGCGACCGCTGCAAGGTCCCTTTTTTATCTCTAAAAATTATTATTACTAGGGCCCAAGCAGCGACCGCTGCGATGTCCCTATTGCATTGTTTCTCAGCCCCGGTCCTCGAGTACCCCTATCCAGCTTGTTTACCATGTCTCCCCTGCCAGGACAGCTGAAGATCGTTATTAGGCTTCATGCAGAGCTTGCTTATTAGCTGATCATTTGAAACGATGTGTTGCTTGTGGGAGACATGGAAATAGGTTAGGGGTACTCTAGGACCTGAGTTTAGAACCACTTCCCTATTGTATCTGTGGAAATTATTATTAGGGCCAGAGCAGCGACTGCTGCGAGATCCCTCTTGTACCTGTAGAAATTATTAGGGCCTGAGCAGCAACCGGTCCCTATTGTATCTGTAGAAATTATTCTTCACTCTTCTCCGCAATCGCATTTTTGGGGACCTAAACATGTACGAAAACTCAATAAACTTTGCACACTCTTTTGGCCCGACGAACAATTTATATATAGTGCCTGAAAAATATAAACTAATCCCGGCACGTTAGGCCTAAGGCTATGAAAATTGGCAGGCCCGTGTAGCACCCGAGACGCACAAAAAAAAAAAGTCAATGGAAGTCATATCCTAAAATGTACAAGAGAGCTATAAATTTTTGAATGTCTAATTTTGGCCCATTTTGCACATTCACTCGGTCATACTTTTTCTGCCTTTGCCCATTGTTTTAATCCGATTGACTACAAACTTGGCATGTGTTGTTTCTCAAGACCCGGGACAACAACTGCGGACATCTTGAGTATTTGAAATTGTTAGATTAATGTATCTTAATTATCCTATATTTAATATTTTATCAATTGCGTAGCATTTATTCAACATTGTGAATTCATTCAACATTGTGACCTCTGTTTGAACTATGCGAGTCTGAGTCACGACATGCAGTCATTAAGCTTCAACACAAAGACAAATGGCCAGATGGTTGAGAAGCTTTTAGTGTTAAAGGATGTCTGCATTGTTTCCTGTGTAACAACTTTTTTGTAAATGATTGGCAAATTGCTGCGACGTGATTCCCCAAACACTACAGAGCAGTAATGTCCAAGTGGTAGGTCAACCCAATAAAAGGAGGAGAAATGACAGTGTGTCAGAAAAGGCAGGAGCTTGTGATCTGTTAACAACAGTGGTGAGAAAAGTTTACTTTACTTACTTTACCTAGCTTCAGAGGGGAGCCATGGTGAACCGCGTCCGGGCAAGAGAAACGTAAAACCATTTATTGTGTTCATCATAATGGGTCTTTGAGCAGTGCTTTGTCTGGCGTAGGTATTTCAACTACATAGTTGAATACCCTACAAAGGAAACAAACAAACAAACAAAAAACATACAAACAGGCGTGGAGGTTTGCCATGTTAAGGAGGAAAATGAAGGTTAGTCGTAGCAAGACGGAGTATCTGTGTGTGAATGGGAGAGACCCAAGTGGAAGAGTGAGGTTGCAGGGAGAGAGAAGAGACCAAGAAGGTATTTAGGGTCAACAGTCCAGAGCAATGGAGAGTGTGGAAAGGAAGTGATGAAGCGTGTGCAGGCAGGCTGGAACGGGTGGAGAAAAGTGTCAGGTGTGATGTGTGATAGAAGAGTTTCAGCTAAACTGAAAGGAAAGGTTTATAAAACTGTGGTTAGACCACCGATGTTGTTTGGTCTGTTGCTCGGGTCCTAATAATTCTTACAAAAACAAGAGGGACCTCGCAGCGATAGCTGCTCGGGCCCTAATAATAATGCATATATTTGTGGGGACTGGGATCAAGTTGTATTTTACAATTTTAAAAATGTGCAGAAGTTTGTAAGTTACTTCATGTTAAAAATGAGATAGCTCTTAATATGAAAATAACACATTGATGTTTTGTTGTTCGTTTGCAGTAAAGTTGTGTCACTTTACAATGCTCATCCCTATTGAACATGACAAAACAAAAGCATTCAATGTTGTGCAAAGAAGTCATTGTAACACAATTTAGCAGTTATAAATTAAATGCATTTATTTGTGGGGATGGGGTCAAGTTGTATTTTACATTTTTAAAAATGTGCAGAATTTTACTCCATGTTAACATTTAGACAGCTCTTAATATGAAAAGAAAAATGCACTGATGTCACCATTGTCTTACAAATACAATAATGCCATCTAGTAACAGAAAAATTACCAACACAAGTCAATGTCACACTCTTACAGTACAGTACATATTTTAAATTTTAATCGCCTGACACCCCTAATATTTATGCATGTATGATGCAAGCAGTAGGTCTTGCTTTGTTGAACTTTTTTTGTGTGAGGCAGCAGTACTAACTGCTTGGTCTATTGTTCTGCATCAGAAATCCCTCATCAAAGCAACGTTAAACTCTTTTCCAGTACAGTCGAGTAATGGTCCTATTTGTCTAAAAATAAATGACAGTTCTATTTGTGTACCTCCATCTAGACTGGTGCATTCTGGCACTGTGACAGATTCAAGCCAAGAGTTTTCTTTGTGTGAGGCAGCAGCGCTAACTGCTGATCCATTGTTCTGCATCAGAAATCCCTCACCAAAGCAACGCTAAACTCTTTTCCAGTACAGTCTAGGGATGCAATGGTTCTCGGTCTTAGACTGAAGCTTTCGGTCCACCCTGTTTCGGGGGTAACTACTTTGGCACTACAAAGGCAGAAACACGGCAATTCACTTCCAAAATGGGTAAAAGGAAACACGAGCAACAGGAACAAGCATCTCCAGCGTCATCGCCCTGATATACACAGATTTTTTGTATATTATTATTATTATTTTGTAAACATTTTTTATACTACTTTGTAGTGTTAACACTGTCGTTGCACAATGCAATCTTTGCTGACAAGCAAAATAAGGAGAATTTTGCGCAAAAAAAATAGTTTACTTACGCACTAATCACATACCGAAACCGTGGCCCAAAAACAGAGGTACGAAACGTACCGTAGGCTACCTGTACCGTTGCACCCCTAGCACAGTCGAGTAATGGTCCTATTTGTCTCAAGAGAAATGACAGGTCTATTTTTATACCTCCATCCAGACTGGTGCATTCTGGCAGTGTCCGCGGCTCTCCCGCTCAGAGTTCTGACCTGGTGTTTGCCACTCGGACTGGCACAGGACGGGGCATTGAATTACACATCTTTCGTGTGGAGACTCACTGGGATCTGTCTTCATGGACAAGGGCCCTAGTACAAGGTGCGCATTCCGCTGCAGAGCTCATCAAAGAAGTTTCTATTGGTGAGTGTGATTTTTTTTTTTTTAATCTGTAAATGAATTCCCAAAAGAGAATATTCCCAGAGTTGCCTATAGGGATGTAATGTTATCCAAACGTCACAATACAATTCATTACGATATGAACGTCACAATACAATAATTATCACGATATGGGGAGGGTGGAGATATGTATAAATAAAAAAATTCACAATAATGTGTTAAAAAAAAAACTCACGGTATTACGCTACAAAAAAGAAGAAGCTCATATTGGAAAAAAATAATTAGTGTTTTTGTATGTAACAATAGAATAAATATAAATGTCTCGTATAATTATATATTTATTCATATAGTTCAAATAGTACAGGTAGCATGAACCTCAATGCACATAAATGCTCTACAATCACTGATAACATCTAATATTGAGACACATGGAAATTGTAAGTAAAGTTGTGGAGGAACTCAAACATTACATTCTCCTTCATCTGGCGATTAGCCGTGGGTCTTAACCGCAGGTGGCCAAAACATGCCTAATTAACTCTTTGACTGCCAGACGTTTTCAGAAAAGGGATGCCGTGGGCGCCAGCCGATTTAAGCATTTTGACTGATCTTTCAAGGTCCACAGAAAATTTTGTGTTTGGACTATGGAAACACACATACTACCAAATGAAAGATTGGACTCTCATCTTTCATCAGAAAAAAAAGTTTGTTTCTACCTGTAAGATTACATGTATTTTTGTAATCTTTTGCGTGTTCAAATAAATCATAAATGAGATCGATGAAGAAGTTTTTATTTTATTTTAGAAGCTTCTAAAAGACACAGAATTAGGCTCACTCAAAAAATGATGCAGAGCTCCAAGTATGTATTTAATAGTGAATGTTCAGCATCTTTATAGAAAAGGTTTTACATTGTGACTTGTCCCCGCCCTCCTTTGAATCCTAGCAGAGTTTGTGATATAAAGCAGATACAAGTTCCTGACAGAGTTACTTCCAAACTTTGGAGAATTAATGTTGACAGGCTTTTACGAGCTGATGACCAGAAACTCTGACAGTATTTTAAACATACCCTTCCGATAAATCAACACAAACCTTTTAACACATTCCTTTCTCACGGTAAGAGAGAAGACAGAGTTCAAACAAAGTTTAAAGAAATCATTATCACATCCTTATACATCTAATGATTGAATTAACATAGTAATATCTATATCTACACATGTATAACTGAATTCAAAACAGTTAAAATATAAATTGAAACAGTTAAATGTCAACAATCCTTCAATTGGACTCGAAAGAGTTCAAAAATAGACATTTAACCTTAAAAAAACAATTTTTAGAGAAAAATTCCAGCGGGATCTTCATCGGATGTCGCGACAGCGGAAATGGTTGGAGAAACAACAGATTCCACCATCATAAAAGAAGACTTGTTTTGTACATCCTGTTTTTCAATAGCTGTGGTAATAATTATTTGGCAAAGAAAACGAATACATGGAATACAATTTCACCCGCATGTGGTTAAAAAAGCAGCAAATACAGCAACAGATATCAAAATTGAGGAAACTAAAGTTTTATAGCGACCAAATACATGCATCCAATTATCCCAAATGGTAGTATCTATACCAGAATGCTCTTTTATTTTCTTATTAAGTGTCCGGAGTCCTTCAATTGCGATAGTTAAACTTCCATCCGGTGCAGTGTTATTCGGAATAAACGTACAACACCGATCTCCAAACATTGAGCAAACTCCGCCCCTCTCTGCCAGCAACATATCTAGTGCAATTCGATTTTGGAATGCCATCAAAGATGTGGCAGCTAACTGGCCGTGTATAGCCTCAAAACCAAAGAATTTTAAATTTTACAAAGAACCCCCGCCTTTAGCAAACCATTAATTGTCGCTGACATGCCAATTTTCCCGTCAGGCTTCATTTGGTACTGCGGCACCCAAACGGAGTCGGGTTTTACTTCAAATGTTACTGGAGCAACTTCACAGAGGCCTACATCAGTCGGGTCAGCTATTCATAGTGCCGCAGGCAAGGTTTTTAACATGTCACCCGCATGGTCGCTGTCAGATGTCTCCCTCCCATGATGACGGTCCAAAAGCTGAGTTTCTAAAATAGACATTGAAGCAAACAAATCAGATTTAATCCAATAGGCATCAAGAGTTTTGGAATATAATAAATCTGAAAAAAGATTGTTCTTCAGTCAGATTTATAGAAAACGCGACACCAGGCCTACCTGCGAACAGATCACCTACACGCAACTCCCAGGTGTTGTCAACAACAGTATTGAAGGCCTCACTGTATATTTCATCACTTTTTCTGTCATAATAGAGAGTGCAATGTAGACAGTCAGATACCATATTGTATGATCTCAAATTACGAACCCAAGGAGACCAATTTTTCCAAAAAGTCTCAGCATCTCTCCAGCCGGAGGAATCAGTGTCAATCCTTGCCCAGTAGATGTCCGCAGTGGCGCATGTCATGGCGTGTTGAGGTACCACTGGAAGCTGAGGACATACGTTGGAGGCAGAGGCACCAGCGCAGTAATAAGTATGTCCATCTGGGAACTGAAGCGTGAGTCCGTCCGGCCCGCACTGGATCAATGGTGCAGTTTTTATGAGAAGGTCCCTTCCCATAAGATTCACGGGACAGTTTGGAGCATATACAAATTCATGTAAAAAGTCTGTGAGAAGCATTGCGTGCGTAGTGGAGCTGTCAAATTCAGAATAGTTTGTTCTCCCTTGAATCCAACCAGCGAAATGCCATTCGCGGTGAGCGTACAGTCAGGCGGCAATGTCATAATGGTAGAGTGACGAGCTCCAGTATCCACCATAAATGATAAGGAAGTTCCCCCTACCTCCATCTCAATCATCGGTTCCTGGAGGCCTCTGGATGGGAATTCAGGGCCCAGTCATTGCGGAAACTGTCCACCAGGTGGCGGCAGGAACTGCTGATTTGGCACAGGCGGATATTGTTGCTGTTATGATCACAGCCGGCGTGTGGAAATGCCCTGTGAGCCACGTCCCCTCTGCTGGTAGTAGCCGCGCCCTCTTTGTTGTCGTCTGCCTCTGCCCCGGATGACACGTGGGTGCTGTCGGCAGGTATTTGCTCAGTGGCCAGCTTGACCACAGTTGAAGCAATAATCTCGATCAACAAAAGGAAGTGACTGAAACATAACACAATCTCCCACAACATTATTAGGTGATGACATATCAGTGGAAGCCGGAAGCACAAGATCCTCCTCCTTTTTCTTTAAAGTTTGCAATTGCATAATTGCTAAATGCAATTCAGTATTCTTTTGTTTTTCAGTTTTTGATTCGATATCTTTTGCATACCTTCTCAAATGATGTTTAAGATGGGCTAACCATCTAGCATGTTCTGCGCCGGGCAAATCTGGATTAGTTTCCATAGCCTGTACAATAGATTTCGGAAGACCCTTCAGCACAGCTGCTCTGAAAACTTGTGAATATAGTGCAGAGTCAGTTGGCAAGTGTCCAGTTTTCAACGAAAATTCCACAAGAGCACGGTCAATGAATGCCGCCGCTTCCTCCCCAGCTTTCGGAGCAAACATCAAGTCAGATATGACAATTTCCGGGATTGGGAACAATTCATCGAGGACCTCAAAGAGTGTCAAATAATTATCACGTGATAGTGCCTCACCATCCATTAAAGATGGCATTCCTGAATTAGTCATCAACACTTCGAGTTGAGAGAGAGGACAAGCGTGTGTCAAGAGCGCACGCACATCCCCCGCTGTCAAAATCTGACCTATCACCTCTCTCTGCAAAGACCTGAGCCAATTCTGCCCCCCCGCTGGCAATGGGGGAAGTCTCTGTAAAGGCACGCTTAAATCAGAAGATAAATAAGGCTTATACATAGTAGCAGAATTCCCGGTGGCTGGATCCACCTTGTTCAACATAGGTGCTTGTAAACCCACTTTAGAGCGAGTCACCAGCTGTTTAGGAGTACTGTCTGGTGGTCTTTCAGTCATACTAATGTCACATGGTCTTGAAACAGCCTCGACGGCACATGTCAGATGGGCTAGCTTCCTCTGTATGTCTTCAATTTGATAGCTGTTAGTCAATGCATTAGAAGCTTCACCAGTCATATCATGGTCACGTTGTCTAAACAATTCATCCCGTTCAGCCTTCAATACACGGTTTTGTTCCATCAATTCGTCTTCTGCAGCTTTTTCAAAGCGAGTAAGAATGGAATGCCATTTACTACGAGCTAACTGTGGAACTTCCGCATGTCTAGTCAATTCCAAACCGAAAGCTCTCGCCTGGTTAAATTTTTCCTGCGGGTCATCTCTAATAGCTAACACGTCATCCAATTTCTGTTCTAATTGTTTCACTGAGACGTTCACGCCCGCAGCTAACGCATCCGCGGCCTGTAAAACAGAGTCACGCGTTTGCTTCATATCAAGATTGGCACAATTCCAGTCCACATCGAGGTTACCACCATTCACAGTCAAAACAGGTGCCTGCAAATTTTGCAGCATCTGAATAGCAGTACTATATGGTGATTCAGTAAACGGGTTTATAGGGTCATGTCTATCTCCCGTGCGAACCTCCGCGTACGCCGGCGTAACTTTTAGCTTAGCATCAGTCTCTTTGTTCTCAAGATCACTTAACACCGCCATCCGAGTGACCTTTACAGAGCTACCCAAAGCTAACATTCTAGCATTAACCATCATCTGATCCACTTTCTTACAGTGTTGTCTGACCTTTCTCCCATTCGAAGAAAATATAGATGTCCCTTTCAGCTGTTTATCCAGCGCTTGCCGTTTCTTCGCACAAACAAGTTCAACCGATCTCATCAATGATATTAGACATACCGTAGATTGTAACGGTGGGAACCATCCTTTTTCAGAACAGATGCGCATCCAGTCATTTAAAAAAATCTTCAATTTATTCCTCCATCTTGCGGGCAAAGCGCCTATCGCAACCTCGGAAGCGCTCGCGACTTGTGCAACCAACAAATGTTCCGAGTATGAACCGGAAGTACATCCAGGTCAAACCACTCGGTGTCACGGTTAAAAATGTCCTCCATACTGTTTATTAATTATATTCAAGTCGTATTCAATATTTATCAAGTCAGTGACATCTCACTTGTGGTAACACAATTCAATAGGTCAAAATGATTCAGCAACGTTGCTCATTACTCCCCCAAAAAATAAAAAATAACTACAGACGAACATAAAATATCTCCGAAGTGCACGGACTCACTTAATAAAATACAACGTGCCTTCGTGGAAAAATAAATACATCCGGATCTATCGATTACTTCACGAGCGGCTAAACTCCACAAAAACAACAAAGCCGCTCGCTTCAACCTGTCCCCAAAAGCTGTTCCTACTACAGCTGTGCGCAATCCAACGTGACGGTACTTCCGTAAACAACCGTCACCACGTACGTATCGTTCAATGACGTAGTAAAATCTAAAATCAAGGACTTTGCGTCCCTCCGTAACAAAAAACGACTTCAAACTCCACTAATACTTGTTCACTCAGATCTCATATACAATTTAGACAATTTAGAAGACGAAAACCAGCTGTAGCGATCCCAAAAAGACAGAATTTCTCTACGTGGATAAACGTCTCCACTTACCGTTCAATTAATATGGCGCCAGAAATTCCATTTGTCCGTGAACGTCACAGCTTGAAAACGCCAAAAACGTTCGGGGTCACCACTTTGTAAGATTACATGTATTTTTGTAATATTTTGAGTGTTCAAATAAATCATAAATGAGATCGATGAAGAAGTTCTTGCAAGTTTGTATTTTATTTTAGAAGCTTCTAAAAGACACACAATTAGGCTCACTCGAAAAAATTATGCAGAGCTCCAAGTGTGTATTTAATAGTGAATGTTCAGCATCTTTATAGAAAAGGTTTTACATTGTGACTTGTCCCCGCCCTCCTTTGAATCCTAGCAGAGTTTGTGATATAAAGCAGATACAAGTTCCTGACAGAGTTACTTCCAAACTTTGGAGAATTAATGTTGACACGCTTTGCCCTTGGAAATTTAGACTTTTACGACCTGATGACCAGAAACTCTGACAGTATTTTAAACAAACCCTTCCGATAAATCAACAGAAACCTTTTAACACATTCCTTTCTCACGGAAAGAGAGAGGACAGAGTTCAAACAAAGTTTAAAGAAATCATTATCACATCCTTATACATCTAATGGTTGAATTAACATAGTAATATCTATATCTACACATGTATAAATAAATACAAAACAGTTAAAATATAAATTGAAACAGTTAAATGTCATCATACCTTATTCCGGTTTTCAGTAATCAACAATAGAAAATGGTTATTTCCCTCCCTACCTGTTTTTTCACTGTTATATTTACTTACTCGTTACCTCATATTTTACACAAATTACATAAACCACCTAACCACTTTGATTCTATCCTATAACATACTAATACTGACAAATGGCCTATGCAGATATATACACAGGACTGAGTCTATATTGTTTGTATGCATAAATTAGTTCTGGTTTCCTGGAATGTTTGTGGCGCTCGCTCAGAAGCAAAAAGAATAAAAACTTTAGACCATCTCTTAAAATTAAAAGCAGATATTTGCCTCCTACAAGAAACCCACCTACAAAAATCTGAAGAAAAATTACTTATTGATAAGAATTTTAGCCAAGCGTACTCTGCCCCTTATAACAGTAGACAAAGAGGAGTCTGTATACTCATACATAAGAATTTACTCTTTACTTTAAATAATACAATAATAGACCCAGAGGGCCGATACATTATTATTCAGGTGACTATATTTAATAAAATATATACACTTGGTAATTTATATGCCCCTAATAATGACGATCCGGCCTTTTTCCATGAATTTTTCTCTCAGCTGTTTGATTTAGCAGCGAACTCTACTATTATTATTGGAGGAGACTTTAACACAGTCTTAAATCCATTAGTTGACCGTTCTAATAATACAACATGTAGACGATTACAATCTACTAAAGTAATAGGGGAATATATGGATGACTTTGGCCTCGTCGACAGCTGGAGACTTAAAAACCCAAATAAGAAGGAATTTACCTTCTTTTCCGCTGTGCACCGGTCTTTTTCAAGAATTGATTATTTTCTTACAAATAACTCTATTGCTGATAAAACTGTTACAAAAATTCATCCTATTATTATTAGCGACCATGCACCAGTCTCCCTTTCCCTACAAGTTGATTATACCTTTAAACCACCACCGACATGGTGGTTTAACATCTCACTGCTAAACGACGCAGAGTTTGACAAAATTATAAGAAAAGAATGGGCAGACTTTTTGGAAATAAATGACTCTCCAGACCTATCGCCATCTCTTCTCTGGGAAACTGGGAAAGCAGTAATTAGAGGTAAAATTATATCATATTCATCTTATAAAAAGAAACAGGATCAAAAATCAGAAAAAGACTTGGAAGATAAAATTAAACAACTGACGGATGAGTACGCAATAAACCCAAATAACCAAATATGGACTGACTTACAAAATACAAAAATACAGTTAGACGATATGCTAACTAAAAAGACAGAATTTATAATACAACAATTGAGATATAACAACTTTGAATATAATAACAAATCAGGTAAATTTCTTGCAAACCAACTTCAATGCAATCGGGAAAAGTCTCTTATAACGGCGATTAAAGGGACAACTGGTGAATGCACACAATCACCAGAAGAAATTAATCACATTTTTTATAACTATTATCGTAACCTATACTTAGAAACTAACAAGCCTAACCCTGAGCATATTGAGGCATTCCTCAGTAGCTTAAATATGCCTCAGTTAACTACTGAATATAAAGACATGTTAGATGCGCCACTTACTATAAACGAGTTGTACAGTGCTCTAGATAGTATGCCTAATGGCAAAGCACCTGGCCCGGATGGTTATCCGGCTATATTTTTTAAGCACTTCTGGTTAATGCTTGCTCCACTATTCTTAAGAGTAGTAACAGAAATTAAAACTAAGGGTTACATACGCCCACACATGAATACAGCAGCAATTAAACTTTTATTAAAGCCAGAAAAAGACCCCACCCTTCCATCAAGTTACCGTCCGATTTCACTAATTAATACTGATATTAAAATTATCACTAAGGCTTTCACATCTAGACTAGAAACAGTAATCTCGACAATTATTCATAGCGACCAAACAGGCTTTATTAAAGATCGGCACTCTACTAATAATATTAGGAGACTCTTTAACCTTATTAGCATGTCACAGCGGCATGATAAAAAGGCAGTTATTATATCATTGGATGCAGAAAAAGCTTTCGACAAAGTTAACTGGTCCTTCCTCTTTGCTGTTTTAAATAAATTTGGCTTTGGGAAATCATTTATCCACTGGGTATCAGTATTATATGATTCTCCAAAAGCTACAGTTACTACTAATGGGATTATATCTCAGAGCTTTACTTTACAGAGAGGCACAAGACAGGGATGCCCACTATCCCCTTTATTATTTGCAATATTTATTGAGCCACTTGCATTAGCCATACGCCAGGAAAGAAGGATTCAAGGAATTCACTCTGGGGTAACAGAACATAAAATTAATCTATATGCCGATGACATCTTACTTTATTTAGAAAAGCCGGCTACTTCGCTAGGGGAAGTATTTAATTTAATAACTAAATTCTCACAGTTATCAGATTATTCTATTAACTGGACAAAATCAACACTTCTACCTATTACAGAAAATTCATGGAACCCTGCAAGCCAGGACCCACACTACTCATTTCCTATAGGTAATTTAAAATACTTAGGCATAAAAATCTCACCTAAATTAACTGATTTAATTCATTTAAACTTTTCTCCACTTCTGGATAACATTTATAGTGACTTGGAGCGCTGGAATAATCTTCCTATTTCTCTAATAGGACGAATAGCCACCATTAAAATGAAAGTTTTACCTAAAATAAACTATTTTTTCTCAATGATTCCATTTAAACCTACGGCTAAATGGTTCCAGTTGTTGGACTCAGCCGTAACAAAATTTTACTGGAATAAAAAAAAAGCAAAGATTAGTCTATCTACTCTTCAGAAAAGCAAATCCAAAGGTGGTCTAGAGGCACCAAATTTTATGTACTACTATATAGCTAACCAGCTACAATATATCGTTCTATGGGCACAACCCAACAGAGACACTAACTGTTGGTTGGAACTAGAACAGAAGGATTGTAATAACCTCAGACTTCGAGATTTACTCTTTATTACAACATCGATTAAGCGCCATAATTGTTTTAAAAACCCAATGATTTCCGCCACCGTGACTGCCTGGTGGAAGGCACTAGAATTGACAAAAGCCCAAGTGGAGCCCTGTGGACTTTCTCCCCTATGGCATAACCCCGACTTTCAACTTAACAACCAACCGTTTCATTTAGCTGTGTGGGAGCAGAAAGGAATTACACATCTCCACCATCTCTTCTCAGATAATATGTTTATATCATATACATCCTTGCTCCAAAAATACAATATAAAAAACGGAAATTTTTTAATTATCTACAAGTTAAAAATATGATAAAGAAAAAAATTCCAACACTTCGGGGTACGCTCCAACCGCCTGTTTTAGCTAAAGATATTAACAAGCTTTCTCCGACAACAACAAAAAAACTTTCAAAAATATATAAGTTACTTTCATATACTGATAAAATGTCTTTACCCATCTCGAAATGGGAGACAGACTTGTCTATAGCACCGGAACCTGACTTTTGGATTCAAGTTTGTGAAAACGCATTTAAAATGACAAAACACACAAATTTACAACTTATCCAATATAAAGTTATTCACAGAACATACATTACTCAATATATGATGAAGAAAATGGGACTCTCAGACTCCGACATTTGTCTCCAATGCTTACAAAACACTACAGACACTTATGTTCATGCTTTATGGTTATGTACTCCGGTTATGTATTTCTGGACTAAAGTCTTAGAAAAACTTTCCGCTATTTTGGACTGTAGGATACCTTTATCTCCAAACTTGTGTTTGCTAGGTGACCTAACAACAACTGATTTACCACATAAACAATTTCAATCTACACTTGTAGCCCTTACTATCGCTAAAAAAACAATTCTTGTTAACTGGAAAAATAAACAAACTCTGAATATCGACCAATGGTCTAACCTCCTCATAAATCACATTTTAATGGAAAAAATATCTGCCTCAAATAAAAACCAAATATCAAAATTTATAGAAACATGGTCTACGTATATATATATATATATATATATATATATATATGTGTGTGTATATGTATATATATATGTATATGTATTTAAAAAAAAAAAAAAAAAAACATTTATTAAAAATTTTTAAATTGATTTGTTATTTTTTAAAAAAAAAAAGAAAAAAAAGGAGAGCAATGATGATGTCAAATCGAATGAACAATACTGAGCTCTTCTGTGAAAAAAAAAAAAAAAAAAGAAAATGGTTATTTCATGCACTCTAGTGAATTTGACACCTTTTTTTTTCCATGAATGATGCCACAAACACCTAAACAGTGCTTTACTTCTGTAAAACACTACCACCAACAATGAAAAAGTGTTTTTTGATAGCAAAATACGTTTATTTAGTGTAACAGTGTAACAATTTGACAAAACAATTTGGCAAACTATTTACAAATGTGTGCAACCGTGGTACTATTTACAATTGTGTGGATGTTTCAAATACAGTTTTTCTTTTTGTAACAGATTAGTTTCACTGCGATGGCTCCTTTGCGTGCAGACGCTACACTTTCTTGCTGGCTTTTTTTTTTCCGGGGAATAGCAAGTATATACTGCAGTGTGTGTTTGGCCGTGTTGCCATCAAGTCTACTCTCAGGATCATGATACGGTGACATTACGGTGGTGTTACGTCTGGCTTCCTCATGTCCTTCTGTTCCTATACCGGGTGTTAAGAGATGTTCTGATCCATCGTATCCGCTCCATTCATGGTGGCATAGTAGTCCAGAACCAGTGTCTTCTCCGTGATCAGACTGTACCCACTCCTCCGATGAATATGCATTGGACTCGTCATCCGATTAAACGTCCGCCTGAGCAGAAGTGCTCGGTTGTGCTCCGTGTTTTCCGGCGTTAGCATCGCTAGCCGGTGAGGCTAATCATAGCCGCCGCATCAACGCTTCCAACTTCGGCGTCAACCTCGGAGTCACCATCATCATCATCGTCGTCATCAATGTGCTTTTTAGCATTGGTCGATGCTTTTCGTCTTTGAAAAAAATGCTCAAGCATGAGCTGCTTGCAACCGGTCGCCATTATGACTTCCTCAGCCATTGTCCCCTCAACACTCTAGCTTCGCCTCACGTCTTCTACTGACGCCTACCCAATCTTGTCCAAAGAGAGTCATCGCTGCCATCTAGGGGCCAAAAATAGGCATTATACTAACTGGATCTGCTTGATACTTTCAGCATAGCTGGCCAAGGCTTTCCTGCACCCGTTTCCCCCCCAAAAAAAAAAAAATACTTGGTGAACGTCTTTTAACGTCTTTGCCGCTCCTCCGTTGGATTTTACTAAACGTTATTTAACGTTTTTGGCAGTCAAAGAGTTAAAGTTAAACTACACTAATAAACAGAGGTGGGCATTTTACATATTTTTAATGGTCCGTCATTCGTCGTCAGTCCGCCATTTTTTTCAAGCCGAACCAACCTGTCATCGTCGGCCCGCCATTTTATTTTACCCACCTTCTGTCATCACAGCTATTTTAGAACAACCTTCAAAGGTGGGCATTACGTCATTACTGTATCAGTCAACGTAAGTAGACAAAAATAAGCACTGATACTCCCCTGCTTTAATTGCTGCCAAGTAATTTAGATGGTGGATAATATATAAATATTAGGGCCTTATTAGGGCCCGAGCAGCTAGCGCTGCGAACTCCCTCTTTTTGTAAGTCTTCTTCTTCTTCTTTGTAAACGATCTCATTTTTGGGGACCTAAACATTTAGGAAAATTCACCAAACTATAAAATATGCATCAATCCCAGCTACTCCGTTATACATGTAGCGCCACCTAGTGGTGACAAGAAATGTCGTACTTTACATTTTTATCTATTGTTCCGAGCCCGTTTGAGGGATCAAGTTGAAATTTTGTCAGAAAAGCTTTAAGATGTTGATCATGCCCCACGCCGAATATTGTAACTTTTCACCAAAGGGCGTGGCCGTTACAGTGTCTGATGATTCACCGTGACAATAAAAGCTGCGTTAACTTGACCCAGATGATCCTCTCAAAATTTCACACGTTTGATGAGAGTCCAGGTCTGAATACTTCTAAGAACTTATATTTATTCATACTGATAGTGCCACCTAATGGCAAAAAAAAATCTTCAACTTTTTTCTCCAACTACGTTAACACAAAGTTTGTGAGTTTTCGCGAATCGCTGTGGGCATGACAAGGTACTGTTCGCCAGGAAAACAACGCCAATTTTGAGAGCCTTACCATGCACAGAAACTCATGAAACTTGGCACACACATCTGGCCCGGCAAAATTAGCAATATTTTGTCGTGTATTGTGCAATTTTTACAAAAATTACTCACTAGCGCCCCCTAGAAAGCAGTCGAGTTTGTATGTTTAAGCAAGATCTACGAAAAGATTTTGGTATTTGAGGGAGCCCAATACCTACACAAAAGTCTCTTGGACCCATATGCTTAAATGAACAGGAAGTGAGCTACGAATTTTTGAATGTCCGATTTTTTCAAATTTTTTCAAATTTTTTTAACATTTACAGGGGGCATACTCTTGCTCATTTCTCCTACACGTTTGATCCAATTGACTTCAATCTTGGCCTGGACCATTTCAAGATCTGGGCCATGAACAACAATTTCTTAATACTATATGACTGGGGCAGGGCATCATATTGTGTGTTTCATATTTACTTCGTTATGAAAGACAAAATACGTAATAACTCCCCGGTACATGCTCCAAAAAATTCCCAACTTCACTTGTATGTTAATAGCCACGATCTGAAGGTATCCCTTTGACAATAGTCAGTAATAAATATAGCGGCACCTAGCCCTTGGGTCGACAAAAAAAAATTACAACACATAAGGTATTTTGTCCAATACTTTTTCTCTTTGTAAGTGTGATAACAAAGTCATTTATGAATATTTTTTTACTTTTTTACTATTTTTTTTACCACCACTCAAAATGTTCATTGACATCAACACAATCCATGCATATGTACTTTTTAAAAATGTATTAAAAAAATGTTATGCCCTCTATGGACAATAAAATCAATATTGTGCTATGAGTAAATCTAACTATGATATATATATATATATATATAGTGCTGCTCAAAAGTTTGTGAACCTCTTGAGAAATTTGGATTTTCCAGTTGTTCAATCGGAACCATTACATTTTATATGAAATAACAGGTGTAGGTTTAGCATTTCAATGCATTGTTCTTTTTTTAAAATCAATTGTGTAGTCAAAACTTAATTAAAATTTTTGGTCAATTCATGTAGGCGCAAAGGTAAGTGAACCCTGAGCTGCATTGCTTAAAACAAGCAGTCAAGTAGGATCCGGTAGGACAAATTGGTAGCTAAACTAACCACTGAAATGGACCAATGAAATGAGAGAGGTTTAGTGAAGAAATTATGCATCATTGACTGAAACAGAGACATAACTACATCACTTTAGTCTTACCAGGGGAAGCCATACAATGTCAAAATAGTTAGAAGTCAGGAGCGAGTGCAGGAGAGAGATGCGTCTTTCCTCGACAGATGCGCTCTTAGTTACCTGCCCACAGTGGAGGATTGTGACTTAGAGATTTTGGAGAAGTTTGTCATCTTAATGTATGACAGTTGCTACTGTAGATGAGGCCAGGCTTGACATGTTTGTCACAAAGCAGAGGCCTTATGAGTCAATCCCACTAAACGGAGCAGCTCTGCTCCAACACACCAGGCGTGCTGCCTATCAGGCGGGTTGTGTGGTGGCCCAGACAACCCAGTGTCAGCCAAAAGAACAGAACCCTGCAAGCTGGGGATAGCAGAAGGATAGTGAGGAATGGCAGATCTTCTGGGCAACCACGATTTGTGAATACTGAATAGCTCACCTAATGTGGTTATTAGTCTGGCTGTTGTGGCAGGTGCAAGTGCTATAAACTGGGTCTCATGTGTACAGCTCTGTGCAATTGCAACTGTGAGGTGTAACTCATATTTGGTGTATCTTACGAACCGTAGATGCACATGGTGTACTAGTTAATGGCAGACACCTTGGTTTTAGAATTTCATGTCATGTCTTTGCTAAAAAATAGCAGGTTATATTTTTTTTTTTTCATAAAACCATATTCAATTAATAATCATTGTTACAAATGTCTTGCTCTCCCGAGACTGTACAAGTGTATATGATTCAAGAGCTGTAATAGATACAGATCGAGCTGTCGCTTAGAAATAGGGTTGGTTGCTTGATCATCTCGAAAGGGCTCAGAGCAGAGCAGCTGCTTTTCCACACTCAGAGGAGTCAGATGAGATAGCTCCGGAACTCTGGAGAGACTATGTCTCCCACCTGGTCTGGAAACACCCCAGGATTCCCCCGGAAGAACTGAACAAAGTGTTTGGGCTTGGGCTTCCCTGCTTAAGCTGCTATTATCTATGTAACCTGACCCCAGAATAAGCTAAATAAAAATGGATGGATGGATCATTATGAAGTGTTGTGTGTCGAATCTTGATTAAATAAATAATGTAATCAATTTTGGAACTAGGCTTTAATAAAATAAAATGTATAAAAAGTGAAGCACCCCAAAGGCACTATACACTCCTACAAGGCTAGAAATAAGTCTTGCATCGCAGTTTAGCCGGTTTGGCATGGACTTACATATAGACTGTCAATGACGCTTATTCACTGTCAGGAGAAGCGAAGCCATCTTGGCAGCCGTCTTAAATAGCTTGAATGCATTGATTTCTCTGTGTTTTTTCTGTCTACACAGCAAAAATGCCCACCGTGTGTGGCATACTATTGTACCAATATATATGGCTTTTATTGACGGCAGCAGTGAAAACTACAATAGTGAATAATTTCTCTTCTACGACAAGCTATGTGAAATAAATTAACCAAATGCTATGCTTGTTTTTTTTTTGAGAGCTCAGTAATATTCATTTGGCAGCCTTGCCGGGTCAACATGTCATCATCATCGCTCTCTTTTTGTGTGTGTGCGTCTGTGTGTGTTCTTTACAACAACAAAAAAAACTCTAAGAATACTTTTAAAGTATTGGATCGATAAGCAGTATAGTTTGCATAGTCATATTTATTGCACACACTTTACTCACCTTTCCACTTGCTAACATCCACTAATTGTGACTATTCCATGCTTCCTCCAGGCTGCACATTGAACAGACAAGATGTCCGGCTGACACTGCACTATGAAAAAGGCTTCACTGTGATGAGGGAGCTAGCCGAACCAACCAGTAGAGCTGTGCTGTTCAGATATCCATATGAAAAACTCAAAATGTCTGCTGACGATGGAATACGCAACCTTTATCTTGACTTTGGGGGTCCTGAGGGAAAAATGGTAAGTTGTGACCTGTGATGCCAATTACTTAGTAACATGTTACTCGAATATGACTACTTTTTAAAGTAACGAGTAATCTAATGCTTTACTATTTCCAAACCTATAATCAGATTAAGGTTAATTATCCTAGTCACTGTGCATTAAAGTTTAGCAAGGACGAGATGCCCAAGAAAAGTGGAGGCACTCAAATTTGCTGAAGCAAAATGCTTTTAATCCAAGTTGACATTGTAAATGAGAAACTGTTCTCAATTGCCTTACCTGCCTTTAGAGTGTCTCAGGATTAGCAGACTGAGGTGGTGGTCCCCCTTTTTAAGGTGTGTTGCAACCTTACCAGGGGTGCTGGAAAGGAGGGTCCATCAGAAAGTCAAATCACAGATTCAGGAGGAGCAGTGTGGTTTTCGGTTTGGCCCGTGGAACAGTGGAGTATCTCTTAACCCTCAGCAGGGTCCCCAAGGGTGCATGGGCGTTCGCCCAACCAGCCTACATGTGTTTTATGGACTTGGAGAAGGCATTCAGCTGTGTACCTCGGAGTGTCCTGTGGGGTGTTGTTTGGGAATATGGGGTACTGGACCCTAGACATACTATACAAAGTCCTATGCAATTAGGTATTTTTAGCAAATGCAAGAAAGGTAAATAGATGCTAAGGTTGGGCTTATCTCAAAATTTGTGTCAATCAACTATTGGGAAAATCGGTGATAACCAATATGATTAATTGCTGTTTTTTCAGTATTTTTAAATTCAGCTTAGGTGGCAGAAGATACTAATTAAAGTGTGCTTCTCTCCATGAGCTTTTTCTAAACTTTTATACTGCCTTACAGTGTCAACGCAATGAGGAATTGGGGAGAGTCGCTGGATTGTCTGCACTCAAATTTGCTGACTTCTGACATTAAAGCGGAAAACAACACAACCCACACATTTTTTAAATAATTTCTATGTGCCCCCACCATTCTAAACACGGCATTCTGAATAATATTATGTTTGTGAAATATAAATTAAACAGCAAAATCCACCCTTTTTTAAAAAAATTTTTTTACATCTCTTGGGGTGGCCATTTTGCCACTTGCTGTTGACTGAAAAGGACATAATTGTTACTCAGGACTCAGGTAACGACTAGCCAATGACATAAATACGTCGGGGCGCACAACATACCGTCAACGTCGAGTGTTTTTTTTCCCCCCATCAGATGTTGACATTGAGTGTCGATGACGTAAAGACATAGACGTGCATACTGTCAGTTGTAAACAAGTGCGCATAGCAGAAAAGAAAGGAGACATCAGAAATTGGACGTGACATCCGTTTACTCAGAAAGTCATAGTCAAGCAAACGGCAGTATGTATGACAGTACACGGCGCTAACGCTGTGAGAGAAACTCAATTTCAAAATAAACCTCACATTACCAAGTAGTATATGAAAATAAATGCATTGTAGCACTTTTATTTTGAAGTTGTTCCCAGAAGCGTGTCGCCACGGCGTAAGGACTGACGTGACTCGTCTATTCATAGTTTGTGACGGCCCCGAACTTGAGACAGATGTCAGTAACACACGTTCAAGCTTCAGTTAAGCGCACTAAGAAATAAATGCGCTGACATTGCATTGTACGGATCCTGTTGCCAGCGTTTAACAGAGGCTACCAGCTAGCAGCACAAGCAGCAAGCTAGCCGCGCTAGCTAGCAGTGCTAAAATATATATATATATTTTTTTCACCTCAAATCTAAATTTATTTGATGATCAATAGTAAACATTGTGATAGTCTATACAAACAAGTGGCACAGGCATGGTTAAACATACGCTAGCTCAAAACATATGGTAGCATGCTATTATGCTAATACATACGCTAGCGCATGTTTTTAAAAAGGCAGCGAGCGGAGTACTTTATTGAAGTAACAATGTAAACAGTGAGTTCAGTTTACTTGAAGTACATAACAATGTACACACGTTGCTTTTGATCAATTCTTATCCACAAATCCCTCAAACTCCTCACAATCTTCTGTATCCGAAACAAACAACTGTGCAAGTTCTCCATCAAACACGCCAGGCTCCGTCTCATTGTCAGTCAGTCTTGTTGTCGTGTCCTCGGAAATTATGCCGGCTTTTGCGTTCACCCAAGCATTCACGATCCATTGACAAATTGTGGGGAAAGGAGGGGCTGCCAGAGAACTCGCTACCAAGTTGAGGTCAGGTCCTCCTTTCTTGTACAGGGAGTCATCGAGTTACGTCGTACGCGACCTACGTTGTTTTGACTTTACGGTGCCCGTGACTCGTCCGTAGCACCTCCCTTTTCATTAATTTCCCACATTAATCATGCAATTCTAAAGGTATTTAAAGTTGCGTTGTTACCTCCAGCAACGGACGTCCATCTGATAGTTGAGACGTGCATCTCAACTGTCAGTTTTTAGGACACGTCTTAACTGTCAGTTCGACAGCTTCTGAGGAAAATCACAGTGGACGCCGAAACAAGTCAAGGTAAAACGTAAACCTTTTTTTGTCTTAAGAAAAGAAACATAGGACTATACAAATTTGAAGACAAGATTAACTTTTTTAGCCGTCCGTCTAGCAGGTTGGCTCACCATCTGGTGAGTCACATTTCCGTGTTTAAGCTTAAATGCTTGAATTAGCTTCGCTCTGCCGTCCGTCAGCAATGAACGTCCGTGCGGAAACAAAATATTGGTTCTTCGTGGTCACGCAAACATGTTTTTTTAAATTACTGTACAAAGTATTTTGATGTAAATATTGACTTGAGTGGCGGCCGTGGCTCAGGGTGTAGAGACGGTTGTTCAGTAACTGTAAGGTTGGCTGTACCATCCCAGCTCTCACGTCAAGTCATGCGCCGTTGCGTCCTTGGGCAAGACACTTAACACGCATTGCCTCCAGTGCCACTCACACTAGTGTCTGAAAGGTGCAAATGTTTTGGTGGTGGTCGAAAGGGCCGTAGGTGCACACCGGCAGCCATGCTTCTGTCAGCCTGCCCAAGGGCAGTTTAGTTTACTGCCATCAGTGGTGTGAATGTGTGAGCGCACGAATAATGCAACCACTGTGAAGCATCTTTCAGTGTCCAAAAAATGATTTAGTCAAAATTCGGTTTACATTGCCAGCGTAGGAACGGAACTCCGCCGTAACTCGAGAACTCCCTGTATAAATGTGTCGACGGGGAAATTCTCCCACACAGTCAGTCAGATTTTGGACCTTGGTCCACACACAAGGCGCACCTCACTATTAGGCGCACTGTCGGTTTTTGAGAAAATTTATGACTCTCAAGAAGAAGAAGAAATAAAAAGATTTTAAAGTGCGCCTTATAGTCATGAAAATACGGTAATCGTAAAGATAGTCGATAGATTAATCGAGAGAAAAATAATCGTTTGGGACAGCCCTAGTAACGACCGATCACGGCTCACCTGTTCTCTGAGTTTTGTTATGTGATGTTTGCAAGCTGGGCTGTGATGGGTCTGAGCAACTGTGATGTCATTCTCAGTCGACAGCAAATGTCAACATGGACATGGATAAAAATGGGTGGGTTTTTCTCCTTAATTCGTATTCCAAAAATACAATATTAGTCAGAATATCATGTTTAGATTGTAATAACCTCAGACTTCTAGATTTACTCTTTATTACAACATCGATTAAGCGACATAATTGTTTTAAAAACCCAATGATCTCCGCCACCCTGACTGCTTGGTGGAAGGCATTAGAAATTACAAAAGCCCAAGTGGAGCCCTGTGGGCTTTCTCCCCTATGGCATAACCCTGACTTTCGAATTAACAACCAAACGTTTTATTTAGGTGTGTGGGAGCAGAAAGGAATCACACATCTTCACCATCTCTTCTCAGATAATATGTTTATATCATATACATCTTTGCTCCAAAAATACAAAATAACAAACGGAAATTTTTTACATTATCTGCAAGTTAAAAATATGATAAAGAAACAAATTCCAACACTTCAGGGTACGCTCCAACCGCCTGGCTTAGCTAAAGATATTACCAAGCTTTCTCCGACAACAACAAAAAAACTTTCAAAAATATATAAGTTACTTTCATATACGGATAAAATGTCTTTACCCATCTTAAAATGGGAGACAGACTTGTCTATAGCTCCGGAATCTGACTTTTGGATTCAAGTTTGTGAAAATGCATTTAAAATGACAAAACACACAAATTTACAACTTATCCAATACAAAATAATCCATAGAACATACATTACTCAATATATGATGAAGAAAATGGGCCTCTCCGACTCCGACATTTGTCTCCAGTGTTTACAAAACACTACAGACACTTATTTTCATGCTTTATGGTTATGCACCCCGGTTATGTATTTCTGGACTAAAGTCTTAGAAAAACTTTCCGCTATCTTGGACTATAGGATACCTTTATCTCCAAACTTGTGTTTGCTAGGGGACCTAACAACAACTGACCTACCACATAAACAATTTCAATCTACACTTGTAGCCCTTACTATCGCTAAAAAAACAATTCTTGTTAACTGGAAAAATAAACAAACTCTGAATATCAACCAATGGTCTAACCTCCTCATAAATCACATTTTAATGGAAAAAATATCGGCCTCAAATAAAAAACAAATATCAAAATTCATAGAAATATGGTCTACGTATATAGAATATTTTAACCTAATTCTGGTTATTTAATTCTGCCTGTTAGCGAGAGCCACCACATCGTGATAACTTACATTGATGTCTCTGCATTTGGCAGTTTGTTACTAATGGTTGTGTTTTTATAGTCAGGAACCCAGTTGCTGTCAACAGGATCGAGCAGATTCACCTCCAATGGGCACTAAAGGCTTATATTCGGATTCACTGCATGCCAGGGGACTAACTCTACAGGTGCTGTCCCCCCTGGCTGGGCGTGGGCGGGTCTGCCCCTCTGTTGGCTGCTGGGTGGCGGCTGCGTCTTGGTCGTTCCCTGGGTCTCGTGGTGGGTGCTGTGTTGCGGGGCTCTCCTTGGTGTCCGGGGCGGCGCCGCCCCGACGCGGTCCGTCGCTCGGGGTCCGGCGACGCGGGTCGGGGCCTGTGGGCCGCCGGGGTGCCCCGTGGTTCCCTCTCCCCTCCCCCTTCCTCCCCCTTGCTTCCTCTCCCTCTTCACCTCTCCCCGCCCGTCCTCCGCCTCCCTGTCCCTTCTCCCTCGTCGCCCTTCCTCCTCCTCTCCCCCTCTCTCTGCGGCCCTGCCGCTGCCTCCTGCCCTTCCTGTCGTCTCCTTCCCCCGTCCCCTCCCCCTCCCCTGTCCGCCCTCCTCCCCCTCCCCTAGGCCGGGGGTTCCATCCGTGGCCCGGGTCTCGGCGCTCCGGGGGCCGGGGGAGTGGGCGGGATTGGTGTTGTGCCCGCCCCGCTCCGGTGGGCCTCCGGGCACTTCGGGCGGGCCCCGGTATCCGGGGGGCGAGCCCCGCCGGGGTCCCGGTGGGGTGGGTGGGGGCTTTGGTGGGCGGGTGCGCCTCCCCCCCCCCCCGCCCGGTTGGGGGGGGCCCAGCTGGTCGCTCCTCTTAACTCACTGCACTAGTTTTGCACAATACATTTTAGGGCACATAACACACTTTGGGGGGGAGTGGGGTGGGGTGGAGACACCGTCTCCGCCCTGCAGCTCCCCTCCAAATTTTAATGCACCACACAACTGGGGGGGGGGGCATCGGTTGGGGCGGCCGCTGTATGGAGCAGTGCTGCGGTCGCCTGTCCGTGTGCACCCCCCCCCCCCCATTAACTTATTTTAATGCACCACATACGCTCATTGACATGCCTGAGGGGCGGGTGGATCGGAGCAGGGGGGGATATCATTTCCCTCTGCTCCGGTTCACCTGCCCCCAATTTTAATGCACCACACACACACACTTATGTATATACACTGGGTGGGGTCATACTCACGGTTTAGGGGTAGAGTTCGCCAGTCGGCGAGCTGGCGAACTTAGTAACAGGGTTAGTTTTTCACTTAGATCGTTGGGGTGACGACCAGGGCCTCTCCCCGCTGGGCCTGGGGTTCGGGCATGCCGCCCGTCCTCCGGTGCCCCCATCTCCCCTTCTGCCCCTGGTGTTCCGTCCCTCCGCGTGGTGGGGTGGGCGCGGGTGCCCTCTCCGCTCCGCTGCCCGGCCCCCTCTTCGGCGCGGATGCCTGGGTGCGGTGTGTCCCCGGGGTCTGGGGTCGGGGGCTGGGGGGCTGTCGGTTGGTGGGGGTGGGGGCGGGGGGCGGGGGCGGCTTGGTTGGTGGGGGGTGGTGGTGGGGGTGCCGGGGTGGGGGGTGCTGGGGTGGGGGGGGCGTCTGGGGATTTGGGGACCTGGGGGCGGTTGGGGCTGGGTTGGGGTGGGTGGCGGGGGTGGGGGGGCGGGGGGAGCGGGGGTTGTGGGCCGGTGGGGTGCCTGGTGGGCCTGCAGTGCCCCGTCCTGCTGCGTTGGGTTGGGGGCGCGGGCCGCGTTGGGGTGGGGGGCGCTCCTGCTCCGAGGTTTGCTCTCCGGCCGGTGGCCCCTGCGGGGCCCGGGGGTCGTCCTTTGGTGCGGCCGCGGCCTGGGGGGCCCTGAGGTGTTGCGCTTGCTCTGTCCTGGCGGGGGTCGACGGCTCCCCTCTTTGGTGGAGATTTTCATGCAGGCTAGATCCACCACACCAGCATCTATCGAGACTCAGACACAATTTGTTTCTCCCTCAGGTCATTGATTCGGTGGAGGCTGGTGTCTGTGGATCTCACTCTGCTTCGTCTGTCCTTTCTACCTTTCCTCAGTTTCTCCTTTGGGCCCTTGAGGTTTCCCTGATTTGTTGGAGTTTGGATGTCTCTGGGGTTGGTGAAGGTTAGTGGCCCGGTGGGTGGTGTCTGGTCGGTGCTGGGCTTCGCTTTTCTTTCTTTTCTTTGGTCCCCCTTCGGGTCTCCTGGCAGCCCCACGACTCTGGCTGGATTTTGAAGTGTTCGGTTTAGGTGAACGGTATGGGAATTCTTATTTATTTATTTTATTTTTTTCTCACGCACGCACACACGCACAAACACACATACAAAAAAAAAAAAAAAAGAATATCATGTTTAGATGAGTGGGGTTGCATAGTACATATTATAATAAAAATAAATAAAAAATGGGGGTTGACTTGCCCTTTAGAGGAATAGCAGTAAGTTGGTTGTAGCCAAGTAGTTTACTCTGTTTTGTTTCAACTGTTCAAGATGTGATTAATCCACTATCAACTGCTAGTGACCTTTCTCCCAATTTTTGTCCTTTTATTGTTCCCTTATTAGGTATTTGACCTCCATTCAAGTCCCAAGCCAGTTGTGTTTGTCCTCCATGCTTTCCTTTCAGCCAAGCTCACTCGGATGGGTCTGCTCACATGAAGTCAATCACATCAACCTGAGTGACCTGTTCACCAACAAGCCCAGGCACACCTTGGATCCATCTACTAAGATGGTGATATTCTTGCAAATCTTCACAGTTCAGTTGGACCTGACGTTACAGACATAAATCCCACCACCGCCCAACCCTTTCATAAAAATGTGCCTTCACTTCCATTTTCTTTTTTGCTTCTCACAGCAGCTTTGTTGCTATGTCGAGTCTTAAAGTAGAGCTTGCTTGAAGTTCTCAGACTACATCAATTAAAAAAGCTTTTATCATTCCAGTGAAAGTTCAGTGATCAATTTAAACACTCTGGGCCTTATACTACCATTACCATAAGAGTGAAAACTAAGGCACGCGGTCGCACACTTTTCTGACTATGCAGATTCTCCCATCGGCTAAAGTCTGTCCTTCATGTCACCTTCCAGCCAGATGCGCACTCAAATTGCCACTCAAAATTGTGGGCATTCCCTGTCAAATCTGACCTTGCTTGTATTTGCTGCTGGACTTGAGTAGTTTTTGCTAGAGGTGGGCATTCTGTCAATATTGACGGAAAGCCCGTCAGTCCGTCAATGGCGGATGCCCACTTCAAATGACGGATGCCCATTAAGCTGAGGAATGAGGGATGACACATTAACGATTAAAATGCCGTACGGCTTGAAATATTGATGGATTGACAATAGTCAGGTTTCCATCCAATTGTTTTGAATTTTTTAAATCAAATTTACTGAAAATGCGCAAGATGGACATGCGACTTATGCCCGTTTCCATCTGTTCTTCCTTTGCGAATATTGAGAGGGGAGCAAGGTAGGTGGCAGTATACACCATTAAGAGATGTGATCCACCAGTAATTTAAAAGAAGAAGAAGAAAAGACCAGGAAACGACTGCAACGTACGATGAAGTCGTATGAGTTTTCTCTTGTAATTCTTGATAAAACGTAGCTTTTCTTTGCTGTTTTCCATCTAAAATAGCATTAATATTCGCTTCTTTAATTAATTCAAAAAATATTTCTGTTTTGTCGTCTCCCCAAACATGCCTTTCTTTACTCTTTTTTTAATACACTTCAAAACCACCCACTCTAAGCGTAAAAACTTTTTGGGTGAATTTTGGACCCTTTTTCGAATTTCTAGCTTTTCCATTCAGTTTTATTTTCGCATTTCTTGAAAATTCGAATAAAAATGGGTGGATGGAAACCCAACTAATGATGGAAGGGTATCCCGACTGTTAACGATTGCCGAATAACGGACGCTCAAAATTCATTGACACGCCCAACTCTGTTTTTTGCATTTCTACACACTTCAATCTTGTTGTATGTCAAGCTCCTGCGAAGGTGAAACCTCAGCTTGCACTTGTGATGCAGTTACAATTTATGCCTCGTGTTAATAATAATAATAATGAAAGTTATCAGAATCACATGTATTGGCCAAGTAAATATAAACACGTAAGGAGTTTGTCTTCACAGTCACAACCTACAAAGGGAGACAGAACGTGAAGCTGGGAGTTTCGCTAATTAGCACCCCAAGTTTCTCAGGTGGGGAAAAAAAAGAAAGCATGAGGTAGGGGAAAAAACAAGGCTCTTAAGGGAGCACAGGATGGACCTGAGGAAAAAACTCCATGCCGTCAAAGAATGAAAGCCATTACAACAAAACTAAGACATACACATGTGGAGGGGTGTGGGCCGTGACACCAGACACCCTCTCAAGCAGCTTAGCCATTTCAAGGCAAGCATCAGCAGTGCAACTTGGCCATTACAGGAAAGAGGAGGGTGTGGGAAACCCAACGAAGCCGGTGAAATATGTGGGATGTGTAAAATAATGCATCAGATTATATATATTTATATAAGTATTTCCCCCACATTTTGCGTGTGGTGGGAGCCTAACTTTACGCAGTTTAGCATCTGCTGATTCACAAGCCGTGTGCAAAATGCCCGATCACGTTTTGCGCCGTCCTTTAATAACTAAACAATCAAGCTACATCTACACGACTAACTGATTGAGTAATTGACTCATCGTATAATTGTATAAAGTGGTCGCTACACAAGCGATATCCACCACGATGAGGATCCACTTTTTTTGTCTGCTATGATCCATTGGCTACGCATTGGTTTCTATTTTGGTAGCTTGTAAAATGGCCTTCTTTTGCCTCATGTTGTGGGACCTGGTCCACAACAGTTTTCTATTATTGTAAATGTGACGTTTGCTGTTTAATCAAAGTACCAGATATGTTTTCTATCCTGCCAAAATGAGCAAAGATCTCCAACCAAGATTGTACGTAGCTGCATAAAAAGACTGCACAAAGGAATACTTTATTGAATTGCTCAACATGGCACTATGAGTCGTGTTTTAGTTGTGACATTTAATGGCGGAGAATATCGGCACTCCCAGATTTTTGTTTTCCGCCATTGTGTTAACAGATTTAGGTGACATTCTCAAGTGCACGTTCCAGGATTTCCACGTAGCCTCAGCTGGCAATGAATCACACCTCTTTAGTGGTTCTGCATTAATTCCCAGCTTGCATGTGATATGTGTGTTGTCTGAAGTCCGGACAGGAGAATCTGTGTAGATAAAAATTGTGAAAGTCCAGGTGCGTCCAAAAATGACTTGCGCACGAACATGAGAGTATGGCTCTAGATGAGGTGAACGGTTATATGATCTCGTCGTACTTCAATTTAAGTTTTACTGTAAAATAACGTTCAGGATGAAGGATTTTAGACAATCAATAAATGGTGGAGGCCTTATGAGTTAAGTACTCTTGTATTTGTATTTGCCTAGAATTCCAGAGTAGCCTTCCAGTGGCTTGTTTAATCTTTTCTTAGTTTTTTTATCATAAAGTGTCAAAGCAATACTTTTAGGGTCGGTATGGAAGTTCAGCATGCAGAAACTATGCAAGAAATAGCTGATATGTCTTTGTGTGTGTATGTGTGTCTTTCCCATGCTTCTGGCTGCTTGCTTGTGTCCATTTTTTACTTCACGAACAATTGTGGGGGTTAATGCTTTAAAACTTGCACAAAACAGTATTACACCTATTGTGGCATCTAAATTATGTTTTTATTGGGTTTTTTTATCAGCATGACTTGCTGGCAATGAATGACATGAGCGTTTTAAGATATTGTTTGTATGACCAAGTATTACCTCATTTACTTCCATCCATCCATTTTCTAGACCGCTTCATTCCAATAAGGTCTCAGCTGATATGAATTGATCACCAGCCTATCAAATAGAAACAAACCATTCACATCTATGTTCAGACTTCAAATTTTGAGTCCACATCCCTACTTCAGGGTCATCATTACTCAATATTTCGCACGCACGCACGCACGCGCGCACACACACACACACACACACACACACACACACACAGGTTTGTTTTACTATCTTTGTGGGGCCATCTCCTTGACATAATGCATTTCCTAACCCCTTCCCCTAACCCCAACCATAAAAAATGATTGCCTGCCCCCATTCCTTGCCCTAACCTCAACCATAACCCAATTCAAACCTAAACTCTAAAAACAAGCCTTAACCCTGAAAAAGAGGTCTAAACTTGTGGGGCCCAAATGTTGGCCCCACTATGTAACAAAAACATGATCAAACACACAGATCTTTCTTTTTTACAGTATATCATAGCCTTTGATTATGGAACGTACATCTGCAAGACAGTAAATATCAACTATCATGTACTGAAAGTGTCCTGTTCTGTCCTGTCCTGTCTTTTCTATGCAATGCATCTGTATTGTATGTAATGGTATGCCACCAATGAGATTTTTTGGTGTGCAGGTCAAAAGTTTTATTTCAAGACTTATCAACAATTTGTGTGTTTAGAAGAGAGCTTGAAATGTTTGGATCATGGCCCAAAGTGACTTTAAAAAAAATAAAATCGTTAAAGGTAAACTTTACAGTGTTCCTTCACTTTTCGCGGGTGATACGTTCCATGCCCACCTGCGATTTCCGCAAAATAGAGGTAAAAAAAAGTATTTCTTTGTCATTAAAAAAGGTTTACTAATTATTTGGATGGATAATTACTAATTTTATTGATGTTTAAGGGAAAAGTATTATCGCTAAACGTACTTTCGGTTTGCGAAAGAAACATGTCGGCTTTCACGGAGCAGTATGGAAATGCAAACCACTGCCAACCACGTTGAATTATCAAGCAGGAATGCCGTAGGTCTCTTTTTACTATACATTATGCATATGAGTGTGAATATTAATGCTTGTTTTCGTCGAAATGTTATAAATAATTTGATGCACTTTCGTTTGCAATGGCGCTACAGTGTATGTAGCGATCTAAACCGTGATAGAGTGAATCTGCAATAAGTGAACCGCAAAGTAGCGAGGGACCACTGTAAATTGTTTTGGAAACTTTAACTTACCAACATACCCAGTGCGTATAGCAAATGAATTGTAATTATTCTTGTCTATTACTTGCCTAATTAAATGTGAGATAAAGATGTCAGATGTCAGTAGCTAATTATTTGTTTTCCTATTACCTTTTTTCCAAATGCTGTTCATACAATTTATATTTTCCTGATTACACTAAGATACTGTGACCTGTTTTTCACAATTTTAAATTGTTAATATATGTTTTTGTAGCTGTGACTTGAAATGTAAAATGTTGGCACATTTTGAAAGTCTTCAAAGATTCTGACCAGACCTATGCTTAACTACTTAGTACTAATCTATGATAACATTTTTATACAATCACTTATGTATCTGATGAAAACATGTATTCTTATGATATAACCAACCTATATTTAGGGCCCGAGCAGCAACTTCTGCGAGGTCCCTATTGTATCTGTAGAAAACAATCACATTTTTAGACATGTACAAAAACTCACCAAACTATGATATTATGAAGTTGTATTACAACATTTTATTACAACGCCCCCTAGAGTGGAAAAATATAACCCAATTCTGGCACGTTTGACCGAAGGCTACGAAAATTGGCATGCATGTGTAGCACCCAGAGGTGCACAAATAAATCAGTGGACGCCATATGCTAAAATGTACAGGAAATGAGCTATGAATTTTTGAATGTCCAATTTAGGCCCATTTTTGCACATTCGCTTTGGCCATAACCCACCCCCCCACCCCACACGCCCCAAACAACATTTTTCTTCCTATTGACTTTAAACTGGGTAAGACCTGGGGCAACAACTGGGGGGAAAAAATTCATGAAATACTATATGATGGAGGTGAGGAATAAAATTTTGCTTAAACATGGGAAATGCTTAAACATTAAGGCCTAAAGCGCCTGTTAAACCATGCCTCTTAAACCTATGGGTGACTTTAGAATTACCCCCAAAAACCTGAAGTTTCTCTGAAAATTCAACAATATTGTCAATGCCTACTGAATAATTCATTCCTCAGCTCCTGAAGCAGATAGAAACATAATTCCGAAAACATTTCAGAGCATACACATGTGCCGTTTACACAAATCTAAGTTTATTATTCTAAACCTTCAATATAATTGTAAAAAAAATCAACAAACAACTGTCCCATCTGCGAGTATATTTACCTTACCAATACCAACACTGGAGCGCAGTTGTAACAACGTCGGGGGATCGAGTGGTAATTATTTGTTGTACATTCCGTTACAAACCGTTGGAATTTTCAACATCCTCATTGTCTACAAGCATATTTCTTAACAGTGTGTCACTGTCGACTCGTTACACTGATTCGAATTCCTCCCAAGGCATCATTTATTTCATAACTGCCGCAAATCTGCGTCAGCCATAAATGCTCGAATAAAATTCCAGGACATGCTACGAGGCCCACGTCACCCTCTCGTGTATATTCTAATGTATTTCATCGGCTAAGAGACCGAAAATTGGTCATAACAAAACAAAATAAGGTATCCGCTCTCCGAGCTTTAAAGGTCCCATAGTAGGAAAATTTACTTAAGTGGAGTTTTCTAGCAATAATATGCATCCCCGGCCTGTCTACAATCCAACCAGGTATTAAAAGAGTCCGTCCGCGACTTCTTTAGCTTTCTCCTCCTTTCTAAAATGTGTGCTTCAAACGGGCAGATTAAACTTCCGTGACTTAGTAACGTCAAAAAGAGACAGAAGTGCACTCGACCTAGCCCCCTCGGGTTAGTGGCACGGCCTCTGGTAAAGGTTTGTCACGCCCACTGAAATTCGAGAAGCTGGCTACTCCTTTCTTTTCCTCCCCCTGCTCACAAATGCTCAGTGAAGAGGGGAAACAATGATCAGGAAAAAGTGGTTGCTTCCTTCGTCTCAAGGCTTTGAGAAGATAGTGGATTTATTTTATTTTTTTAGGACGTGTACCGACATTATTTCTCAAAAGCACTGCATTGGCCCCAAAAAAAGTGTGCCAGATGGCCAGTCCAGCCCTGTATAGAGGTCACATTTTAAAGATCTCCCACAGATTTGATCTGATTGACTTGAATCTGCGGCTGTGTCATCTAAAGATGTTGCTGATGAAAAGCACATTTTATTTTAACCAATGCTGTTGCTGTGGCTGCGCGTTTGCAAAGAAAAGTTTGCTGATTTGGGTGGTCCAAACGTGCTTGGAAACTCATTGCATTTTGTGTATACATTAGGACTGGCACAAAACGAAAAATCTAAATTTAACGGTTTTCAAAAAGTTCAAATTCCAATTTAACAGTACCTCAACGTGCAAATACCCTAAAGTGGTCCAGGCTGTGAGGGCTTTTTATAGCAGCTCCAGTTGATGTAGTTTTTGCTCATCAGCCCGCGCCCAAATTGAGGTTTCTTTAAGAGGTCATTTTTAAATATCTTGCTAAATTTACTATGTTTGTTTATATTGTTTCAATCTTGACAACGTAATATTTACTAATCATACAACAACAATTGTACAACTGTTCTTCTCTTGCTAAACACTATTGCTCTTTTCAATCTGCGCCTGTGTCAAAAAGTACAAGGATTTTGACGTTGTTTACCCTGACAGAATGCTGCTCTTCAACAACTGAAGCCAAACATTTTTAAACAACAGTTTAAATTATTCTTTTACTGATTTTCTGCACTGTATTTTCTTCAATGATTGGTCATCTTTCAGCAAGTAGTACCATCCTTGCTTATCTAGGTTTTTCTTTAAAGTTTATGTTTGTGTACATTATTATCAATATTCAACTTTATTTATCCTTTGTTTTAAAATGTCTAACTAACTAACCTTTCTATGCAAATGGTTGCTTCATAGGGTTGGGGTGTTATAACCAAAGGTAATGTCTGTGGCAGTTTGTGCCCGACATAATCATGAGACATACGTAGGTCACATGAGGATGAATTCTGCAATGTATTTTAGACTTTGTACCAATAAACAGTATGCAATGTAATTGCACATACACACAAAAAATCTGAACTCACAATTTGTGTGGATTTTTTGTTTCCTTGTGTGATATAACGTGCACTCGCACACACTACAAACAGTTGGGTCAAATTTAACCCAATTTGGGTTAAATTTGACCCAATTACTGAGTTAAAAAAGGACCGACTACTACTTGGGCCAATTTGAGCCAAAAAATTGGGTTATTCAGTTTTGGCCCAATTTTTTTGGTTAAATGAATACAACCTATTGGGTCAAATCAAAGCAACAGTTGGGTTATTCCATTTTGACCCAAGTTTTATGGTTAAAGTAATACATCTAATTGGGTCAATGCAAAAAAATGTTGTTGTTTTTACTCAACTTTTAGTTAAAAGACTCAAATGTTAATAAAATTGACCCAAATGGCAGTAAATCGCATTGTTTATTATTATTATTTATCTATTAAGGCCTGACCAATCTTTTTTTATTATTAGCAAGAATCAGCCAATTTTATGTATTTTTGCACATCAACATTACAAAATAAGTTTAAAATTGTAATTCAAACATCCATTTTTTAACCACTAAAAAGAACCAACCATTGTCTAATTAATATCTTTGTTTTCAGTGTTAAGGGAGTGACACACATTTAAATTACTATCTATTTTAAATAAATCAGATTCTGCTATTTCAATTTCACCAATTATCACCTGTCTAAATTATGCAACACACAGACAAATGTTTACAAGTGATGAAATGTTTCTACAAAATATCCACTTATGCTATATTGGCTACACTGTAGAGGTCTCTGATTTTATTTTAAGTATATTCAACATAGAACAATCTAGGGAGAATGAACCTCCACTATAGGTTTATTGATTTACACTATTAACCTAATTTTAATAACATCTTACAAATTAATCTTATATGTCTACGTATGTGTGGGCGGCATGGTGGCTGACTGGTTAGCACGTCCGCCTCCCAGTGCAGAGGACATGAGCTCGAGTCTGGGCTTTGGCCTTCCTGGGTGGAGTTTACATGTTCTCCCCGTGCTTGCGTGGGTTTTCTCCGGGTACTCCGGTTTCCTTCCACATTCCAAAAGACATACATGGCAGGTTAATTGAACACTCCAAATTGTCCATAGGTATGATTGTGAGTATGGTTGTTCGTCTCTGTGTGCCCTGCGATTGGCTGGCAACCAGTTCAGGGTGTACCCCGCCTACTGCCCGAAGCCAGCTGGGATAGGCTCCAGCGCCCCCCGCGACCCTTGTGAGGAAAAGCGGTTAAGAAAATGGATGGATGGATGTCTATGTGTGCCCTGGATTGGCTGGCAACCAGTTCAGTGTGTGGGATAGGCTCTAGCACCCCCGCAACCCTTGTGAGGCTTAAGCGGTTAAGAAAATGGATGGATGGATAGTATAAAGACCAATATCTCAAATAACAGATGCTTTCCCCAGATGAAGATGCAGGCGGTATGTGTTCAAATATATATTTTTTTTATTAATTTATTTAGCAGAGAGAATATTGGACAAATTATTTGTTTTTGCCATTCAACGCTGCCAAAATTTGGGCAATTCAAAGTGTGTGTGTGTTTTTTTTAAACAGTTGCTATGTAAAGGGGGAAAAAAATAACCTTAAAAACTAAACCACAGTATTGAGGCATAGATGGCGGTTCATCAAAAACTGAACTAGAATCTTTACAAAGCAGTGTTTTGCCAGCCTGTCTTAAAAAAATTCCACCTGCTTCGACTCAGGTCTCTCTATGATATATACAATTGTTTGCAGAAACTCCCATGCTTGCACCCACTGCTCGGGGTAGTTGATATAAAAAAATTTAATTATTTTAAAAGCACAGGTCAACTGCACCAAGTAGTGTGTTTTGAGGATATACAGTATATGACCTGCAAATATTACAAATGATTGTGAGGCACATTAAGTTTATGCGACAAGCCCAAGAACAGTGAGGTAGGGCCTTCTTTCCGCCTGCTAGATGTACTCAACCATGTTTGTTCCAACCTAAGACGGCACACACAGAAACCCAGAAAGTGTCATTTGAGTAGAAATTAAATCATAAACCAGTTGGCGGTACAACAATGAT
Source organism: Vanacampus margaritifer (assembly GCF_051991255.1). Taxonomy (NCBI): domain Eukaryota; kingdom Metazoa; phylum Chordata; class Actinopteri; order Syngnathiformes; family Syngnathidae; genus Vanacampus; species Vanacampus margaritifer. The sequence goes on from NC_135437.1 coordinate 1,588,575, forward strand.
ATAAATTGCACTTTCAATTCATATATCACTTAAACAATGCAAAATTGTACCTACAGGCTTTAGGTCAATAAAGGCTAACTGGGCCGTGGCAACTGAGGGCCTGACTGCCTTTCTGTTTACCCTGTAAACTGCCTGTGGAACAGGGTGGGTGGCAGCCAGAGAACCAGTTCTCCGTTGTCATCTTTAAGGCAATAATATCCTGTCATTATGTCATGGTTGGCACTTCAGTGTGAATGTGTGAGCGTACAAATAATGCAACCACTGTGGAGCGTCTTTGAGTATCTGATTAGATAGAAAAGCCCTATAGAAAATCCAATGTATTATTATTATAATAAACTATTAAAACTACTTGGTGTACCTGTGGTGCTCAAAAGGAAAAACATACATGGCTTATCAAGAAAAACTGAATCCAAATGTGTTTTTGTTTCGCTGGTTGTGTTAAAGCAAGCTTAAAATTGGTCGAGGAAATTGTGGAGACAACATGCGCACACAGCCACTGGTTTGTGCATCTTTAACTCTTTGACTGACTGACAAAAACGTTAAATAAAGTTTAGTAAAATCCTACGGAGGAGCGCCAAAGACGTTAACTCTTTGACTGCCAAAAACATTAAATGACGTTTAGTAAAAACCTACGGAGGGCCGCCAAGGACGTTAAAAGACGTTCTCCAATTTTTTTATTTTTTTGGGGGGAAACGGATGGAGGAAAGCCTTGGCCAGCTGTGGTGAAAGTTTCAAGCAGATCTAGTTAGCCTAATGACTATTTTTGGCCCCTAGATGGCAGCAATGACTCTCTTTTGACAAGATTGGGTTGGCGTCAGTAGAAGACGTGAGGCGGAGCTAGAGGGGACAATGGCTGGGGAAGGGAAGAGAACATGGCGACCGGTTGCAAGCAGCTCACACTCGAGCAGTTTTTTTCAAAGACGAAAAGCTTCGACCAACGCTAAAGAGCACATTGATGACGACGATGATCATCATCGATGATGATGATGGTGACTCCGAGGTTGGAAGCGTTGACGCGGCAGTAGAAGACGTGAGGCGGAGCTAGATGGCTGAGGAAGCGAACAATGGCGACCGGTTGCAAGCAGCTCACACTTAGGAATTTTTTTCAAAGACGAAAGGCATCGATCAACGCTAAAGAGCACATTGATGACGACGATGATCATCATCGATGATGATGATGGTGACTCCGAGGTTGGAAGCGTTGATGCGGCAGTAGAAGACGTGAGGCGGAGCTAGATGGCTGAGGAAGCGAACAATGGCGACCGGTTGCAAGCAGTTCACACTTGGGAATTTTTTTCAAAGACGAAAGGCATCGACCAACGCTAAAGAGCACATTGATGACGACGATGATCATCATCGATGATGATGATGGTGACTCCGAGGTTGACGCCGAAGTTGGAAGCGCTGACGCGGCGGCTATGACGACGTCATAAAGGTTCACGGGCTAGCGATGCTAACACCGGAAAACGCGAAGCACAACCGAGCACTCTCAGGCGGACGTTCAATCTGACGACGAAGAGTACCCCGAGTCCAATGCATATTCATCAGAGGAGTGGGTACAGTCTGCTACTTGCTATTCCCCGGAAAAAAAGGCCGTCAAGAAAGTGTAACGTCTGCACGCGAAACGGACAATCGAAGTGAAACGTATCTGTTGTGCAAATCCTGCTCCGTCTTCTTGCACGCAGGGCAGTGTTACAAAAAGAAAAACTGTATTTGAAACATCTACATAATTGTAAATAGTACCACAGTTGCACACATTTGTAAATAGTTTGCGAAATTGTTTTGTCAAATTGTTACACTGTTGAATGGAAATAAACACATTTTGCAATCTAAAAACACTTTTTCATTGTTGGTGGTGGTGTATTACAGAAGTAAAGCACTATTTACAATAGGTGTTTGTGGCATCATTCATGGACAAAAAGAAGTGTAGAATTCACTAGAGTGCATGAAATAACATAGTTTCACAAAAACATCTTCAAAACAGAGCATTTCGGTGAAACTAACCATTTTCTATTGTTGATTACTGAAGAAGGGAATAAGGTAGAAACAAACTTTTTTCTGATGAAAGATGAGAGTTCAATCTTTCATTTGGTAGTATGTGTGTTTCCATAGTCCAAACACAACATTTTCTGTGGACCTTGAAAGATCAGTCAAAATGCTTAAATCGGCTGGCACTGGCGACATCCCGTTTCTGAAAACGTCTGGCAGTCAAAGAGTTAAGACGGTCACCAAGTTTTTTGTTTTTTTTGGGGGGAAAAGGGTGGAGGAAAGCCTTGGCCAGCTGTGCTGAAAGTATCAAGCAGATCTAGTTAGTATAATGCCTATTTTTGGCCCCTAGATGGCAGCGATGACTCTCTTTGGACAAGATTGGGTAGGCGTCAGTCGAAGACGTGAGGCGGAGCTAGAGTGTTGAGGGGACAATGGCTGAGGAAGCCATAATGGCGACCGGTTGCAACCAGCTCACGCTTGAGCATTTTTTTCAAAGACGAAAAGCATCGACCAATGCTAAAGAGCACATTGATGACGACGATGATGATGATGGTGACTCCGAGGTTGACGCCGAAGTTGGAAGCGTTGACGCGGCGGCTATGATCACGTCATTAAGCCTCACCGGCTAGCGATGCTAACGCCGGAAAACGCGGAGCACCCCCCACGCCCCCCATCCACCCCCCGCCATCCACCCCACCCCACAGAGTTTGGAGCAGAGACTTCCAACGTGTACCCTCCAGCGGAGTGTGTTGTCAATGTGGACCTCCAGATACCTGTATGAACCCACCTGGCTGATGTGATTGTTTTTAATGACGACTGGCCTGTGGTCACCAACAGTTTTTGGATCAAATATCACCTCCTCTGTCTTCCCCACATTGAGCACAAGATGATTCTGGTCACACCACTGGACAAATTTCTCTATTTCTGAGAAATAGTCCAGTGGGCTACCGCCGGCCTGCAGCAAGCTGACGATAGCTGTGTCATCAGAGAACTTAATGATAAAGTTCTCTGGGTGTGATGTCACACAATCATTTGTGTACAACGTGAAGAGGACCGGGAAGCTGACGCAGCCCTGTGGGGCGCCTGTGCTTATCAATCTGGGTTCCGAGAGGGAGCTGTTGACCCTGACTTGCTGTGTGCGCTGTGTCAGGAAGGAGTGATACCACAAATACAGATAACACACAAATTTACAACTTATCCAATACAAAATAATCCATAGAACATACATTACTCAATATATGATGAAGAAAATGGGCCTCTCCGACTCCGACATTTGTCTCCAGTGTTTACAAAACACTACAGACACTTATTTTCATGCTTTATGGTTATGCACCCCGGTTATGTATTTCTGGACTAAAGTCTTAGAAAAACTTTCCGCTATCTTGGACTATAGGATACCTTTATCTCCAAACTTGTGTTTGCTAGGTGACCTAACAACAACTGACCTACCACATAAACAATTTCAATCTACACTTGTAGCCCTTACTATCGCTAAAAAAACAATTCTTGTTAACTGGAAAAATAAACAAACTCTGAATATCGACCAATGGTCTAACCTCCTTATAAATCACATTTTAATGGAAAAAATATCGGCCTCAAATAAAAAACAAATATCAAAATTCATAGAAATATGGTCTACGTATATAGAATATTTTAACCTAATTCTGGTTATTTAATTCTGCCTGTTAGCGAGAGCCACCACATTGTGATAACTTACATTGATGTCTCTGCATTTGGCAGTTTGTTACTAATGGTTGTGTTTTTATAGTCAGGAACCCAGTTGCTGCCAACAGGATCGAACAGATTCACCTCCAATGGGCACTAAAGGCTAATATTCGGATTCACTGCATGCCAGGGGACTAACGCTACAGGTGCTGTCCCCCCTGGCTGGGCGTGGGCGGGTCTGCCCCTCTGTTGGCTGCTGGGTGGCGGCTGCGTCTTGGTCGTTCCCTGGGTCTCGTGGTGGGTGCTGTGTTGCGGGGCTCTCCCTGGTGTCCGGGGCGGCGCCGCCCCGGCGCGGTCCGTCGCTCTGGGTCCGGCGACGCGGGTCGGGGCCTGTGGGCCGCCGGGGTGCCCCGTGGTTCCCTCTCCCCTCCCCCTTCCTCCCCCTTGCTTCCTCTCCCTCTTCACCTCTCCCCGCCCGTCCTCCGCCTCCCTGTCCCTTCTCCCTCGTCGCCCTTCCTCCTCCTCTCCCCCTCTCTCTGCGGCCCTGCTGCTGCCTCCTGCCCTTCCTGTCGTCTCCTTCCCCCGTCCCCTCCCCCTCCCCTGTCCGCCCTCCTCCCCCTCCCCTAGGCCGGGGGTTCCGTCCGTGGCCCGGGTCTCGGCGCTCCGGGAGCCGGGGGAGTGGGCGGGATTGGTGTTGTGCCCGCCCCGCTCCGGTGGGCCTCCGGGCACTTCGGGCGGGCCCCGGTATCCGGGGGGCAAGCCCCGCCGGGGTCCCGGTGGGGTGGGTGGGGGTTTTGGTGGGCGGGTGCGCCTCCCCCCCCCCCCCGCCCGGTTGGGGGGGGCCCAGCTGGTCGCTCCTCTTAACTCACTGCACTAGTTTTGCACAATACATTTTAGGGCACATAACACACTTTGGGGGGGAGTGGGGTGGGGTGGAGACACCGTCTCCGCCCTGCAGCTCCCCTCCAAATTTTAATGCACCACACAACTGGGGGGGGGGGGGGGCATCGGTTGGGGCGGCCGCGGTATGAAGCAGTGCTGCGGTCGCCTGTCCGTGTGCACCCCCCCCCCCCCCCATTAATTTATTTTAATGCACCACATACGCTCATTGACATGCCTGGGGGGCGGATGGATCGGAGCAGGGGGGGATATCATTTCCCTCTGCTCCGGTTCACCTGCCCCCAATTTTAATGCACCACACACACACACTTATGTATATACACTGGGTGGGGTCACACACACGGTTTAGGGGTAGAGTTCGCCAGTCGGCGAGCTGGCGAACTTAGTAACAGGGTTAGTTTTTCACTTTGATCGTTGGGGTGACGACCGGGGCCTCTCCCCGCTGGGCCTGGGGTTCGGGGATGCCGCCCGTCCTCCGGTGCCCCCATCTCCCCTTCTGCCCCTGGTGTTCCGTCCCTCCGCGTGGTGGGGTGGGCGCGGGTGCCCTCTCCGCTCCGCTGCCCGGCCCCCTCTTCGGCGCGGATGCCTGGGTGCGGTGTGTCCCCGGGGTCTGGGGTCGGGGGCTGGGGGGCTGTCGGTTGGTGGGGGTGGGGGCGGGGGGCGGGGGCGGCTTGGTTGGTGGGGGGGTGGTGGTGGGGGTGCCGGGGTGGGGGGTGCTGGGGTGGGGAGGGTGTCTGGGGATTTGGGGACCTGGGGGCGGTTGGGGCTGGGTTGGGGTGGGTGGCGGGGGTGGGGGGCGGGGGGGGTCGCGAGGGGAGCGGGGGTTGTGGGCCGGTGGGGTGCCTGGTGGGCCTGCAGTGCCCCGTCCTGCTGCGTTGGGTTGGGGGCGCGGGCCGCGTTGGGGTGGGGGGCGCTCCTGCTCCGGGGTTTGCTCTCCGGCCGGTGGCCCCTGCGGGGCCCGGGGGTCGTCCTTTGGCGCGGCCGCGGCCTGGGGGGCCCTGAGGTGTTGCGCTTGCTCTGTCCTGGCGGAGGTCGACGGCTCCCCTCTTTGGTGGAGATTTTCATGCATGCTAGATCCACCACACCAGCATCTATCGAGACTCAGACACAATTTGTTTCTCCCTCAGGTCATTGATTCGGTGGAGGCTGGTGTCTGTGGATCTCACTCTGCTTCGTCTGTCCTTTCTACCTTTCCTCAGTTTCTCCTTTGGGCCCTTGAGGTTTCCCTGATTTGTTGGAGTTGGGATGTCTTTGGGGTTGGTGAAGGTGAGTGGCCCGGTGGGTGGTGTCTGGTCGGTGCTGGGCTTCGCTTTTCTTTCTTTTCTTTGGTCCCCCTTTGGGTCTCCTGGCGGCCCCACGACTCTGGCTGGATTTTGAAGTGTTCGGTTTAGGTGCCTCCGTGAGTCATCACCTTATCGTGGTGGAGGGGTTTGCGTGTCCCAATGAGCCTGGGAGCTATGTTGTCCGGGGCTTCATGCCCCTGGTAGGGCCACCCAAGGCAAACAGGTCCTAGGTGAGGGACCAGACAAAGCATGGCTCAAACGACCCCAATGATGAGTACAAACATTGGATTTTCGTTTCCCTTGCCCGGACGCGGGTCACCGGGGCCCCCCTCTGGAGCTAGGCCTGGAGGTGGGGCTCGAAGGCGAGCGTCTGGTGGCCGGGCCTATACCCATGGGGACCGGCCGGGCACAGCCCGAAAAGGCAACGTGGGTCCCCCTTCCCATGGGCTCACCACCGGTGGAAGGGGCCAAAGGGGTCGGGTGCGCAGTGAGTTGGGTGGCAGCCAAAGGCGGGGGCCTTGGCGGTCTGACCCCCGGCTACTGAAGCTAGCTCTGGGGACATGGAATGTCACCTCTCTGACAGGGAAGGAGCTCGAACTGGTGTGCGAGGCTGAGAAGTTCCGACTAGATATAGTCGGACTCACCTCCACACACGGCTTGGGTTCTGGTACCAATCCTCTCGAGAGGGGCTGGACCCTCTTCCACTCTGGAGTTGCCCACGGTGAGAGGCGCAGAGCAGGTGTGGGCATACTCATTGCCCCCCAGCTAGCCGCCTGTACGTTGGGGTTTACCCCGGTGAATGAGAGGGTAGCCTCCCTCCGCCTTCGGGTGGGGGGACGGGTCATGACTGTTGTTTGTGCTTATGCACCGAACAGCAGCTCAGAGTACCCACCCTTTCTGGAGTCCTTGGAGGGTGTGCTGGAGAGCGCACCCCCTGGAGACTCCCTCGTTCTACTGGGGGACTTCAACGCTCACGTGGGTAATGACAGTGAGACCTGGAGGGGCGTGATTGGGAGGAATGGCCCCCCCGATCGAAACCCGAGTGGTGTTTTGTTACTGGACTTCTGTGCTCGCCACGGACTGTCCATAACGAACACCATGTTCAAGCACAAGAGTGTCCATATGTGCACCTGGCACCAGGACACCCTAGGCCGTAGTTCGATGATCGACTTTGTAGTCGTATCATCGGACTTGCGGCCGTATGTGTTGGACACTCGGGTTAAGAGAGGGGCGGAGCTGTCAACTGATCACCACCTGGTGGTGTGTTGGCTCCGATGGCGGGGTAAGATGCCGGTCCGACCAGGCAGGCCCAAACGTACTGTGAGGGTCTGCTGGGAACGTCTGGCAGAATCCCCTGTCAGTAAGAGTTTCAACGCCCATCTCCGGCAGAGCTTCTCCATTGTCCCGGGGGAGGCGGGGGACATTGAGTCCGAGTGGACCATGTTCCGCGCTTCAATTGTTGAGGCGGCCGATCGGAGCTGTGGCCGTAAGGTGGTTGGTGCCTGTCGTGGCGGCAATCCTCGAACCCGCTGGTGGACACCAGCGGTAAGGGATGCCGTCAAACTGAAGAAGGAGTCCTATCGGGCCTTTTTGGCCTGTGGGACTCCGGAGGCTGCTGACGGGTACCGGCTGGCCAAGCGGAATGCGGCTTTAGCGGTCGCTGAGGCAAAAACTCGGGCATGGGAGGAGTTCGGTGAGGCCATGGAAAACGACTTCCGGACGGCTTCGAGGAAATTCTGGTCCACCATCCGGCGTCTCAGGAGAGGAAAGCAGTGCACCGTTAACACTGTGTATAGTGGAGACGGAGTGCTGTTGACCTCGACTCGGGACGTCGTGAACCGGTGGGGAGAGTACTTCGAAGACCTCCTCAATTCCACCAACACGCCTTCCTTTGAGGAAGCAAGGTCTGGGGACTCTGAAGTGGGCTCCCCTATCTCTGGGGTCGAAGTCGCCGAGGTGGTTGGAAAGCTTCTCGGTGGCAGGGCCTCGGGGGTGGATGAGATCCGCCCGGAGTTCCTGAAGGCTCTGGATGTTGTGGGGCTGTCGTGGTTGACACGTCTCTGCAGCATCGCGTGGACATCGGGGACGGTGCCTCTGGATTGGCAGACCGGGGTGGTGGTTCCCCTTTTTAAGAAGGGGGACCGGAGGGTGTGTTCCAACTTTAGAGGGATCACACTCCTCAGCCTCCCAGGTAAGGTCTATTCAGGGGTGCTGGAGAGGAGGGTCCGTCGGGAGGTCGAATCTCGGATCCAGGAGGAGCAGTGTGGTTTTCGTCCTCGGCCGTGGAACAGTGGACCAGCTCTACACCCTCAGCAGGATCCTCGAGGGTGCGTGGGAATTCGCCCAACCAGTCCACATGTGCTTTGTGGACTTGGAGAAGGCGTTTGACCGTGTACCTCGGGGAGTTCTGTGGGGGGTGCTTCGGGAGTATGGGTTACCGAGCCCCCTGATACGGGCCATTCGGTCCCTGTACGACCGATGTCAGAGTCTGGTCCGCATTGCCGGCAGTAAGTCGAATTTGTTTCCGGTGAGGGTTGGACTCCGCCAAGGTTGCCCTTTGTCACCGATTCTGTTCAGAACTTTTATGGACAGAATTTCTAGGCGTAGCCGAGGCGTTGAGGGGGTCCGGTTTGGTGGCCTCAGCATTGCATCTCTGCTTTTTGCAGATGATGTGGTGCTGTTGGCTTCTTCAAGCCGTGACCTCCAGCTCTCACTGGAGCGGTTCGCAGCCGAGTGTGAAGCGGTTGGGATGAGGATCAGCACCTCCAAATCCGAGACCATGGTCCTCAGTCGGAAAAGGGTGGAGTGCCCTCTCCGGGTCGGGGAGGAGGTCCTGCCCCAAGTGGAGGAGTTCAAGTATCTTGGGGTCTTGTTCACGAGTGAGGGTAGGTTAGAGCGGGAGATCGACAGGCGGATCGGTGCAGCGTCTGCAGTGATGCGGACGCTGTATCGGTCCGTTGTGGTGAAGAAGGAGCTGAGCCGAAAGGCAAAGCTCTCGATTTACCGGTCGATCTACGTTCCTACCCTCACCTATGGTCACGAGCTGTGGGTCGTGACCGAAAGAACAAGATCCCGGATACAAGCGGCCGAAATGAGTTTCCTCCGCAGGGTAGCCGGGCTCTCCTTTAGAGATAGGGTGAGAAGCTCGGTCATCCGAGAGGGACTCAGCGTCGAGTCGCTGCTCCTCCACGTTGAGAGGAACCAGTTGAGGTGGCTCGGGCATCTGGTTCGGATGCCTCCTGGACGCCTCCCTGGGGAGGTGTTCCGGGCATGTCCTACCGGCAGGAGGCCCCGGGGACGACCCAGGACACGCTGGAGAGACTATGTCTCTCGGCTGTCCTGGGAACGCCTTGGGGTCCTGTCGGATGAGCTGGCTGAAGTGGCTGGGGAGAGGGAAGTCTGGGCTTCCCTGCTAAAGCTGCTGCCCCCGCGACCCGACCCCGGATAAGCGGAAGAAGACGGACGGACGGACAGACATTAGTAACATTATGTGGTTATAAATAAAGTGCCAGGAGTAACACATTTCTTTCTTTTTTTCATAGGGTGTGTGGAAAGTGTTAGACATTATTAACATTTTAATTCTTTATTTCATATATTAACCATGTTGAAATGTTTTATAGATGTGTAAAGTAGGTGAAATAGTGTTGAACTCAGTATAATTTGACCTTAACCTAAGCTGGTACACCACCTTGTTTGGTCTAAAATTCCTTCTCAGTGTTGCGCACACACATTTTTGTTCTTGAGAACAGAATCTGCTTTGAGAGAGCACACACACACACACACTCTGTTTGCGCCATCGCTCACGGCCACTCTAAATCTAGTTCATCTAGTTTGTGAGATATTGTTTTGAGAAAAAGTACCCAGAGAGTATATTTTGTCTAAAAATGAAAAACAGGTGCAGTCTGTGTACGAGGGTAATATGTGTGACATGTTGAGTGAGAGCCAATCTGTTCTGCTCATTCTTGGTAGGAGGAGAAGGGGCGTTTTGCTTTCGAAACGATACTATAAGAAGCCCTCTTCCGCAAGGGAGGGGGCACAGTGGGCACTCTGAAAATTCCACCTCCTACATGATGTTCAGGGTTGTCCCGATGTCCGGAGATCTCTGTTTTAATAAATCATACTTGCAAGGTGTTTTTTCTTACAATAAATCTGTCTTCAAGTTTTTGGAACACGCAAAAGAGGACAAATAATTAGCCTCTTTCAAAAGTTAAACAAGAAAATATGACTTGTTCCTTAAACGAAACAAGTTTCAAAGGAATTGCAAATTTCATTCATGTTAACACTGTTAATTGTTTATTGTTTGAATGTTGTACATTTTGTCCAGCACATTATGGGCAATAATCTCCTGTGTGCTATAATCCATCCATGCATTTCCTGAACCGCTTACATGTGCTATAATATGTACAAACCCAATTCCCAAAAAGTTGGGACACTATACAAATTTTGAATAAAAACTGAATGCAATTATGTGGAAGTGCCAAATTTCAATATTTTGTTCAGAATAGAACATAGATGACAGGTCAAAAGTCTAAACTGAGAAAACGTATAATTTTAGGGGGGGGGGAATATGTTGATTGTAAATTTCATGGTGCCAACAAATCTAAAAAAAGTTGGGACAGGTAGCAATTTTTTTGTACCTGTAGAAAAAAGTGTAAATTTGTGTCTGTAAATGTCGTGATTTGTACCTGTAGAAATGACAACTTGTGGTCAAAGAAGTCGCCACTAGGAATCACAAGTGTTTTTTCTGCTGCTGTCCAGTCACTTGAGTTTTGCACCAAATCTCTCGCTACAGTGGCGCAAAACTGATTCGTACTTGTAGAGCTCCGTGATTTATACTCGTAGAGAAAAGGGCGGGCTCTGGAGGATTTAGGCGGGCTAAAGCTCAACCTCATTGGTTCAGCGAACGACAGTGGGTTGATTTCAAATGATGCCACGTTTTTATCCTTAATATGCACAAGTCCGAAATTCCAAACAAACAGAGTAGCCACACCAGTTTACGCATCATTTTGGAAGAAGAAAACGTCCCAGGCGTGAAAACTTCAACATGGTTCAATATACAAACACCATGTGGAGCAGCTTAAACGTTAGTTGACATGCAGAGCACTCAAAATGGGCAGGAAGAAAGATGTTTTAGTATGAAGGTAAGATTTATTGTACGATCATAGCTCGTAATCCGGTGCTAGCTAGCTCATCTCATGTTGTTATTTGTCACGAAAACTGAACACATTGAAGTCACGATTTTCATTTAAAGATTTGAAGCCTACCTTTAGACTGTGACTTTCTGTCCTGAATGTATTTCCTTTTACATGGGCCATTTGTATTGTCATAGCTGAGACAGTGTAAACATATGATCAATAGCTTGTCACTGCACTTCTTTCATGTCTTCAAAAACTACCTGTATACTTGAACTGAGATATATTAAGCTCGACACACTTTCATATGATGTGAGTTGAAAGAACATAACTACCAAAACAGTGACACACACGATTAACTTTAATATTATTATTATTATTATTTTAGTATTGTCAAACCCAACACAAAATACAATACAATTTAAGTCAACAGGGTATTTTTTTTCCCGTCAGATTTTTTCCTCCCTTTCTTGTTTACTTTTCAATTGAAACACATTAACAAAAAAACAATAGCAAAAATACTGGCACATATAACCCATTCAAGGTGTAGAACACAGGCCGAAACAAAATTATCTTATTATTAGGCCCTTTCCAGTGTGGGGCCAACTTACTCTCTTAGCTCTCAGTGGGGTCATTCAGCCATACAACGTCTCCGAAATCATAAGGGTCATGCCTCAACTTAGCATCATATAGGGATTTTTGCTTCTTGCTCGCCGCAATATTGTTGTCCTTCGACTGGCCGAAAGCCGACCCCAGATGCCTGAGAAGAGAACCTGCAAAGTCCCCTGGGGGCCCACCCTCAGGGTTGCCCTGCAATATTGGTCCTAAGACAACCTTAACCGGCGTCCGGGCTTCCCTGCCATGAGTGAGGAAATAAGGTGTAAATCCAGTACTGGAGTGTACACTAGTATTGTAGGCAAAGGCAACTTGCAGCAGAAAAGAGTCCCATTCCCCTTCACAGGACAGAAGGGTTTTGCCCAATTGATCAATCAACGTCCTATTGAACCTCTCAACCATCCCATCAGATTTTGGGTTATAGGGAGTGATGTGTGTTTTCTTCACACCCTGCAGTTGGCACAAATATTTCACCACATCAGATTCAAAGTGTCTTCCCATATCAGTGTGCAGGGTCTCCATCACCCCATGTTCCAAGATATAGTTCTGGAAGAGACCGTGACAACCAAAGACAACCAAAACATAACGGTTGCCTTTGGAGGTGAGTAGCAACTCCAATATGTCGGCGGCGACACGCTGGAAAGGCCTCTCCATTTGCGAGGTCTTCATGGGAGCCCGAGATTGCGGAACTGGGGATTTCCTCCTCTGGCATGCATAGCACTGATCACACCAGGCCTTGATATCATTGTCCATAGTGGGCCAATAACACACACTCCTGGCACGTGATACGACCCACTCATATGCCAGGTGAGCCGTCAGCGGTGTGCCATGCAGCTGAGACAGATCCTCAGGGACCAACGCAGCCGGGACCACCACCTGTGTCGTCTGCCCCATATCTGTCAGCCACACAATCCTGCACAGTAAGCCATCAATGGAAACAAGCCGGTGAAACTCACGCCAAAATCTCCTCAAACTCCGGCTCGCTGTCTTCAACCGCTATCTAGGGGGTCTCCGGCGCTCCTCCAACCAGGCCAACACCTAAGCAATGTCAGAGTCCTCCTGTTGAAGTTCCTGGACATGGGACCCTTTGTGGGACAGGGTGTAAATCAACACTTTTGACGGTCCCCCTAACGTAGGCAGTAGGCTCTGACTCACCCACCAAATAGGATTCCACCAACAAGGGTGATGGTGGCGCTACTGAGTCGTCGTTGTGACCTGGTGACGGCAACACTAGCATCTGGGTCTCAATGCCAGCTACTGGCCATTTCCCTGGCCCAGTTCATGGGGTGAGGGAGAATGCCGGGAGGGAGACAAAAACCTTACTCCACGTCTTGCTTGCCGGTCTTCCAGGTAGGGCTGCCTCCTCGGGCTCTCGCTGCGCTGTCGGGGTGGTGAGAAGGTCGTAGCAGTGGACTTGCGGGTCTCCCGCTGAATCCTCTCTGGCGTCCACACTGCGGAGACCGGCCTCCTGCGTTATTGCTCCTCTGGAAGTCCTGGGAGACGGACCTGCAGCCAACTCCGCCACACTTGCAGTGACAAGCACAATGTCGTCCACTATGCTCCAACGGACTCAGCTGACGAGCCCCAGGAAAAGAGGAGCGATGGCCACCGCACTCAGCCTCTCGGGCACGGGCTCTTAAATTCTTAAATCTCTCACCTCCTTCTGCAGGTCGTCCATCCTCGAAGTAAGTCGCTCCAAGGCATGGACAAGCTTTTCCGTTGAATTCGTATTGCAGTCCACAACACAACAGCTGAATCAAGGGACGCCACGAGTGTACTGTAGGTGGTGGGATGGAGTAGGGCAACGGGGCTGTGCCTACTTTCAAAGCTTGTCTTGCCCGTTCACAACGTCCCGCGATGATCAAGGCCTCATCCACATCCGTGGCCCCTTGCTCGTGGCACATAGCCTGAAGGGCAGGGTCAAGACCAGTAAGAGAACGCCTGAAAGTTTCGCCATTCCTGGCAGCCGGTTATAATCTGGAAGCGCTTCGGTAACGAGTCTGGAAATGTCAGCTGCATACACATCCAGACTCTCATTTGGTTGGCGGGGCCGTGCATTGATACATGTCTGAAAATATAAGAGGAACTGCTCCTGTCTAAAAGCCTCTTTCAACTTCTCCTTAACTCCCTCATAGTCACACTGGACATCCGGCACCAAACTGTCCCACAGCATAAAAGCCACGCCATCCAGCCTTGTAGGTAGGAGACTCACCAACGTAGCTGCGTAACTCCCGCTTCTGACGTACGCGCGGACGGCAGCCTCAAACTGCTTCACGCAGGTAGCAAACAGCTTCTCGCCGTCCCCGGGAAACGACGCCGGGAGCTCAACTCTCACTCCGGTC